>NW_022987582.1:11619936-12219936 GCF_902827165.1 Trematomus bernacchii
GCCATGCTACAAAATAGTATGACAGTACAAGTTTGTCACTATTAGACTTTTTCTTTTTTTCTTTTTTGGGGGGATTCTTTATTTGCTTTAGATTTGATTGATTTGATAAAGTGTTGTATGGTAAACCTTGTAAAAGAAAATTATAATATTTATGTTTAAGTGTATTATTATAAATATATATATTAAAAAAAACAGTGTAGGTCATGATAAGTATTCACATCTTCCTACTTCTTTTCAGACATCACATATTTAATTATGCTGTTTGCTCTGGGTTTGTTGTTTATTATTGCTGGGCTTTGGTTTTTGTATTTTTATATGTTCGAGATAACATCTAATCTAAAAGATAAATCTAATACCTTCAGTTGTACTGGTTAACAACCTTTTAAAATATATATAAATATTAAGTCGGGTCACTTTAATTCCCATTTATATAGTGCATATTTATTTTCCATTCATAAATCTACTTGAGTCTTTTATTGTTTATTGTCTATAGCCAGCAACACTTATGGATTAGCATATAGAAAGAAGGTCAGAACTCCAAATAAGCAGTGTGCAATCTTTGTACAACTTCTAAGGCTAGTTTATTCATAATCAGGAACTTTAAGGCAAAAGTCAAATTATGCAATACCTCACTTGTCCCTGGAGACACACTGTGTGTTCCTCTGGCTCCACAAAGGTTAAAGGTCATGGTCAGCAGCAGGGCGGCTTGTAGGGACTCAGTGTGTTGATCAAAGACCCCTCTGCAGGCAGGATGCATGCTGACACAGCTGCTTAGATCCAGTTAAGCTGCACTTTCTGTAAACACATGGAAATAAGAAAAACACAACCCACGTACTGACACTAATATTCCTGTATGTTTTCTGACTTGTTTTGGTGTGGCCTCTAATGTATTCTTACATAAACACATCTCCGATATTCTAAGACTTATCTGTATTTGGGTGGAAAGGGGGGTTTCATAAACAGCTTTTACACAGGTTCGGGTTACTTCATTTGTACATGTATGTACATTTGGTTCGCAATAAAACGACAAAGTATCCATCTTAACAAACATTTCTTAAACAACACGGACTATAGACACAAATGATCAAAGTTCTTCAGGCTCCAATAAACACTAGATACTTTCCATTTTAAAGATGGATAAATATGTGTACAACACAGGGAAACATTTACAACGTTATTATCTCCGCCAAAAGTAAGCGTGTGTATCTGTCGGTCGGCCTCCGTAGAAAAACGTGCTTACTACTTCACAGTGTGTCTTCAGTTTGGTAACGATTGGGTCGCCTAAATGTATCTTATTCAGCATTGGGTTGTGCTTGGCTCCAATCTGTGTCATTGGTTGCAAAATAACTCAATAGCAATGGCCTATATGCCAAACTCGAGGCTTCTACAGTAGGTGACTTCATGGTGACTACATCCGGTTTTCCAGCTAGTCAAATTTGTTACTATGGGTACCTTCCGTGCTAGCTTGCACCACTTCATGTAGCTGTTAAGTGATTATTTGTGTGTAAAAAGTCAGCAGTGAATATAATTTGAACTTTGAGCGCAGCAATCGGCGTCAATTTCGAGCAGTGTGCGGCACGGAGGATAGCGCTTCAGGTCGGGTGGCATCGCTCTCTCGGTTTTTGCGGTTGTCATGTGATTACAGTACCTATCAGTTGCAGGCCAAATTTCGGACTGTGTCGTGGCTAAGAAACTGACATCCAAAGAAAAGTTTGGTCTCAATCCAACCAGAGCTATCTGCCAACTTATTTAATATATGTTATGACCAACTGAAGATCTGTACACTAAGAGATGAATGAACTCCTGTTAGTTAAATCTCAATTTAATGAGATTCAACCCTTATTTGTTTGGAAGGGTAGAGGAAAAAAAAGCTGGCGGATCTGCACTCTTATCGAGGGCTCTTTCCTGTTTTGTGTGTACAATTCCAATAACTACCGTAATTTTCAGACTACTGTATAAGCCGAGACTTTTTTCCCATTTTTCGACCCTGCGGCTTATATAACGGTGCGGCTAATCTATGGATTTTTACAGCTCCGACGACTTGCTCTGAAAACACGGAGGAGCAAAACAACAAACGAGTGAAACAAAGCGTATATTAAAGCCCGGGAAATATACCCGTTTTGACGCTGTTTCAGGAGCGCCTCTAACATTGTTTTGAAGGCCTGTTGCTAGCGGGGGATGCTAGCGGGGGATGCTAGCGGGGGATCCTCGGGCTAGCCCTGTAGACACCGGGCGAGAGAGCGCAAGGGACCGGGACAGGAGCTCCGCGGGATAACGACCAGGTTTGACTGACCCTGCCAGTCCTATCTTATAACACAAAGAAGACGTAACCTCTCCTAAGTTTGAAAGTTGAAAAGTTTGTGTGTCTGAAACGCTATGTGATACAGTACAGTTTACACAGCACAGTACATGTTCTGTAGCTACTATTGCACTAAATGGTAACACTTGAATACGTTATGCAAATATGCAACTTGTTTGTTGAAATGTTAATAAATGGGAGCTTTCTCAAACAGCCATCTCTTTCCCAACAATCCCCTCTGTGCACGAACCCTTAGATATGGTAATTAAACATTAAAACACCTGCGGCTTATAGTCCAGTGCGGCTTATATATGTACACATCATTCAATTTAGCTGCTGCGGCTTATATTCAGGTGCGCTTTATAGTGCGAAAATTACGGTAGCTACATCTTTTTGGTTGCTCCGAGCTTAGCAAAATCTAGATTCCTGTGTGCTGGCAATACTGCAACAGGATCAAGTAAACTTTGGAAATGTATTTTACTGGATGTGAACAGAGATGGGGTCGTTACTAAAAAAAAGTAATATATTACATATTACATATTACTTTAAAAAAAAGTAATATATTACACTACTTCGTTACTCTCTACATAAAGTAACTCGTTACTTTACTCGTTACTTTACTCGTTACTTTACTCGTTACTTTACTCGTTACTTTACTCGCAGGGCCGGCCCGCCCCTCCCTGCAGGCAGATCACGCAGACTGCTAAAGTTTCAAATGTTCTCTTTAGTTCAGTTTCCATTGTCGCATAAGACTGATCCAGATAGCTCTGACTATGGCTGTCCTCTGTCTCCTGCTATCTGTATTTTGCGCAGTATATCTCTGAACGATGCGATGGTGATTCCACTGTGCAAATGGGCAACATTACCTCTACTATGAAGGATGCTACAAGCCTGTCCATCTCTGCTTTGGTTACCGGTCCTCCAAATTCTAATTTGTGCCGCTTCGGAGTCGGCGGCGGCGACTCACAACATCCTCACTCTGGGTTTGGGGGTCCTTAGCTATTAGCTTCACCTTAGCATGTGTTCTTTGCAGGTGTTTGTTGAGGTTTGACGTGGTGTTTGCAGCCGTGGATAACAGCTTCTGGCCTGGACACAGTTTGCACCTCACCGTCACATTACTGTCTATTCTTCGGACGAACTCAAAATAATGGGCATACCTCCACCCCTCGAAAGTTATCGCTGACTCTGCCATGTTTATGCAGCACTGCACGTGGAGATGTGGACGCGCAAGTCGCGCAGATTACGTACATAGAAACCTGCGGCGGAAACCCCTCTTGTCTGTCAGTGTGATTATGACTGATTTTATAAAAGTAACGAAGTAACGCGTGTCGGGGCAATGTTAGTAACTGTAGTGTGATTACTGAATTATAAAAGTAACGCGTTACACTACTCCGTTACAGACAAAAGTAATATTATTACAGTAACACCCAACTCTGGATGTGAACATAGACTATGTTTTCCAACAAGATCCATGTGGCTAAAGGCTCTTCGTAGGCCTTGTTATTTTCTCTCAGCACTCTTATCCCTCTATCTATCTAGGATGTTAAAGGGAACTCATTTCTTACGTAACGTCCACACGGTTCCGTTGCGTGCTTCAACGGAGACGCTTCCCATTCACTTTGAAAGGGGTGACGTCACGCTTTGCCGAACTGCATTGTGGTTCCGTTGCTTCACTTTGCCTCCGTTGCTCGCGCTGAAAGTTGAGAAAAGTTCAACTTTTCAAGCGTCGGCGAATCATATGCCAGTACAAGCGCTAGCCAATTAAACCGTGTGCTTGTGTGTCCGGGGCGGGAGATTAATGTGATTGGTTGTTGGTCGCGTGCCAGACATGCCCACCGGTAAGCTTCAACGCGATGGAACCGTGTGGACGTACCGTTACACCCATTTTGAGGGCTGGGATATGACATATTTTGTGTTTCCTTTCCCTTCATTGTCCTCCTGCTTATGCTGGGATGTGGGAGGTGGATCAGATATCACTGCCTTGGGTGTCCGCCAGTGCCTTCCTTCCTCCAGGGGCTTCTGGGAAATGATGGACGGAGGGATGCACGGCAAGGGACGACAGGTGTTCATCTTCCAAAAAACACACCAATCATGTGCTTACATCTCCAGCCCCGTCACAATCTATCCGTCTGTAATTCAATACTGGTTCCTGCAGCTCATTAATAAATCTGGATCCAAATACTCTGCTATCATTCCCTCTGTTGTTTTACAATGAAAGTGTGTTACCACAGCAGGGATAAGTTCTGGCATTAGTTGACCAGTTACTTTAATCGTGTGGCACAGTGTTTTTGGCTTGGAAGTCCGGCACACAAACCCAACCTTGTCTTCTGTTATAATGAGGCTTTTTAGGGACCAAACTTTGACGGACTCTGCGGGAAATCTGGCAAACTCTTTTCATCTGATATGCTCTCAACTGAAACTTTGTGACTTCCCCATATCGATAATATTACTGTTGACTGGCAGGACTGATGTTATTTATTTTGTTGTCGGTATGATGATGTCATATCATCAATTCAAGGCACAACTTCACCTACATCAAGGTTCATGAAGGAAAAGGAAACGTTTTCTGAGGTAAAACTCAAGCTTTAGAGTTGTTCTTTATTGTTAGGGTCTATCAAGAAAGTTGCTCTGTATACATGATTGTCCCTAATAAATATAAAGTACATTTGAGTGGGTTAGTTGTCAGAAAATAAACTTTACATTTTACCAAAATTACCAAAAAGTCATACATTTACAATAGATGTAGTAATTCTCTAATTTTGCATGGTTGTTTTGTGTGACACGTTTATCCAGGTGTTTTTTGTTACAGTATATACAGTTATACATTCAGAATGCCCAAAAAAAAACCTTAACAAGCACATGAAAGATGTACTACATAATTTCAACTTCTTGTGATATCATGTCAGCTGTCTTTCACTCGAGCAAGACAAATTCATGATAAAAGAAACATGTCAGATTCTCCTGACAGCTGTGATTGACAGGAACATCAGGAAGTCTGTGTTTGAAGATCACACCCGATGAGGTACCACAGTGAAATGTCTGAAGACTTCTTTAGAAACACGATAGAAGATGATGAACTCCTCTCATGCTCGACACAAGGTCAAACTGTGTTAAACACAGAATTGACAACACCTGCTGCTTCACAAAGTGCCTGAAAATATGCTTTTCTCTAAACTGTCATATTGCATGAAGTGCACAAATGATTGCATGACGTGCTGACATTGAGTGACACACGCGTTATAAACTGCGACTGCTTGGTAAACTGCGACCGCTTGGTTTTTACTGAAAGTGTGTTCTACAAAATGCAGATGTTAAAGGGCAGCCTCAAACCCCACGCCTCAGTGTCACTCAGCTTATTTTTAAACACGGAGATCACATCAGCTAGCAACACGTATCATTTCTCTGTAATTAATCTTAAGTCCTAGTGGTTACTTTAAAAAAGTGCGTTGGGAAAAGTACAATGTGAAGTGTTGTGATGGCTGTCATCGCGCAGGAGGCGTATGCGACAGCTCAAAGCGAGAAAAAAGCTGCGTTTGATGGATAATTTAATACTAAGTTCTGTGCTAACTTTTGAAAACACAACATTTTAGACTATCTAAAAAAAACGTAGGTGTCAAACTGGACTTTTAAGGACAAATAGCAGCATTCACTCTACTCCCTTTCTTTCATTTTTTTCCTCCACAGTTTTATTTGAGCTAATTTAATTTCTTTCTCAAGGGTGGGAAAACTAGCTGCCTCTTCAAACTTTCAGAGTATGTAATTTGGTGTAAAACAGTAGCACTTTAGGCATTCTCCACCAGTGAAATTAAATGGGACCCTGCGGGGTTGTGTTGTAGGGTATTAAGTAATGTTTATTGATGTTTATTCTCTGAGGGAGCTGCGTGAAAAAAAAATCACTCTTCAGCTTTGATTAATTTCCCCCCTTGCTCCACGTAAACGATGGAGCTGAAGCAAAATCGCTCTTTAGCCATGACTAAGAGAGACTACAAGTGGAGCATCTCTCTTTAAAACCCCCTCATGCTGTTTTATGTAAAAAATGGACTGTGACTGTGATGTTTTTTGTTTTTTTCATTGAAAAATGATGGCTGGAAGCCTGCAGCACAATTCATCACCTATGAATATGAACAGCTGGTATGTCTTCTTTCGCTCATGGTGGATGGAGATGGCATAAAACAAGGCAGAGGCCGCAATTGCATCTTGTTTTTGTTGTTAGAATGGAGGGCATGGATCAAACGTAATAATGTTAATTTTATAGCATGTTACACTAGACTCAGTAAATATCAGCATTAGACCCAAATGCAAGCACATATATTAGAAAATATGTGTTTTATAGATCCAAAATTGGGAAATGATTTTGGTATAGCAGCAGCATCACATTGCACATGAATGAAAAAAAGTAATATCAAAGGGGCCTTTTTTCAGGGTTCATAATTGTATGTAGTGTCTCTACCGGGACATGTCTCCATGCTTTAATGTTCAAAAAGCTCTTTATTTTTCTCATACTGCCTGTGCTGTAGCACCTCTTTTCATCCTCTGTCTGACACCGGAGCCCAGTCTGCTCTGATTGGTTAGCTGGCCGGCTCTGTTGAAATTGCTCGACTGCTAAGTGTTACATAGTGATGTCACTATGTTACGGAAGTAAACTGAGGATTCCAATGAAGGATTTTCAGGCAGGGGGGGGGAGTGTGGGTTCCTTTTAAAGGGGACCTATCATGCAAAATGCACTTTGTGATGTCTTTTATACATAAATATGTGTCCCCGGTGCGTCGGGGAACTCAAGCAGCGTCAGAAAATAAAACCCTCTCTCTTTTCCTCCGTACCCAAATCTTTTAAAAACGGGTGTACAACGAGCGGATACAGATTTGCTGCCGATCTGACGTCAAATCGGCAGCGGACCCACAGAAAATTGCTATCAGAAACAATGTCTGACGTGTTTTGGACGTAATCTCGTCTTTGTTTACATTAGCAAGCCTCGCTAACACTCAGAGCTAACCTGTATTGAAGAGCACATGTGTTTAAAAAGCAGGAAATAAAAAAAGGAACTCACCTTGTGATAAACCCGCAAGAGAAAAAGCATTTGAGCTCCATACTGTTTCAGAAATAATCTTTGATGTGGTTTAGAACAGGATGGCGTTTTATCACAGCAGAATTTAACTTTATCTCCGGTAGAATTCTGATCAGGCATTAGCTCCGCCTCCTCTTTTTTTTTTTTTCAAGCTAAGGACCCAAGATCCGCGTTTCTCTGATGCCCATTTCACACCAACGCGTTTTCAGCGCCGGCTCGGAGCTGGAGCCTGAAAAGTACCGTTTTTTCCTGTTCACACCGCAGCGGCGCCGCCTCTTAGCTCCGGAATCCGGTTCACTTCCAGCTCCAAAAAATTGTCGGTCTAGAGGCAAGAGCTTCGGAGCTAGAGGCGGCGGCGCTTACGTCTCTCTTACGTCGAGGCGTGCAGGAAACTAAACCCACCTCCCCTGAACATGGGTCGACTGAAGAGTCTCGTCATGCCTGCCTACAAGCAGTAGCGCTGAGCAAAGTGACTAGAAGGCAACCACACACTTATAAAAAAAAACACACTTTATAAAGTCAGGCAACACTAACCAGGCTTCGTGTGATTCTGTTTATTTGTACCTTACTTTGACCATCCGTTCGCTGTTATTGATCATTGTGGAGAGCAGGCAGACGTTTTGTTTTTTATTATAGCAGCTATCGGATGGAATCAATACATGGGCTGCACAGGTTGTCATGTCCGACTATCACAAGTAGAATCATAATGAAAAATACGCCGGTAAAATGTGCCTGGAGAAAACGGCTTAGCAAGTAGTCAGTTTAGCTTCGGTTGCTATGCTAACATCACCCATGTTATACCAGAGAAACTTTCATAACAGCGTTGTGATGCCAAACAGCGTCAATTCAGACTGACACACATTCACTTAAAGTGGACCTATCATGCTATATTTGAATAATATAGTGTAGGACCATACCTATATAAGGCGTATTTATACTTTTTTTTTTTCAAAATACCAAACAGATCATGCATTTTAGCCATGCCTCATTTTGCTCAATTTGACATTTTTTAGCTCTGCTAAGGGCAGATTCTGTGAGAACAGCACCATCTACAGGCCTGGCATATGTACTACAGCGTCTCCCGCGCTTACGAACGGCAATGGCCGTGGCTGTCTCCTCCTGATTGGTGGAGTTGGCCCAATAGCCGTAGCGCCACCGTCCTGACGTCAGGACAGTGTTCAAATCTGGATCAGTTTTTATCAGATCCGTTGCAGCCCCTTTTTTAGAGATTTGGGTATGGAGGAAAATAGAGAGGGTTGTGTTTTCTGACACTTGGTGGGTTCCCTGGAACACCGGGGACACATATTCATGTATAAAAGACGTACAAAAGTGCATTTTGCATGATAGGTCCCCTTTAAGGGGAACTGGGGATATGTATCAGCTGCTTGTGTGACAGTCAGACAGTGAATACTTTAGAGCCGTGTGAGCTAACCCGGAGCTAACGGGAGAATAAACTCCCGTTGAAGAGCAGCCAGCACTGCAGCGGTCGGTAAATGCCGTTGAAACACATTAATAAACAATGAACCACGGCACTCTGGAGAAAAGTATAAGGTTGGAGAAGTCGTTATTTAATTTAATCTGGCTTCGTATGATTAAAAGCAACACGATCATCGACCCGACGCAGTCCCCCGTTGTTGTTGTTGTTGTTGTGAGCTGCGTTGGGGAGAAAATCAGCGATGTAAACGGTGACGTCATGACGCAGCAGCGGCAGCTCTGGGCGGTGTGAACAGAGCGGGAGCAGAAAAGGGAAACCGGAGCTGAACCAGAAAAGCTCTAGCTAGGAGCTAGAAAGAGAAAAGCGCTGGTGTGAAAGCCGCATCACAGGGCTGCAAAAGAGGGGTTTGAGCAGTATGAGGCATGGCTACAATGGGATCTGTTTGGTATTTTAAGCAAAAAACTTCACAGACATGTTTTGTATAGGTATGGCCCTACAATATATTTTTCCAATATAGCATAATAGGTCCACTTTAAGTAAATAAACATATCCGCTCGTGAAATAAATATCTCTATAAAGTATCCATGGAATACACAATATAAAACATAAAGCGAAAGTTAAAATTCACATTTCAACATTTTCATTGTTGTCACATATGTGTGCAATGTGCTCTTATGTTTCATTTTTTTTTTCTATTCTAAAATGGGGCAACTGTCAAAATGTCCCCCCTGGATAAATTAAGTATTGTGATTCTGATTCTTGATCACAAGTGTGCAAAGAAGTGGCAGTGTTAACATTAGTTTCTAAATTTGCATATTTTTTGATTTCAGAGTCAAAATGCATCGTCTCTGCTTTTATCCACTCCCTTCAGGTCTCTAAAATATATCTAAAGTGGAGCTTCTGTTTGTTTCCTCTTTGAATCACCTTTTTCCTAACTGTTCCTGTGTGTTTCTGCTTGACTGGCTGCAGGACTGACACCTCTCCCCAGATCCGAGCATGTTCAGTCGCCGTCCTGTTGCCCCCTGTGCCAGCCTGTCATCCAGCCCAGCCCATCACTCTCACAGCGCACAACAAGTCCCCACCTGTCACATAAACACACACACACACACACACACACACACACACACACACACACACACACACACATATACACATACACATACACAGAAAGTCACTTTTTTTCTTAACTCAAGATAAATAAAATAAAATGAGGAAATAGGGACGGCAATACCTGAGTCTGAAGGGGCAACAGTTCAAATCCTGGAATGGATCAAATACAAAGTGTGGCCTGTAGTTTTAGAGGCATCAGTTTGCCTCTTGGGCATTGCCCTTAGGCATGGAACTGGATCACCACACTAGTCCCAACTGTATACCAGCTGCTCCCATTAATAGGATTGGTTGAATGCAAATACAACATTTCGCTATGTATACACTGTATGTGTGTAAATCCATTCGAAGCTTCCATTTCCGTAAAGAAACCAAAAAAACAATGACTGTGTTGCTATGGCAACTTCGCGCTGAACCCATATATCCCTTTTTTATTCTCTTTAAGACAAATATGCGTTCTGATAAACCTTTGAACTCCACAATGCACAGTTGAGGGCCACTTGTGAGATATATATCCTGTCATCTCGCCGCCTTTTATAGACTCTGCACTTTGTGTTGCTCCTCATTTTCTATTTGTGGTAAAAGGTCCTGTTTGATGTAAGCTATAAGCGATGAGAGGCGGTGCTTTACAGTGAGTTTAGAGCAGCTGAGAGGCGACGTTAGGCACGACGAGAGGCACAGCTAAAGCCCCGAGCTGTTCTAAAATCACTGTCAAGCACCATGTTGAGTGGCTTATTGCTTTTATAAAACATTATTATAATGTTATTCTTCAGTGGTCCATGAGAAGGTGAGCCTGATTCATTAGTATGAACTTTATTGTACTCTTATTCAAAATCAGATGTGTACTTCTTCAGTGCTGTGCAACTCCAATGTGACTTATGTGATGCAGATTGATAACATATTAACTCTAACTCAATTATTTTTCTTTTTTTATCGATTGAATGCCCCATATCAATCAACGTCTATAAGAATACGTTAATAAAAAATCATATACCGTTTTTGATTTTAGATTTTTACTGTGCCTTTTGAGTGAAGAGTTGAATGTGGATGTTTTTAAAGGGGCCCTATTATGATCATTTTCGGGTTAATATTTATATTTTGTTCCTGTATTGTGACATGTTTACATGCTTTATTTCTCTACTGACTGTGCTGCATCACCTCTTTTCCCCCTATGTCTGAAACCAGAGCCCTGTCTGCTCTGATTGGTCAGTTTAGAGATGCCCCTCCCCTTAGCCTATCACGTACAATGTCTTGGAGCACTTACCAATAGAAGAGGGAGAATAACGTAGTGATTCTATATGTTATAGAAGTAAACAAATTAGTCTAATGGAGGCGTTTCGGGCATGGGGGGGAGTGTTTGGGAGATAAACTGTGAACTTTTGGGATCTTTGAAGGAATTTTGAATAATTTGCATTTATCATTTAAAAAAAAAAGAAAGAAAAGAAAATAACTGGTATGCTCCATAGACTGTATGGTATGCTCTGGCTGCTTAGGGTTGTAACCCTGCAGCAGATGCTAAGAGACACCCAAAAACACACACACACACACACACACACACACACACACACACACACACACACACACACCACACACACACACACACACACACACACACACACACACACACACACACACACCGGAAGGCCTAACAATAAGAGGCAGCTGTGGCTGTGAGAGGCCAAATCTGCTAATGCCCCCCTATAATATTCATTACGGAGCCTCGTCAATTTATTTTCTTTGTACTTTTTTTAGTTTAACAATCCAAGTTGACATGTTCACTTGAAAAAAACTGTTGAATTTTGACAAATTCCATCTTTAAAAAAACTGTAGACATTGATTTTATTTTATTTTTTACCAACGTCTGACCTTAACTAGGGTTATTACATCAAAATAAAAATCTAATGAATATAAGCAGTAAAACAATTGTTGCAAACTAAGACTAACCAAACACAATACAAATTGTTTCAATTCATTTGAAATGATTTCAAAGTGTTTAAGCAATAATATTTCCATTCAATTCAGGTATTTAAATATTAGCACCAAATACCAGATTTTTTCAACCATGTATTTTTTATTTATATGTAGTTTCTATACCTACTGTAAAACCATTAACCTTTCTGTTCTGACTGAATCTAAATAAATAAAAGCCAACAAAACTGAAAACTAATACCGATAATCACAAATGAAATTGAAAAGTCTAAATAAATGTAAAGATTCAAACCTCTTTCTTAAAATCCCCCCACCCATTTTTTTCTCCAGAAAAACATCAAAGTGCATAAAGTTTTCTTCCCCTTAAGACCCTGTCCTTGCAGAACCTACATCAACTTGATAAGAAACGTCTACTGCATCACACAGTGAAGCAAACAACGAAATGAGTAGTAACTTCAGCAGCAGTCAGACACCACACAAACAACACAACAAGTCAAACTGCAACACATCACATTTAAAAGAGAATTCCAGTCCCAAACTTTATTCATTTAGTACAGGAAGAGAAAAGTGCTAGTTGAAGCATTATTTGTAGCAGGAGAGAGTTGCATCAGTCCTTTCAGTTGTGACTGAAGTCAATAAGAGCCATGTTGCCTCATGCTGTCCCATCCCCCCCTTCCCCCTCAGCGCACTGCATTGTGGGATATCCTGTTGGTTCTTCTCCCTCTGCTGCTTGTCTGTTGGATGTCTGAGCATCAGCCCTGTCCATGTTATGTTCTGCTCTTTCTCTCTCTGGCCCCTACAAAGAATGACGGGGCTTTGAAAGGCTTGGCTGTCACGATCCTTCAATAGCAGCCGGCTAATTGCTGACCCTAACAGGCCCAATTAGCTCTTACAAGCTTGGCGCGGGGGCCCATGGGAGCCGTCTGTGCAGACATGGGGACGAGACGTGGCCACCGCCGCAGCGTCTGAAGCACAAAGAGCAGCCACACGGCAGCAGCAGCAGCTTCTCTCGGCTTTATTACCCGCCTCTCTCTCCATCTTTCTCCATCTCGTTCCATCTTTCACCCATCCTTTAGTCTCTGTCCGCCAAGCCCGGGCCCTTTGCTGCGGCCCCTCAGAGCTCTCCTCAGAGAGATCTCTTGAAGTGCAGGGAATCAGAAGCAGAAGAGCGCTCTGGGAAAGCTGGCCGAGCGAGAAAAAAGCCAAAGACGGTATCACGACAGCAACAAGCGTGTAATCAGCCCCCTCGTTTTGTAAAAGTGGCTTCTCAAAGAGCAGAGGGCTAATGTGCACAACTTAGACTGATCCTTTCGATAAAGCCCCACATTTAGCAACTGGCAAGGCTTTTCCCTTCTGAGTGTGAAATGTGATAAAGACATACATCTCTCCACTGATAAGGAAAATGCGGGGAGGAGCTGGAGTGCTCAGCGCACAAAAGAGCTCTGTCAAGACATTGGGAGTTTGGTGATTTTACAAGCCATAATTCTTCCGCTAAAAAAGAAGAATGGGAAAAAAAACTGCAGAGAGGGAGATGATTAACGCAGGCCGGACTGCTCGTCCCTCATCTATTCTGTTATCTTCATTATTTGGAAGGCATTAAAAGAGGCCAGGGATGGCAGCTTGGGGAGAGGGGCTCAGGAGGTGGGGGAAGTTCTATGTGCCGGGATACTAATTACAGTGTCCACTAATAGCGCCTCAAGTAAACCAGGCCAATGCATCTTGCTTGATGAGAACATGCATCAACCAGCTTAATTGAGAGTAAAATGAGGCAGGCGTGCCACAGGACCTATTAATCAACATTGATGAATGAAAGTGTAATTAGATGTGGAAATACAAAAAAAAAAGGGAGAGGAAAAGCAATCGGTTAACTTAAAGTTAAGGCTAACTAACACGTTGCAATATTGTGCACATTATATTTCAAACTTTTTTTAAAATTTTCTGGGAAAATTTATTGGTAAGAGTGTTTGCTGAGCCATCATTTTGATTACGTAGATATCGTATTGCTGCACCTGCAATACAGTATGCACCTGCTGCACAATACCAGCCTAATTAGAGTGTATTCACCTCCATCAGCTACATTGCGTCTGCATTCATCTCCTCTATGATCATTGCTAATAAGGTCCACTTCCTCTTTACACTACCACTGGTACTTCCCACACTGCATTAAGCAGGTGTTACACCTGAATTCACCGAACTGTCCATACAAATAACTCATTCGTCTGTGGCAGGCCACTCGAGGCAAACAACCATCACGGTTTCTAACGTGATCATGTCAACACTTTCAAGGGTTATTTAATGTCATGAGACTCGGGATCGGCGCGTGATGTGCCGTGACATATTCAGCCTTAATCTGTGTTTATTGTTCGTCATATTTATCTTGCGTTGCAGCGTTTTCGCTCCCTGACATTGACATTCATTGCTGGTCCTGCGCAGCCCCATGAGCTATGTGAATAAACACAGCAAACACAACACCCTTGAAACGCCATAATCCCTTTTGTTTTGGTGGAGGCTCTTTTTTCGCTGTGTATGCAAGTGGGAAAGCCTCTCTCCACACACACACACACACACACACACACACACACACACACACACACACACACACACACACACACACACACACACACACACACACGGATATACACACACACACACACACACACACACACACACACACACACAGATATACACAAACAAACTCGCAGGCACAAATCAACACACACTCACACACACACACATTCCTCTCCGCTCACTTTCCCTTTCAAAAGCTCTTATCTATTTATAGACTTTGATATGTAAACCTATGAAATCTTACCTCAGGCGAGACAATCAGGCCTGTTCTTCTTCAATCCGCCGGAATCAAAAGACAGAAAGGGGAACAAAAAAACTGATGAGAAAAGCGAAACACAAAAGAGACACAATGTAAGAAGAAAGACTGCAGAGGCCTGGTTATACTATAGGCTTGATAATTACAGCCAAAGACAAGGCAGATTACGACAACGCTTTTCCGCCAAAATGCTTCCTGAAGAGGAAGACTGACAGAGAAAGCAATGTGTTTTATTTTTTAACCAAACGCTCACATTGCCTCCCATCACTTTACGTTAAAAGAGTGGGACGGCGCTGCACTGCTGGTGGAGGAGGAAAAGAGGCCGGGAATCTGTCATGGGATGGTGCACCCGATACCCAAGACGCGCTGTAACGAAGTGGACATTTGGTTGAAATAAATGCGGCAGATTCACCAAATTTGGTGAGCAGCATGTCTAACCCAGCATAGCAGCGTGGGGCACGAGAGGTCAGCTCCATTTTCTTCCTGCGCCCACTGACATCATCCAGAATGGCCTGGCTGAAATTAGCCTAACCCCCGGAATGACATATCTCTCCAGATAAGCAGCGCGGCGAGACGAGCTGCTGAACGTGAAATCCAAATCAACACATTGTTTTTGCGATGTCAGAAGCAGCCAGGGAATGACCATCACTCTCTGGCTCGGGGATATTTGTTGTCAAAACGGCAGCCGGGCAAACTGTTTGAAATAATCTAATCCAGTGAATCTTGACTCGTTAGGGTCATTATGCAGGCTTGACCTCGTTCTGTAGGGACGGATCTCGGCACAGCAAAGGGGAAGCGCAGGCGGACAGGGGCTGTCTGCAGAAACACGTGGAACTTCCTCCAAAAAGCGTGACGCATGTTGGCTTCAGAGACGGGTGGCTGCCTGGTGGAAGTAGCACGACACCCGTTGACTTTAGAGTCCTTTAAGCCCTCCGGCATCAAACAAGACAACACCAATACAGTCAGTTTTAGTAAGGGAAAACACACGTTGGAGGGCTTAAGGACACTGCTCTGTGGAAACAGGGGCAGTGCATTATAACACATGTTGTTGACCAATTATAGATAACACAGAGATTTACATATAGACACTCTATGAAGTGTATTTATTGATCTGCACCTATGCTTGCATGATCTCCTATGATTACTGTTTTGCGCTGCATATTTACAAGGCCTTAAAATACGGAAATTGTAGTTGTGGAAATGAATAACAGTAGGTACACATGTCAGAAAAAAGAACGTCAGTTTTAAATGATGTGATTATTTAAACTTTTACTCAGCTACATTTCTTCTGCGTTATTTTGTTAAACAAATGTATCTTTTACATGGAAAACAAATGATCAGTGTACAAACATATACTTTTTGTTGTTGCAAAGGACAGTACACAAAACATAGGCCGTGACATACCATGCATAGACATTAATAGAAACAGACAAAAACAGCAAGATACACAAAATGAGAGAAATGCATTTGATAAAATAAACAACAATTATCCTATACTAGCACTAGTCACATTTTAAATGAAAAAACTCTCCAGAAATAACAGGGGCTGCTCTGCCAATTGAGTAGACTCATATCTAATACATTATTTTGGTCAATGCTTGTATAATTTTACTTATGTACAATTTGAATATGGGACTTAAACTCTGGTATTGCTATTTTACCGTATGTCAGTATAATAATTCCTCTACAACTATATAATTGTAAGGAAACCATTTTTTGATCTTAATAAACCAAATATAACTAATAATAATATCAAACCCTAAGATATGTAGGGTATTGTTTTTGTCTTAAAATATAAATCTACGATCATAAATTAGACCAATGATATGAAATGATCTGATACATAATAACAAAAAAAAAGCATTCATATTTTTTCTGTATTTTTTTATAGAATTGAAACATTATGACATATAGCAATGGATTGTATACCGGCCAGACAAAATGTGAATAACATTTAATCTTAGAATGAGATATGAATAAAGTCAGATTTGAGCGTGCCTACCTTCTGCTACCTCTCCGCCACGGAACTGCTGATAAACTGTTGATTTGACCATCATCTCCATCACTGTACCCTTATGTGGCCGATGGAAGAGGCAATCCTCTTTGCTGTCTCCTTGTGTCTCAGAAATAATAAATACACTTTTTTTTAATGGCTGACTTTATGTTTCTTTTGCAGCAGAGCTGTCGCTTGGGTAGTAACACTAAAGATGCAATCACGGTGGTCGGCGGGTGGAAGATGGACGAGTGAGCGGGACAGGTGGACAGGTGAGATAAGGAGGTTTTGTGAGAGGCAGTCAGGCCTGGATTTGTGTGGCTGTCCGCTGCCGGACGCTTAATAGCTGATGGCAAGCTGTGATTGTGATGAACATTTTAAATCTCCGGTCCAGTTTACCTTGACCTTTTTCCTTCTTCTCTTGGACTGTATCCCATTGCTGGTACCTCATCTGTTGTGGAATATTAGTGTCTTTGTTTCACTGTGAACGTCACTTGGATCTTAACTGTGGGATTTATGTAATAGCAGGGCTATTTTTACAGGAATAAGAGTACAACATATTTATAAGTCTGTCTTGCTGGCCTGTTCCTATTACGTGAATTCTTGCCAAGAGTTTAAGCTGCGGGTCTGGTCCATCCGTAATACAGAAAGAACATTTTCTCACAGCCTATCCACCCATGCAGAGTAGTTTTGGTTTGATTTGTGAGGGGTTTGAGATGTCTGTCTCTTAGATCTTTTTCATACAAGGCATATAATACTATTTTGAAAGTATTAAGATGAACATCATAAAAATGTTGGCAGGTTAATATCTTTCTGGATGCCTGTAACTTTGTCGTGATTACTCGCGATCTGTGGTTTTCAATTCTGTTGGCTTTTAATTAAGCTCTGTATCCTACCACCCTTCATCACCGATTAGATGTGCGTGCGGTGGCCATTTCAATCAAAGATTCAAATGCATTTTGAATGCTCTTACCATCCCGAAGATGTAAAACTATCCCAATACTTCTATAAACCTAAATGATAGAATGAGGAATTTGCTCAAGACAGACATATAGGCCTATGAACCTAGGAGAATACCAGTAATGTTGCGAAATGGTTGCAGTGTTTGAACCTGTGCTTTACTTTGTAAAGTTAGGTTAGGAGACAAAAAAACGACATTGTTAGATTTTGTAAAAGTCATGCTTTGGGTTAAGTTAAGTATGTCTGTTACGTAGCCTCCTTCCTATGCAGATTTGTCATACTACGTCACATGACCTCCTCTTTTCTTCCTGTTTTTATGACTACGGTCACAAGATGTTGCCTCCTTACAAAAAAACTTGAGAACCTGTCGTAGTAAGCTTCTTATATGGTCGTTCTTCCAGGAGGACACTCTTTAATGCAGATCTGGATAATCAACAGAAAATGCTGTCAACAGTTCACATTAAGACTATTTTAGACAAAGCATTGCTAATGGCTTGAACAAGTTAGTTGTACTGGCAATCAATGAATGAATCATGTTCTTGTCCAGTAAATGAAAGCTTTGACATTACTGATGCTAAATTCCTTCCCTTGTGCACAGGAAATCTTCTGTTTTACATTTATGGCAGTATCAACATTGTTTTTAAGATGATAGAACAAAAACAGAAGAACAGCTGTGGCTGATCAGATCATGAGAAGAGCTCCACCTACAAAAACACAAACTTTATCCGCAGACAAATCAAGACATCACAGTGTTGGACACGAGCCATGCTGTTTGAATCTTTGAAGTGCAGCGTAATATATTCTATGAATGAAGATGGAAACAAACAAGCAAACGCATTACTGCCTAATGTGAAATAACTGCTCCAAGGAGTGCTTTAAAGGCAATCTCAAATGCATAACTGGTCCGTAATTCTACCAACTCTCTCCCTGTTTAGCCTCTGAGAGTGATCGATGCTCTCTGGCCAGCTCTGTGATGAGAGAGTCGTCCTTTTGTTTTCTATCGCTGGTGTATTTGAGCGAAGTTTGATGGATGTGGGTGGACTTGTCGCACGTGGGTGTTATCTCCTTTGTTGTGTGAAATGGAGACAAAAGAAGAGGAGTGGAGGAGAAGACTGTGATTTTTATCTCTGAAGTGCAAAAATGTTTCTCGCCGCAAACACGGGAGGGAGTGGGAGAGAGATTAGAGCTGTTGAGGAACAAAAATAGATTGATCAGATACCACGATAAGAATAACGGAGGCTTTGTTTGTTAATTCTCATTTGGCTTTTCTCTCTCTCTCTCTCTCTGTGTGTTGTGTTTAACATTTCCTTGATCCTCCCCTTTTGTTTTACCTTAGGATCCTGTTATTTCGTGAGTGGTAAATATGGAAGCGTCTGTATTTACACCTTGTAGTAATTAGTCTCCTTGCCTCCATAGATTAAAAAATAACCTAATTAGGAATATTATTGTTTTGCTTGGCTCCACACCTGTGCTACAGGCAGTGTGTGTGTGGTTACTGTGTATGTTTGTGGGCTGGCCTCCAGGGTGGTGGTCCGCCTGGCTGGTGTGTGCTCCGGGCTCCAGAGCCTCCGTGACTCAGTAAGGGGAGTCAGACATGGCCGCCCAGGCTGTTGGGACCAGACAGGGAACACACCCCTGATTTACCTGCACTTAATCCCCAAAGAGAGGTCAGGCCTCTGTTCATGTCAAATCTCCTCCCTCGTGTGGAAGAAAACACCTGCGATACATTTACTTCTGAGAACCAATGTTCTTAAAGAGGCCCCGCGGGAGCCTAAAAACATGTGCGCGGGGAAAACTGTTTGTTTGTGTTTGCGTTTATTTATATTAAAAAGGCTGAGCCATATGTGCGTGCGCATGCAGACATGAAAGCAAGACTTGACGTATCGCAGCAGACAGTTCAAATTACTTTTATGACTTTACTCCATCATGCTGAATTTGCCGGCGCAGTTGTTGTCTTTTTTTCCCCGCGTTCTAACCATGTAACCTTTTACTCAAATATGACAGATGTGGAAGTAATGATGCCTTCTACAAGCCGGGCCTCGCAGTCTACAGGCCCCGCTTCTCCCGTAGGCGCCAACACTATACCTGAAGGGGCTCTGATAGAGATGATTTCAATTCTTCTCAGCCGTTTAATGATGGATGAACTTGCAGCTGCAGGAACGTTTGACAAGCCGCTGTCAGCTGTGACAGCCGGGACTGAGTGAATGAAGGGAGGGAAGGTAAGGAAACACACACGACAGGGACATGCAGACAGACCACAGATGATGGCAGATGGAGTTGAGGCGGGAATTGTAAAAAAAAAAAAAATCGCCGTTCAATCTGTGGCATTGACAATATGGTGTCAGCTTCTCGCCGCGGAGACGTGACAGGCTGGCAGGTGGGCTGCTGCTGTCTGTGTCACCAACTGGCAGATCAGGGCCGACATGCAGAGAGCCCCCCCCCCCCCTCGCAACCCAGACTCCAGGTTGCGAAGCTTATGATTGCAGCCGAGGCCGTGGTGACACATGAACTCACAGTGGCACTGGCGTACGCACACACTCGGCGGGTGCAAAGTTACATACATACATCGCTAATTACTGCCAAGGAGCCAGCATTCGGAGCTGGGGCTCCAAATTACACGGCTCAACCACAACAAGGGCGATGTGCCCAGCAGTCATTTGTCAGACTAATTATTTGTCTTGGGCTCTTGTAATTGCAGTGAGAACAGGTACTCAGGTAATTGTGTGGTAAGCTGCAATGTTAAGTGATGCTTTTCCTCCATTTTCAGGCGAGATGAAAGGAGTGGAGTGTTGAAATACGTGGCTCAATCCGGCCTCCCAGTCACAGTCTAAAAATATATACCCACGATTGAGTCTTTTCTGAGAGAAAGACAAGAGCACCTTGATGTTAAGATCATCAGCATAGGTAATGGTTATTTCCATTATACTGGATACTTCCTGAATATATGTTAATAATCAAGTCCCTTGTGTATGCTGCATACAAAGTTGATTAATCACAATCTATGAAGGTAAAATACTCTAGATGTGCTACTAGTTAGAAAAAAAAGTCTTATATGAGCATTATTTGTTGTAATTCAAAGGAGCACATTTCCACTTTGTGCAGTATGACGTGCATACCAATATAAGAACACAGGCCACTGCACGTCATTTGCGATGATGTTTGGCTCAGTAGCACTGTCACCTATCATCACAATTATGACCGCGCTCTCCGTTATTCTTATCTTTAAATGTGTGTCCCATGATTCCTCACGAGGGTAATGTGGGCCCGACTGGACACGATGTCAGGTTGAATATTATAATGAGCAAAAAAATAAATAACTCATCGAGAAGGATAAACAGAGGGACTTTTCATTTTTTTTGTATTTGCCCTGAATCCAATAGCAGCCCTCCCCGCTGTCTGTGAGATTTGTCTGATCTTCACAATGGTCACTGGATTCCTCCGTGTCGCTTCCTGACGAGCAAATCAGTCTCACCGTGCGATCGTCTCCAGCCATCTTGTAATTCCGCTCCGTGCTCAACATTGCCCAGGGGCCTCCTTGTTCTTTTGTGTCAGGGAACACGCAAGCTACTTGAAAAAGGATCCATAACTATCAGCGACAGCCGGGGCCAAGCGTGGCTGGCCTCTTGCCGAAAAGGCCACTTCTACATGAAAAGGTAGAGACATAACATAGTCCTCCACCTTCCCTTACCTTGGTTTAATGCGGTGTGTGGCCGGGGCACGTCTTTTTCATGTGTGCCGGGGCAAAGAAATGTCGGCTCTATCATTAATATCAACAGGCAGTCCTCTCTGATAAACAAAATGTTCCCTCTCATGAACAGAATGTGTTTGGGTGTCCGTCAGTTTTTCAGACACCACCTTTATAGCTTCCACTCCAGGATTAAGTGTTTTGCAGCTCAACACAGTCACCGTCTGTGTAATGTGCACGATCAGTGTGTCTGTGGAGGATGAGAATAAGGAGTAGGCGTGTTTTTTTTTCTTTCTTTCTCCTTTTCACTCTCTCCTTCTCTTTCTTTTCTCTCCTCACGGAGGAGACACCACGGTGCCATCTGCTTTGCATTTGTTTAACAAAGATTTATTGTGCAGCAAGACACTAATCCAAAACACACACACACACACACACACAAATCTCGCCTTCTTCTCGTCACAGGCCGCGAAGAGAAAAAAAAAGTGAGGGATGTGGGATTGGAAACGCTTGGCGCTCTCTTTGTCAACTCTCACTCTGACGAGAGGAGAGAGAGCCGGCTGGCACACAGAGGTAGGAATGCCAATTACGGCCTCCTTAGCCTCCATGTGGCACACACCAACACGCCGGTTTGGAGCTACAATTATAAACTTGTCATACACGTGTTTATGGTGGGGTGGAGGCATAAGAGTGCACGACTTTGAGTAAAAAGAGATGGAAATCAAAGCAGGGAGAAATTGCTCGTCTGTAGCTCCGCAAAGACACGATTCATTGGTAGCGCGGCGAGGAAGGTGTTATGCACTTCAGCATCAAACGCGTATGCAAGGATTATCTTCTCCTGGTGAAGGGAAATCAGGTCAAAGTGGCTCTCAGGAACAGCTCGTATCATGTCAGCTCGGGAGGCAGGGCGATGTAACTGGGCCTGTTACTCCTCTCCGTCCTGTCCAGGTGAACCCTCGTATCCACTGACTCCTCCTGCCCTTTTTGTCACCTGCATGCCAGATAGAAAAGCAGGGTCTTGGGGGCAGAGGCTGTGCGCCCCCTTCGACTGGAAAAGGCCACCTCCAAGGGTTGGTAGGGCCCCTCATAAACGACAGAGAGGTTATAGGGCCCCTTGGATGCGCCAGTGTAAAGCCTGTCGAGGCGCTTTCGAAACACTCGTCTGCTTGTTTCCCTACTCCAAGAAAGGGCCTGGGGGTCCCCATCTGCCAACTAGTTCAACCAGGGTGTTCATCATTTAGGGGCTAAACACAGAGAGGCACAACCACACACACACACACATGTTCTTATGTATATGTACAAGCAAACAAACAGTTACAAAAGGACACACTCAGTCATGATGTATCCCAGGGATCCTCTCCAGTGCCAGTGTTCAGCGAGGAGCCCTCCAACCTCGGGGTGAAGCCCCTGCCAGTTCACCTGCCAGAGCTGGACAAGCAGAGCACTTAGCGCCCCAGAAAGGCCACCCTCGCCCCCGCCCGTCCACACCCACCGTGTAACTCAGGGTCAAGGAGGCTTCACCCGCGCTCCCGTTCCCTCTCTGCCAAGCATCGCCCAGTGTCACCCAACGCGCCCGGCTCGACAACCCACGTTCTTTAAGCCACTCACGCTCTTAACTGCTGCATTTGTTGAATATTACTTCCTGCAGTGGCAAGTTAAAAGGTACTTCTATCAGAGTGGATTTTTATGTTTTAAATAAAACCTGATTGCAATCCTGTCACTCATTTTAACACGGAAACGTTTGAATCAACTTAATTCCCAAAAGTCTAGAGGATCAAAACTATGTACAATCAAAACATAAAAAAACGAATTATCAAGGGCTTCATTTTTTGAATGCTTCTTCTACTATGTGTGTGTTTGAAAGAGCAAGAACAGGGGGAAATACTGTACTTTAATGATTTGATTGTGTGGTTTTCCAAGCCAGAATTCAATATTTGAACAGTGGTATTCATTGCCTTGAGAAAGAATGCCCCCACTTCTTCTCCCTCCGCTAAATCAGCCTGTTGTTGCTGTGTGCTGCATGCTGTGCAACGTCGCATCGCTGAGAATAAGGCCTGCGACTGAAAAGAAGAGACATGAATGAGGAAGAGGTCCAAGATGAAAAAGAAAGATATCCACCCTGGGAATGCAAGCAAACAAGAGGATGTGGCCAGTTTTCTCATGACCCCTTTCTCAAGAAAACAAAAAAGTAAAGGGACATGCTCTTTTTTTCTTTTTTTGCAAGTCTTTGTAATCGCCAGAGCTTTGTACATTTCATTCCCCATCAAAATTGCAATCAATCACTTTGAGAGAGCAGGATGGTTTCATAGGGAATGTGACCTGGTTAATTGGTGCTGTGTAGTACAAGACAGTTACACCAAACTAAGACTGACAAGTGCTGTTGTAATCCGAATGTAGTAGTGTTGTTGCGCTAGATGAGGAACAGTAACTGGAACAATATCATTTTCGAAATGTCAGGATTGGTCACATCCTTGTCATCAGATAGGGCTCGATCTATAAAAAGGAAAACAAAAGAGTGAATTGATGCAAAATATAGTTGAGAGAAAAATGTGAACTGTAAAACTTTTACTTGTGCAAGTCAGTATGGTGATTGCCGTTGGAAAGAAGCTGTTTTGGTGGCAGATGGTGCTGCTCTAATGCACCAGAACTGTCTTCTAGAGGGTAAGATATCAAATAGGTGCTTGTCTGACTGAAAAGGGCCAGCAGCCATTTTTCCTTTGCCGGCCATACTGCAACTTTTTCTATGGAGGGCGGACGGCAGCAGACTAACCCCGCAAACTCCTGAAAATGACATCCTGCAGCGTTGAGAAAAGGCAGAGACATTTACAGTTGATGTAGTTAGTCCTCTCTCAGCAGTGACATGTTGATATGTTAGCTCAACTAGACAAAGGACGGACATCCTGTGTTGGGTCTTGCTAATTACATTGGAGATGTTTGCATCCTAGTTAATGGTGTTGCAGATGGTGGTCCCCTAGGAACTTGAATGACTCCACTGTGTTCACAGTAGAGTCATTTAGGCCTGTGGGTTCTTGTGGACGTCAATCCTCACCTCGCCCATCTGGATGATATTAAGCTAAAGACCGCTGATTGCACAACAAGGTGGCATTCTGCCTCCCTCTCTGTGTGTCTAGGCCTTCTAATACATAATCATTATCAAATGGCAGGATCTTGGGTGAGAAAGTAACAGGATTTTGGTGGCTTTCTATTGATTTGTTGTTCAAAGCTGTGTTGCTGCGAATGTGAAGTCCCTGTTTTCTGTGGAAGGCCTGGTAATTGATCCTAGAACACCTTGCTTACCTAGCTTTCCTTGAGTAGATGATCATATCTTTAAAACAAGATTTTGAGAATCTTACAAAATAGTAAAACTTCTGGACAGACTCAAGTATTTTCTATGTTCAGTTAGGCAAAAATACTTCAGTAACAATATTGCCATACTGGATGACTGTGAGATGAAGCCTCCTATTTCCATTGGTTCCTCCGTATCGCTACTAGATTGCACAGCATGCTGGGATACAGAAACAAGTGTAATTCAGTCAAACTAAATGAAGAACCAATTACAAATCCACAGCAGTGACATTCAGTTAGAGTCATGAAGACAAATGCACATAGAAGATGCCATTCTTTTTGGTCCACTGTCACAAAAGACTTTCTACTAAACTGCTTTAAATTTGCTTATGAAAATATTATCCCTCTGTCTTTCTTATTTCTTTTTCTAGCACAATCCAAGCCCCAGGGACAACTGAAATTGCACCAACCTCATTTACATCACACGTATCGGTAAATCCTCAACAAAAAGAAGAAAAAAAGATGGCTATTTTATTCTTTCAGAAAGCAATTCCTCTCCCTTCTGTGTGGGTTCTCTGTTTTTGCTGCTTAGAGGACATATCAGATTTTCGGGATGAATCAAAATACTGTTAAGTCTCCATTTTTTTACGCATCAGGAAAGCTGAAAAACAGGCCTGGCTTGGTGTTAGAGACACATCTCTCTCCTCATCCATCTCACCTGTAAATAATATTTTATAAATAAACTAATAGTCATATACAGTACATGCCCACACAAACACTCCTCACACACCTAATTAAAACAAAAGCAATACGGTATAGAAAGCAAGAACAGGTCCAAAGGGAGACGGCCTGCAAAACATGCATTTTTATCCCTGTTGTTGTTTATCATATTTACATCCATTTTGTCCCCAATGCTCCTTCCTTTTGTTGTCTTGAACCCTCTAGTTCGAGATTAACTTTCCAATCCTTTCCGTCTCTCCCTGCGGCACTCCCCTCCGCTAATTTACCCTCCAACCCGCTGCTTTCGCCATGTACAATTACAAAGGGGAGTGCTACTTAATGCGCACTAATAATGTTCAAGCTGAGAAGGTTTGTCGGTAATAATTACTTCCTGCAGAATGAGTTATAGCAGTCGCAAGAAGTGTATAAATACCTACTGTTGTTCCGCCTCATTTTCAATTTCCAATGCAATGGGATTGTCTCCTGGTGCCAAGTAAATCATTTTGTCTTGCATGGGACATTTGTCACAGGTGACACTGTACTATGTTTCATCTAAGATTTATGCTAGTATTGAAATGTGTTTTGAATAGTTTTCATTTCTTTCAGCATTTACACACGGCAATTACTGAGTAGTTGAGTTTCATCACAGGTACACAACACAAAAACCAGGGAAGATGGGGGTTGGTGACGGCACGTCCTTCCAAAGTGGATCAAATTCCAATCTTAGATTGCCTCCTTGGATAATGTGGAAATATTAGAGAAGCCTTGATCTAAAATGGAGCATGGAAATGAAGTGGCAGAGGGAGCCCTGAGGACAGGCAGCAGACACAGCGCTGGGCCAGTCGTACATACCTCTGGGAGGCTGCAAGCACAGCCTGCCTTTCCTATGTAAATGTCCCATTCCACACATTAGTCATACTGCCTTCACCGTGCACTAAAGTGTGCCTCGCCCATCAAATCCTGCCTGCCTCCGTGAAGATCCCTCGAATGTTCCACAGATAAACCCCAGAGGCCCTTCCTACCCCTCCACCACCCCCACCTTCGGGATCACTGATTGGTTAGATACCCCAGGTAAATGGTGGAAATTCTAATGGGACACTTGAATGCTGATGTCAGGATTTTTCTGATATGGGCCAATTGATGATATATGTGACCAAAATACATCTAGATAAAGACGTCTTTCTTTTAGCTTTCATCTAAAATGACTTCAATTGTTTTTAGGATAAATGTCATCGTAAAAAAAAACACTGATTGTTTGAAACAGTATCATAAAAAGTGGCAAATATATGACAGAATGGCAGATTGGGAAATCAACATTTACCCTTGAGTGACTTTGTATTGATTACCATAACTATTGACTTTCACATGACTTCTGATTTATTTCTTTTTTGCTGGTTGTAACCGGTCAGTTACAGCACCTTTTATATATCATGTTATGAACCAACAGGCCAGTCCCATTACCCGCTGAAGCCTTACGAGCTCCACCTTATGGCTCAGTCCTGCCCTATCCCACACCATCAGTCCCCCTTTGTCCGTGCTCTGTGTCTATTGTTGAGCGGTGAGGTCTGGGCCAAACTGGCTAATTTATTCCAGGATTAATTGGTCTCAGGCTGTATGGCTGATTAAAACCTGTAATCGCTTACAGGGGAGAGAAAGAAGACGGGGGGTTGGGGTACCGCTGCTAACCAAATGACTCTATTAGATGTCTCACTGTCCGGCCTGATTCACAATCTCTGAGAAGACTCTTGCAATCTTTATTGTTTCATCTGTTGATACATTTAAAATGTGCTGGAGTAACTGGCTGTTTAGTCTGAACACGGTTGAACCAACAGTGTCATTGGACATCATTTGTGTATCTTGTATTGGGTCTAATCGTGTACTTTGTTGCTTTACCTTGGAAACAATTCATAATCAATACAAGATCCTCCGAAAATGTAATACAAAAAGGTAAACACTTAATTCAGATTTGACAAGCCTAAGAACTTTTATTACTTATCAAGACCATTTAAATGCTTTGAATTGTTAAAAAAACAAAACCTGTATCATTCAAAAATAGAATGATTGAAAGAAACATTACTTGATTAGGTTATGGAAAGATGTTTTGGGTTAAAATAAGCAAATCATTAACATTAATTTGTTTATGTACAAAGGCTGACATTAGGTATGTCATGTAAGTGAAGTAAGTGACGTATATTACACAAGTTAACTTACGTACATTATTTAAAATAGGTCAAAGTGTTGACTTTTTAGGTGACAGTCCAGTGTTTTGTGCCTTTACTGGGACTTTGTCACTCTTTATACTACGTCACCGGACTTCTTTTTCATAATTACTGCGATCCATAAAGGTTTCCAACTAAAGCACATTTGAGATCCATTTTGCAGATGACTAATAGATAATTAGAGCATGACAACCCAAAACAGCCATTAACAGAGATCTGAAAACATTGGAACCAAATTCTGTTTTAGGCAACAAGCAAATGCTAATGTCGCTCTGTATGTGCTGGATGTGTTAAGATGCAACAGTTTGCTAACATGCTCATCAACTTGAGAAAGTCATAATATGTCAATGTTGTGTCTCCAGATTATTTCTGCTACCTAAGTGGCCAAAACAGTTCTGGTGATGGAACTTTTTTGTATATGTCTATGGACTCTGAAACTGGAAGTAATCCAATAATGAACATGGATAATACAATTACAATTTGGATGAGGTAATAACTATAATAATTGACTCTTGCACAATCATTAAGTTACTTTGTGTCTGAGCCTGTTTGCCCTTTGACCCTAGCTTGATCTGCCTCTCTTCATACACATAGAGCAGAATAGTCAGGTATCACAGAGATGAATATGTCAGCAGCATGATGACTTGGCCACTTTAATCATGCCTTGCTGATGCAAGTACTCAAACTCAAACTCCACTGACACTTTGCTTTTCCAACAATCTTATAGCATTACCTTAATGGTCGGTGTTGCTCGGTGTGTTGGCCAGACAGAGTTAAGGCGATTGAGCCTGATTGCTATTCTAATCAGGCTCTATATATGCTGGACTCTTGGCTCCAAACCTCCCGACCAAGTTAATGTCATTAAATAAATAATGAAAGATATGTATTATCTATCACTCCATCCAACATGGGATCATCAATGTATTATGCATTACCTTCTCTAATTTATTCATTAAGACAAAACGAAAGTCTTGTTAGCCTCATTTTTTAGACATGAGCCCAAGCCATGCTACACTCCACACTGAGCCCCTATTTACACACAGAAAGCCACACAGGACAGCAAGGCTGTTTGCAGCGACAAGTCCTCAGGTGATTCATTAACATCTAGGAATAAAAGCAATAATTCATTTATTTGGTGAGGCTGTTCTTATGGTTGCGTTTCACAGTCAGAAAGACAAGAATGAGGAATAACCTGCCTGAGACAGCTAACATTAACTTTGAGTTTAAAAGTGATTTTGTTTCTACTATTTCAATCAACTTTCCACATTTACAATGTCATACATTTATGTATTTTCATGTTTTTTTTAGGTGATTAGTTAGCAAGTTTTATTGCCTTTTTTTTAAAATACCTTATAGAACTATAGTGCCATACATACATACATCAGTATTATTATTATTGGTTTCAAGTTGTGTCTTTACTTCTCTTGGGAAGTCATTGGGTTTGCAGATGTTTACATTGCACAAGTTACATTAACTTGATTACTATAGTACCATTTTGAAGTTTTTGTACTTTATGAGTATTTCCAATCATTGCCTTTTGACAGATGTACTACACTACATTTCAGATAGATTACACTACTATTAATCAACACCTACAAGGATGTGCACGAGGCTAGGCCAAAGGAAACAAATATATATATTTTGCTGTTGTGGTTGTATAAATATGGGTACCCCATAATTCCAAATCTGGACCAAATATAAGAAATAAGTTCAATCAAATAATTGTATTATTGACAGTACCACTGGGCTCCTTCTCGACCAGATACAACATTAACATGCTGTTTATAATCAGCATTTTAATTATCAAATTATATCAAATTATGCATTATATGAACCCGAAAGTGGCATTTTTGTAAATTTGATATTTGTATTTAAATGAAACTTTAATTGCAGGACTTTTAGTTGTTTGGAGTATTTTCTTCGTCATTGCCACTTTTACATAAAGATCTGATTCGATTGTATGTAATGGTGCTTACAAAAAAAAGCGCTGGTGATGTTGAGTGATCACGTACATGTGTTTCTACTCTTTAAGTGGGAGATACCATTTTTAATTTTTTTTATTTGACTCCTGCTGTATTTGTGTGAAACCCCCACACCCCTCCACGCACTCCTGTTCCCACACTGCTGCTCCACAGTGTGCAAAATGTCAATAAAATCGATAGCAGGTTAATCTCCCACCAATGGAAACATGAACACTTTATCCAAAGCCGCATATGTTTCACACCCGGGGTCGATTTACTGTATGTCATGGGCGACATTAGCATTCATATTAGCTGCTCTGCCCATGTATGATATTCGTCATTGCCAGCCCTTTAGCGCACCAACACAGTTCAGGGATGCTTATCTCATGAGCCATAAATTAGGGGATGAATTCCCTCCGAAACATTGAGGGCGAAGGATGGAGGATGGAGTCATTGTGCTTGTGTGGTGTTTTGACACTGTAATGACACATGTTTTACAATCACCCCCTTCGCCTTTTCATTCGGAGGAGTGGACCTGTCCGCTCCTGCTGGAGAGAAATGGGCCTCGCGGACATTACCACCACCTCCCATGGGACGCATAAATGTGCAAGTGGCAATAGGGGGAGACTATAGGAGGAAGGTAAAACTGGAGTGTGTCCAAACACCGGGGGAGGGAGGGAGTTATATGTTAGTATGTTTGGGGTAGTGGACGGTATGATGCAGAAGGGGGAAAAAAGGCTGTTTTTAATTGCAACCGGGGGCTGCTGCACAAGCACAAAGGTGCATCATTACTTACCTGACAAGAGCGCCACAATCACAGGCCCTCCCTAATAAATACTAAAAACCAGAGTATAAATAAAGTGAAGGTCACATCTGAGGGAGGCGTGATCCAGTCCAGAGGTAGGTGTCTTGCCCATCAAGCCAACTCTCCCTCTCTCTTCCTCTTCTTCTCACTCTGTCTTGCTCATCCTCTCTCGCACTCATTACAGGAGAAGCCATGCAGTGCTGGTTAGGAGAACGTGTGATGAGCCTTGGGAGATATATCCACTGGGAGGGAGAGAGGTAGACTGAAGGGGAAGGGGAATAGATAAAAAAATGCTGACTTGTCTTCAAAGGAGGCAAAAATAATTGAAATGGGGTGTGTGTGTGTGTGTGTGGTGTGTGTGTGTGTGTGTGTGTGTGTGTGTGTGTGTGTGTGTGTGTGTGTGTGTGTGTGTGTGTGTGTGTGTGTGTGTGTGTGTGTGTGTGTGTGTGTGTGTGTGTGTGTGTGTGTGTGTGTGTGTGTGTGTGTGTGTGTGTGTGTGTGTGTGTGTGGGGGGGGGGCGGGGGGGGGGGGGGGGGGGGAGATTGAGTGGCTCCATGTTCGAGATGGTCATTAATTGAGGAGGAATGTGAAACACTGTGTGGTCCTCCGCCGACACCCTCGCTGACACACAAGGGGAGATTGATAGAGGAAACGGCGTGATAAAGATATGAAAGTAAGGAAGAGGGAGAGGAGGAAGTGATCGGCGAAACATAATAAAGTGTGGGTGGGGGGGGGGGGTTCGTCGATGGGCCGGCCAGAGGAGGGAGAAAAAGAGAGGGAGTTCAAAGTGTGCCTAGACTGAGTCCTGTCCTCGCCGTGTCCTTCCTCGAGCCCCGAGTCACGCATCGCTCATCTTGTCACATTGAACTCCAGATGCTCCTACCCTGGAGAACGCTCTGGCCGCGGCCATTTTTCTTCATTCTCGCTAACAATTTGGTAATGAAATATTGATTTTTAGTTAGATTCATATTGATGCCATTAGCTTTGCATTGATAAATCACGTTTGGCTGCTTGTCTAGCGTGTCAGAGCGAGAGCCAGGGCGGAGAGATTACAATCAAAGCCACTGATGTGTTAATTTGATGGATATTTCCCCTCAGCCCGCCCCACACACACACACACACACCCTCCTTCTTTTTTCTTCCTTTATGTTTCACTGCGTTTCATAACATTGTGTTTTTTTATTTTTTATTACAAAGCACCCTGTGAGGATATTTATGTCCATGTCCATTTCTCCTGAAATAGCCTTTCAGTCGGCCTGCCTGTGGCAACCCTGCACAGTCTTAAAGTCATTTCATCTCTTATAGACAAGACATGATATGAGGGACTGTTTCACACCCACTGAGTCAAATGAGGCAAACAGAAAAGGGCATGGTTGTTTCTATGCTTTGACACCGACAAAAAAGCATAAACTCACAGTTTATGAGGCCCTTTTTTTGCATGTCCTAACCATCATCTCGAGAGGTATGGGTTTTATTCAGTTTTTCAATATTTATTGTCAAAACGATTGGAAATATATGCAAAAACCGAGGCAGCATCTCTCCGGATGCATTGTTTTAAAGCAGACTCAACATATTACAACTCTCTTAAGCATTCCACATGCTAGGTTGGGAGGGTATAACATTTGAGAAACATTAGAATCATTTTCCAGATTAAGGCGGTTTTTAAATGAGTCTCCTGCCGCAGCTTCGCCTTCCAACTGCAATATGTGTCTGCACACAGTCATCTTAATGAAAGGAAATGATGGCGTTCACTTTAATGACGTGGAGTTCAAGGACTGCTTATTGTTCCAGAGAAAAGCCATCTTTTTTCACGGTAATATGAGTCTTTCTTTTCCTTTTTCCTTTTTTTCTCCACAGTGCAATTTCATTTTGAGAAACAGACACCGAAGGTTAAATGTGCTATATAGGTTGTCAAAATATGAGAGAGAATCCAGGATGTGAAACAGATATATTGATAACGTCCCCGCGTGCAGTTCTTGATAATGCCTCATCTCAACTTTTTTATCTTTCTGGGCAATTATGCAAAACAGAATAGACTCCTAATTATCACAGACACATGAGCCACTCTGTTTCACTCTGGTTATGAAGCAATCGTACTGCGGATGATCAACACAACTTCTCCCCTTAACATCCTGCAGACATTTCTCTGCAGCTTTTTAACGAAACCAACCAATGACAATCTAATTTACAGTGTGTTTACTGTGGGTGTCATAAAACAGCTCCCCGTTTACATGTATTCTCTAATGTAGTGCTCTGTGTGGAGTGAATCTCCAGCATGCTACTTCTCCAAATATTTTGGTCCAAATGTGATTTTGTTTGATAGGATGACAATAACTGGTATTAAAGGCAGGCAGATGATTCCCAGACGTCTGGGATGCTCTGACATTTACTTGAAACACAATTAAACACAGAGTTATAGCTTATTTAGGGTTGCACGTTCTCCCTTTGATCCCATAGTTCCCCCCCCCCCCTCTTCCTGTCATGGATTATGAGGGCCAAACGGGCTATTTGGGCAAAGGCCAGTCAGGTCCAAATGGGGATGCTGGAAGAACTCAGGATCCACTGGCCTAGGGGGAGAGCTGCGATATGACTGCAACAAATCTAACACCAGTTTGGCTCCAACAGGTTTCACAATTGATCTAATGTTGACCTATGAGGAGACATTTCTGATTGGAACTACTCAAGTTGGAACTCTGTTTTTGGGTCCGTTATGATAGTTGCTATAATCCGGCATTGGCCTGATTCCCATCATTCCAAACTTCCATCAAGTCCGAGATGCCTGTCCTCATTGATTTGGCTTATAGAGTCCCCACCTCTCTGGAGAAATACCCACCAGCTCAGGAGGATTTACTATTGATCCCCACTTCCTGCGGGGTGATATACCTTCATCCAGCAACACATTTAGTTTCAAGCTCACCGACAAGGTGTGCGGCGCAGATATACGGAGTTTTTCCGCTGAGAGGCTACTCGGCGGCAGCTGACCCCTCATTCAACCACGAGTGAAACACCTCAATTTAGATTCCGTACGCACTGATCGATGCGTCTTTATGTTGCACTGCCCTTTACAGTATTGTACTACCAAGCTCTTTATTACTTGAATGCCTTTCTAGTGATGTCATCCTGAGGTCATGCCCAGAAACGGGGACTGTCACTGGCGTTTTGATTGGCAGAGGCCGTGTTGAGGCTTGGCCAATGGTGGCCCGGTGTGGCAGCTGGTTGTCATGAGAGTGGGTAGGCAGGGGAGGGGCTTCGTTAGCGCCTCATCCATGCAATGGAATCGATATTTACCCCCCGAGGCATCGCTGCGCTCCCCTGGCCAGCCGGCAGAGAGAGGAAGACAGCAATGCTCATGCTCACTCCACAGCTCCAACACTACAGCTCACAGCCACTAAATGAGTGTGAGAGAGGGGGGAGTGAGGAAGGGAGGGGGAGGCCGAGGAAGGTGGAGGGGGGTCTGAGGAGAGAAGACAGAGCAGTCAAACATTTCAGGGCCCGCCATTCCAGAGTAATGAAGCATAGCAAGAGAATATACCTCTGCAACATTTGATAAAGATGGGCTGACACACCAGTCCAAATAGGTTCCTCTGTACGCCGGCACATGTCTATCCATCACCGCTCCGCATTACAGACAGGAAGAAAGGAAGGGAATGGGGGAGGGCAGTAAAGGGGAGCAAATAGACAGCGGAAAAGAGAGTAGAAATTGACTGACAGTGAGAGAACAGGTGGGGAGCCAAGGGTGGATGGATAGAGAGGAATGGCGAGAGAGAGGGAGTCGGTGTATCCTTGGCAGCTGGTGGATCCTATCAAGGCCGATTGGTTGGTGAATGAGACTCGGGAGGCCCGTGTCCTTGTACCCACTGGTTTGTTTTTCCGCTCACTCCCTCACTCCGCTCCTGCAGTGAAAGACAATAAAGAAGCAAATGAGTAAACGTTGCACATTTTACGTCCTCATCATCCCTGCACTCTGTCTCTCCATCTGTTACTGCCTCACCAGCGCCGTAAAAAAAGAAGAGAGGACTAGGAAGAAGAAAAAGAGAGACAAAGGCAGCGGTTATGTTGTGGGCCTGGAGTTATGTCTTGGTAAAAGTTTCAGTTAAGCTGTTAGAGTGAATCTTTGAAACCCTGCCATTAGGTCTCACTGCTAATGCGGGAAAGAAGTATTTTCGGTCACAATCATTTGGGGAACATGATGGTTTCACAAAGAGTGTAACATGACAGTAAGTAAGACAAGTTCAATATTACACATTAAAATGAATAATACTTAAGAGTACACAGCCATGCTAGCGACTCTGTTAGGCTGTACTTTTGCAGAGTGGTTCTTAAGTTAAATGCTAATGCCAGGGTATCTAACCTGCTGATGTTAGCAGGTATACTATTATGTCAACCGTGTTAGCTTAGTTTGTGAGTGTGCTTAGATTTCCTTATTTGTTATAGACACAACATGTCACTAAGGCTAACAGAAATGTCATTATGTTTCCCGAAGTTTAGTTATATTAGACAAATTAAACATGTTTCCTCTACTAGATGGAAAGTTGTTGAGATATGTCAGTCTAGACCAAATAGGGGGGACAGCCAACTGACTGTCCCAACCTGGTCACTGTCCACCACTAGCATGGGGAAACAATACACGCTAGCAAAATATTCCCTGACATGTTTGAATGTGGACAGTAAAGGGGATGAAATGCTGAGAATACTTGTGACCAGTTTACAAAAAAATTCAGTGACCTTTACAAGCAAACCAGAAATAATTAAAGCTTTACCTAAAATGCTTGATATCATTTGTGTCCCTCCACATAAGTCAGTGTTAGAACCTGGCATGTAACATGTATACAAATATTATTACCCTGTAAGTTTTATTTTTGGCTCTTCATTTGAATCTGCTGCTGCCCCAGTCCCACGCTTGCAGTGCTCTTCCATCATTGGGCACTTTTAAATATAGAGTTTTGAAAGCCAGCAATCTCAACACCTGGCCGAATAATTGTCGACTCAGTAGATATTGATCAACAACCATAACAAGCCCGTGCTGACATGTCACGGTTATTTAATGCTATCGGAAAGACAAAACTTACATCATTTTGCTCCTTTCAGCAAATTCATTCTTTCTTTACGGAAACAGTGAAAGCACAAACAGTCGGACAGAAAGAGAAAAGAGAGACAAATACAACAAATAAGCCTTGTTGCAACATAACACAACATGGCTGCGTGTCATCCCCAGGAGGCTGTGTATACGCCGAGGCCCGCTGCCTGCTGGCCGGTACAGGTACGCTGCTCCGCTCTCAAGTCTTGGGGTGATTAATGAAATCTTAACGGCAGGCCAGACACAAATATTCATCACCTGGCTGCCCCTATTGTAATGCATGTGGAGAAGCCGGAGCGTGACAGAGGAGAGGGGAGACGAGAGCCGGCCCAGAGACAAAACACAACATGGGGCACAGGGATTATTACCAGGCCCACGGAAACAACGCTTTTTGTTCTCCTCAACAAAATGGAGGCATGTGATTTATGGACAGCCAGCATCTGTTTGGAGCAAAGGGAGACACAGATTCATGTCTGCTATTATGGGCTGTCCATGTTACCGGGGTGAGAATTTGCAAAGAGGGGGGGTTTGGTTGCAGCCGTTAAGAGCAAGACCTTCTGGGGAAAGTACACAGTGTCAATCCCTTGTCGTACTGTGAATCTGTGACAGTGCAGCGTGTGGGTGAGGTGTTGTATTACATTGTATATCCCAAACAGATGTAGGCCTACTAGCCACCCGGGGGGGGGCGCTTGTTTTTTTTGGAAAGAGTCAAGTGTTTGGTGGGTGGGACTGAGAGCGAGACGCACGGAGAAAAGAAAAAAGTTTGATACACCGAGTGATAATGTGTTACCACGCTGAGCAAGAGGGAGGAAGAAATCTATTGTATCATCGCAATAAATACGGCTTTGTGCGCGAGACTGATATGATCATTTTGATTCATGTCATGCATGCAAGACTTCCAGGAATCCCTGAGCCTGTGTGTGCACAAGTTTCCGTGTATGTGTGTTTGGATTTTTTAGTGTCATCGAGAGCAGCAGAGGCAGAGGGACAAAGACACATACATAAATACAGATGGAGGGAATGAAATAGCCAAGCAGCGGAAGTGAGACAGAGTGCAGCAGACAGTGAGGGAGATTGTGTGTCGGTGTGTGCAGTGTAGCATTGACTCCTGCATGCTCCCAGTGATAGATAGTGTCAGGTTAGCCTGCTCAGTGGCAGGTCTCACACTGTCAATGCTATGGCTGTTGGGAGAGCAGGGGCCTGAAATGTTTTAACACCCATCGCTGATCCCTGTCAACATACACACTAACACACATGACACGAGGCGACGGCTGATACCCGCCCTGTATACACCTGAGTGTGTGTTTTCATGTGTGCACACTTCATACTCTTTTGTGCATAGCATCATCTTGTCTCCGCCCTGAAAAAAACGTAACATCTCCGAATCACAGCCTTAGAAAACAATTATACCAGCCCAGTTTTTTTTTGTTTTGTCAGGATCTTTTTTCTTTCTCCTCCAGGCAGCAATGGAAAGAGAGAAAAAAAGCCCCTCATTGTTCCATTGTTCACATTCTGTCATTCTTTGCCTTGGAACAGCGATTGTTTGCTGCACAGTTAGGAACACAATGGTGTTCACATAAAAATGAGCCACTTAGCTCTCACACTAAATTGCAAATTGCGTAGCGCTGCAGAGGAGAGAGTCAGGCTTTCCAAATTCGCTTATTCACATTTTCCGCTCCTTATACCAGCCCTATAAAAACCAGCCACTTCTGCTGAGGTGGACAGAAACGGTGACAGCCGTGTATGGCGTACGCTGTATCTGTATCCTGTGTTTTGATAGAGTAAGAAAATAGATATTCAATTATATGGAGGATTGTATTATCATTCGCCATAATCGTTTGGAATCCAAATCCGTTGCAAATAATACCTAACAAGAAAACACCATAAATGCAGCGTGTAAAGTGCAGTTCGTGGAGTTTTAGGGGGAGTCATGTTCAGAGTGACATATATGCCTCCAGTGGGAAATCCTTTCTGTTTCCAAGAGAATTCCTACTGTAAATCTTACCGAGCACGTGTATATTTCCCCCCTGCTTGCATAGCAAAAGGTGGCATGTTTCACCACTGCAGCTTTAAATCTGAAAAGTGACCGTGAGGTGCTCCTGTGGACGAGTGACTGGAAAGTATTGTGTCATCTGTAAAGAAGAAAAACATGGCGCTCAGGAGTGGGTGATTTTTCCAGGCGCTGTTAAAAAATAGTTTTGCATGGGTGCCTTTGCTCTCCTGTTAGTAAAACACGTCTCGGAGCCCTCCTGCTGCCGTGACCAAGAATGAAGTACTCTCTTGGGCCAGACAAAATCAATTCCTCACTCTGGCAAATTTCCTCCTTCCCTGCTTTTTTATTTTCACTCCGGCTATTTGTTTTTAATGCTGGCATAGACTTATGGCTTGGGGAAGGCAGTTATGCCAAACAGTATAAACTACACCTCCTGACAAACATTCCAAACGCCATTGAACTTTCATTCATTTTTGGTGGTGTCAGCCTCAACTTTCCAAGGCTTTATTATGAAGAAGTAGTGTTGTGTATTTCACAGTGCCTCAAATGTGGCACACCTATTTCTTTTCTTTTTTTTAAGAACGCACATCCGTCTATGTCTTTCCAAAGCCAGCATTTATCATCTAGATCTGCTCATTTGAATGATCCCCTAAATGAATTACCTGAGCGGGTACATGCACGGCATTTACAAGAGATGGAGGTTTTTCTCCTGTGGGAAATCAGAGTCACTGACTCAGTACCCAACACTGCCATTAAATCAAGTATAATCCTACATTTACCACCTTACACTTATCTTTAAGTACAACACTTGAGTCATTAATTGATGTTGCTCACTCAATCATGCTTTACATGTTGTAGGAAGGTGTTTTCCCTCATACAGATTCATACAGGTGACTTTTAAATACAAAAAAATCATTGACTTCTACATTTCCCAACAATTATACAGATTAAAAGACTGGCACATGATTAGGAAATGATTTAAATGGCTTTTCATCAAGTTGTATGCAAGACATTCTTATTCTAAACGACCTCAAATGCCAATTCATAATCTATTAAGTTCAAATATGGACTCAAACGTTGGCACAAGAGTAAAGCCATTGTTCTAAGCACAATTCCCTTCTTGATAACATAAAATCCCCCTTGTGAGCAATGATCTTTGTGTATTTGGCCGGAGTCGGTTTCACACGGTTTTCAGCTCCTCCCCCTCTCTTTCTGCATGGACCCTGAGTAATTTCCATGAGAATCAAAGTGGTGATTAATCACAGTGTTCTTCCACTCCCAGATGTCATTCAGGGCCTTTTAAAGACATCAGCGCTCTGTGATGTTTATGGGAGGAGAGAGAGAGAGATATGTGCTTGGCAGCCAAGCCCAAAGACCCTTGTACGATCTCCCTCCGGGACACTCATACAGTCAGTGAGCTCCTACTGTCCTGGATCGTCCCAAACACAGTCTAACTTCTTTCTCCGGAGACAGACAGGATCTAATCCAGGCCTGACCGACAGCTGTATTCAATTTCCGAGTGATGCTGTTTAAAACGTATTTCAGACAATCTGAGTAGAATTAAAACGTAGCATGAAAACATACTTTAAAGTACCTAACATTTGTATTAAAGTACAGAACAATTATACACACACTAACCAATGCCCTCTATCTTACCTTTAACTTAACTTAATTTAGAAAAAAACGTTATATACATCTTCTAACCCTTCACTGCCTATAGCCCTGAATCAAAATACATGTTGCACTGCTTTCTGACTCCCACACTCTCTAGTTTATAAATATGTATTTTTTAACATGTCGCACATCATACATCATCATTTTATGCATCTGATATTTCCTAGTATTTTGGGGTCGTTACATCCTCTTACAAAGCAGAAAAGGAAACACAATCATGATAACTTATTGAAGGAGTGTTATGTGCATAAATTGAAGAGGCATAATTGTTGGTTTGACGACACATTGTACCTTCATATACTCTCAGGCGCCGTTTACACGAGGAGAAAACTGCTTGTATCTGCATAGTTTCGCGTGCGTATAGCCCTATTATTTACACGAGGCCGATAGAAACTGACCCCACAAACGATAACGGGTCCCAAGGTGGATAGATTTGCAAACGAAACGCTCTGGGGGTCAACCGAGTCCGTGTAATCACCTCGATACGAATATTTCCTGAAAAAATAACGATAGCCCCACCTCTCTGCTGTAGCAACTATCAAAAATAGCTGTGTTAATTAAACGCACAAGGGGTTCTTGAATGAAATAATATTATAAAAGGCAAACCAGAATTGTTAACGCCCAATATACTCCTTAAACAAAATAAACAGAGTCAGATTTCATGCATTGATCCATTATATTGACAAAGGAGGATCTCACCCGGTGTTTGTAGAGAATATCTCTCTTTCTGAGCCGTCCTCTCCACAGAGACGTGCTTCTTGGTCGGGATGCAATATCCACAGATTCGGTTTCTTTCAGTTTCAGTTTCAGTTTCGGGGCTTAAACAGAAGGGTAGCCATGGCAACATTGCAGCGGGGCTGCTCGGTTGCTCTTCTTCGCGGCTTTTGGTGTATTTTGGCGGAAGTTACAGCGCCACTTACAGTCCCAGCATATGTACTACAGCGTTTCCAGCGGCCTCGTTTGAACAGACACGTTAAATGAAACAAATGCATGTGAACGGAAGACTTTTTTGAATACGCATACTGTGCATAAACGCAAACGGTCCCGTGTGAGCGGGGCCTTAAGCTGCTATTTATTTGCCACATACCCATCTGGCAAAGTGCTGCCCCTGTGTGAGGCTAAGACCCCATTTACATGCAAACGCATACGGAACGCAAACGAACCAAATATGATATCAAAAAGGTCTTCCGTTCACACGAGACCGCTCGGGAGCGCTGGAGACGCTGTAGTACATATGCCGGGCCTGTAAGTGGCGCTGTACTTTCGCCACAAAATACACCAAAAGCAGCGAAGAAGACCCCCGAGCATGGTTGCCCTTCTGTTTATGCCCCGCGGTGGATTTAGCAACATGTAGTTCATGTAATTCTCCATGTCCACTTGTTGCTGATGGTTGTGGTAGAGAAGCTGTAGATTTTGCACTAACATCTGTAGCATGGTCAGTAGCAGTAGCTACTGACCATGCTACAGCAGTGAGCAGCAGAAGTGGGGAGAGGTGGGGCTATGGCTTCATCGTTATCAGGAAATGATCGTATAGGGTGTACACACTGAGCCGTTTGGCTCCCCAGAGCGTTCCGTTTGCAGATCTATCCACCTTGGGACCCGTTATCGTTTGCGGGGTCCGTTTCCGTGTTTCTGTTACGGCCTCGTATGAACGAACGGGCTATACGAAAGAGAAAAGTTGCGGATACAACCGTTTGCGTTCTCGTGTAAACAGCACCTAATTACATATAAACAATAACATTATTGAATAATATATACATATATAAAAACGACTCAAATCCTTTAAAGGGTAGTATAACTCTAACCCTTGACTTAAAGATAATTCCGACCAGTAGGGCACTTGGAGAGCGCAGACCTTTGATAAGGCCGTTTCCATAAGTGTAAAATAATTTACACTTTTCTCCATCCCTGTGATTCAGATCTGCTCTAACAGATGCTCAGGGTTCTTCCATTGCTACACCCTTTCACCGGGTTTCATGAATTCCATCCATTAGCTTTTCAATAATCCTGCTGACTATCAGACAAACTCAACTGATAACATAACCTCCTTGGCAGAGATAATAATCATTAGAACATTATATGCACACTACAACGAAATATGCCAAAATATAATTTACTTATAAAAAAGATGATTCTCATAGGGTACAGAACATTATTCTCTCTGCTTAAGAACCTGCTGCTGGACCATAAAACAAAGAAATAATCAATATTTCTATTTATGTTTTTTTTAATGAAATAGAAAACATGGATCCCTCTATGGGAAGTATTGTCAGAAACAAGGAAAAGGAAGAAGGTGGAGGAAAATTCCCCCACATGAAGTGAGCTAAGAGGTTCTTACAGGTCCCTGATAATGAAAGGGAAAGCGCAGGCTCCGAGTGACGTCTGAGTGAAGGTGGTGGGTGGAGGGGTGAGCTCAGTTTAAAGAGTCTAGTGTAGTCAAAGACGTGTTAATAAACAGTTATGGAGAGCCCGGGGGGTGGAGGGCGCTTGGGGGTCGCGAGGATTGGATGGTAGTAAGAAGGGTGAAGGGGTTGGGTGGGGGGTCAGGATCATGGTAGTCAAACTGCTGTTTCCTCCTGGGGAGAAGAAAGGAGTTAATGACACCCTAGAGCTTCCCACCCCCACCCGCCGCTCCTCCCTCTCTTTTATGGAGGCTGAGCGACACACACAGCCCTCTCGGAGGTGAGGAGGCCGCGGAGACAGCCAAGCCGTCCCACCGCCCCGCTAACGGGAGGCTCTAACAAAAAGGAAGGAGGAGGAGGAGGCGCGATAACTGTGATTATTATTACTAAATATAATATAAAACACTCAGTGCGGGGGCACGGGAAAAGGGATCCACCCATACGCCCACATGCCCTCCTTTGAAAACTCTGTTGAAGATGCGCGGACAGGTTTAAAGACAGCGCCTTTTCAATGCCAGGGGAAAAGGGAGGGGTTAATGAGGGGCTTGGTGAAGGAGCTTATAGCAGGGTGAGGGAGTGGAGGGAGAGGAGAGAGGGGACGCCTGGCTGCCGGGGTGACAGCGGAGGAGACGGCGGAACCCGACCCGGAGACAAAGCTGAGACAAGTCGACAGTCTTCTCCCCACACAAATGAGAGACAATCAGTAACAAATATATCACCCGTGTTTTGAGCTGTAATTGCGGCTTCCTTTTTTTCTAGCCGGGAAGTGTAATTTGTTATGAAAAGGTGAGGCGCTTGAAATCTCCAGGTTTTGTCAGAACGGGACTCACAGATGTCTGAGGAATCAAATGTGATGGAGAGAGTAACAAAGTCCCCCCCGTTGTGCCATTTTTGAAAATACCAGATTGCGGGATGATATTTTTACTGTTTCCTTGTCTGCTATTTATCATGAACTGATACATCATTTTCCCCAAGTTTCATGAAAAGTGGAACAGTGGTGACAAACCAGTGAACAAACAAATAAACTGACACAGAGCCTTTCTTTGATACGTGGATAAAAGAACAAGTTAACCTGTTTTTTATTGTCTCTCCGAGAGGAAATGACACGCAATGGCAGCATCCTGACAGCCACGGGAGAGGTGTTGACCAGTGGAAGTTGAGACAACAACTAGTTCAAGTCAAGGTCATGGGAAATCAGGGGAAAGACAGCGTTTAAGTGCTGTGCAGCCTAAAGAGAAGGGGGCGCTAAGTATGGGACGGTCCAGGCAGGAGTCCCAAGGCTATAAATCCCTCCTCTTGCCGTCCAAAATTCATTAATGGCCACACAAAGTGGCCATGTATAACCCGATGGAGGGAGAAGTGACGGGGGAAAAGGTGTGTGTGTTGGTGTTGGGAAGGTGGGGGTTAGCGCTTATTCTTGGGGCGCAGTGGGTTCTGGGATAACTGGTTCTACTCCAGTGTAGTGTGAAATTATAAAGCGTTACCTGCTTTAATTTTCCAAATACAAATTAAATCCTCTGTAAGCTGACTTTAAATCAATAGTTTCATTTAAGCGGCCGCGTGATTTAACAAAAATGAAAACTAGCTGGTCTGCTCAATGGAGCTGGGTCATAAATCACAGGGCTTTGGGAGGCAAAAAGCCGATTTGACTTGTATATGGAGCGGTCAGTGGCCAGGGGGGAGCACAGCGGGGAAATGAACTCACGCTTTATTAGGACTCATATTGACCTGCCTCTCCTCTACCAGCCCCACCGTCATGCTGTATACACCCCCGATTGAAAACCAGGAGGTGTTCGCTTGGAAAACATTGTATTCCTTAAGTCACATGCGAGTGAATGTTCTGTTTTATGCTCCTCAATTCTGCCGTCTTTCTGGTTCAAGAGGAAAATAAGACAACAAACAAACTTTTAAAAAAGGGGGGAAAAGGTAAACTTGAATCAGATCTGGAAACAACAATAGTATTGTCAAAATGCAAGAAGAAGCAGAAGAGAAAAAAAAAACATGTCTCACCGGTGAGGTTTTTTATTTGTACATCAGTTGTGCATGCCAACATCAAACATTTAATGTCAGCATTCTTCAGAGACACACACGAAAGGAAGCGAGATGCAAGGCTCACATTGTCATCAAACAATCAAACAGTCATCCGCTTCTCCAAACAGCTTGCAGCTCAGCTCAGCTGGCACCAGACACTCACATTACAATAAACATCTCTCCTAATGTTGTGCTTACACCACGCCACGCTTACACAGACACAATGCACACAGACATAAAAAAATAATACTCTGTTTAATAGGTCGGCCTGACAGCTGGGGAATGGAAGTCGGAAAACGCGAAACACTATTGCGCGAATATCGGCGCAATTCGAAGTCGAATACTTTGCCAGTGGATTATGAAGGAACATTATGCTTGATTGTGAATGAATGGTTCAAAGTGCCACAATAAATCCCTTATCAAGTTGTTATGTCATACTTAAATTCTCCCCCAAAGTGTTCCCATATATCTTGTCAGTGGTTCATTAGCCGTTTGGACAGGTAAAGCTTTCTGAGTTCGGCCCACAGCTGACCCTATATTCTGCCTCTGTGTTCCACTTAAAAATAATGGACATCCCCTGTCCCGCGTCCATCAATCACACGGCAAGAATCCCGGGAAAATAGTTTGGAGGGGTTAGGAATTACAGTTACAGCGGCTTTCTGACTGGGGATAGATTAGCCAGGCATTAGCAGTGTTTCATTAACCTTGCGTTAAGTGACATCCTCCCATGATTAATGGACATTATTAACAAAAGGGAGATTGTATTTCCGAAAATGAACCTTTTGTGAAATGTCTGCCGCATTGTTAATAGCTTTGTTTATTAATCATTCATAGGAGAGGGCCTTCATTTCTGAGGTAGTGATACATAGAATGGCTATGAAGGAGACTGACAGCAGCACTGAGCGAGGCTCACACACAAGCATGTGTTTTCCAGCGCACATTGTTTGCATTTAAAGTATTAAACTGCCTCATGCAAGCTTATGTACTTTGCTCCTACCTGCTGTCATATTAACATTTCCATGCTACTTTATTTATACTTCACTACATATGAGAGGAAGATAGCCTTATAAAAGTTACTTTTCAGATAAGGGGTTAGAAGGTGTAATGGTAATTTTTGAGATGTTTTGCTATTATGATTTCATTACACAACATACTTTTGAGGAGGAAACATCCAATATACACATTAACGTGTTTGTATTACTACACTTTTTCTATTTGAGTGCAGATTTTTCCTAAATCTACCAAAAAGCATTGGATAATGCTTTATTTGCATACTTAAAACATAACATTCCATCAATATAGTATATATCATATAAATCAACTTACAATATATTCAACTGTATCCCCTTAAGCTCATACAATACATTGTGTTATTAAAAATTCAACCAGTTCTTCTCAACATGTTGGCTTGAGATTCCTTACAAAAGAAACTGTTTATAGTTCTGTACCATTTTTAACTCTTAAGATGTCTTAGAGTTAGTAGCAGTTACATGTCTCCCTCATTAAAGTTGCTTTCAAGACCCAAAAAGTAAAAAGTTATCAAATATCTCACCAAAGAAGGAACAAAATTGAGAAACGTGCCAGAAAATGTGTACAAATTTGAGTTGTTTCGTCTATATGTAACTTTTAATTATTTGGACTGTGCTTTCCAAAATGTATGTACAGTAGTAAAAACTAGCTACAACTAGTAAAGTAAAATGCTAAATATGCAACAATGCATAAATCCAAAAAGTTCATATCTTATATTACACCACTCTCAGGGACATTGATTGGACCCATATACTTCTAAATACTTATTTAAAAAACTTCAATTACATTTTTTTTGTAAGCAGGACTTTTTAAGGCATTTCTTGGACTCGTACTGGTTTATTTGACCTTTCTGCACTTTTACTTAAGTGAATGATATGAGTTCTTCTTCCACCACTGAACACTAAGTCTATTTTACAACTGCCAATCACTGATATAACACAGCAGTGAATCAGCTATTATGAAGGCTGTGACATTTGCTGATCTAAAAACCAAGCGTGGGGGCACAGAGGAGGTGATGCATTTGACATTTGAGATTAAGTACGAGCAACGGTAACCACTGTGGCTCAGCAGACAAAGAAAAGAGCACCACCTATAGAAACCTAAAGGAAAAAAAAGACCCCACAGACATTGTTTGATCGACACCGGAAACCACAAAGCAAAGACATCACAGAGACAAAAGGATTTTTTAGGATAACCACTTAAACTCTGTTTCCTTCTCTGTTGCTCCATGTCACACGGAGCTGTCTGTCCGTGACGTCGGCAGGAGAAACAGCGAGAGTTCACACCGGAGACGGCCTGTCCATCACCTCTCATCCTGCCGGGCTCTTCTGAGGATTGCTGTCCTGCACGGTGAGAGGCTGGAGGTGAGGCAGCAGGTGAGGCCAGGGAGGGGAGGGGGGGGCATGAGGTGCTGCTGTCCGGGCCTCCTGTCCTGCTGTCTGGAAGCTCTCCGGGCCACATGGGAGCTCACGGTGCTGTCGGCGGCTGTCGGACCACCTGACAAACCCGGGCTGCCGTCACATCTTCTCTGTGTGTATACGGGGAAGTATGAAGTGCAGGTTTGTTTGAGTTTTTTCGTGTGTGTGCCCTTGACTGCCATGTAGCTGGCTTTTATCTGTGCTCCTTCTGGGGACGACATATTGCACCCCCCACTCAGCTTAGGCCTAAAAAATATATAAAGCGGCCTGAAAAATGAAATGAAAATGCAAGTCTAGCCGGTAGGTCTGACAGGATAAGCAGCTCAATCATCAACTTGGCCAGGCTATCAAATCCCCAAGCCAGACACACACACATAATGTAAGAGGTTAGGGAGCCACTAGAGTGTCGCTTCAAATCCTAGGACCAGCGTGAAAAAAAGAGGCAGTGGTGGACAAAGTTCTCGATCTAAGAAGTTGACCTAAGTAAAGTAGTAATACTACAATTTTGAAATACTTTCTCACAAAAGTCCTTCTTTACAAGTATAAAAGCATAAAAATGTACTCAAAGCTAAAAAGTACTCTTTCTGCACAACTGGCCACCGTGCTGTCAATGGATAAGGCCCTTCCTACATCCATGACATGGTCAAACCATACACTGTTGCGGCCAATCGCTACTCCTTCGCTGCAAATGAGACCCCAATAACCCTTAGCAATAACCCAACTGTTTGCCATCCTGGCCCCAAAATGGTGGAATAAACTCTACATTGGCATCAGGACAGCAGAGCGTCCACACATCTTCGGTCACAGACTCAAACATCACCTGTTTAGACTGCGCCTTGGCCAATACAAAATAAATTTAAAAAATCTGACCGTTGCCCTTAAAAAGGTTTGGTTCTGTGAGACTAATGCAGAAGCACTTCATCTGGTTGGGTTTACAGATAGTGAATGTACCTGCAGGGTTCTTGTTGTTTGTTTCTTCATGGTTGGATGCACTTATTGTGAGTTGCTTTGGATATAAGCTTCAGCTAAATTAGATGTATTGTAACTGCTATTTCTGTATTTGATTAATATGTATTTATTTATTTTACTACTTCACTAATTGCTCTTTACTTCAACAAGGTATCAATAATGACTTATAATAATTAAAGAAAATGTTTTTTTTAAATATATTTTGCATTTTCTATATCTGAATTAAACTGTCAGATTAATGTTGTGGAGTAAAAAGTAAAAGATTTGCCTTTGAGATAAAGTGAAGTAAAAGGATAAAGTAGCATATATTGGATATATGTTCATAGTCAAAATTGTACAGTAATTGTACTTTGTAACTGTCCACCACAGAAATAATCCTCCTCCTGCCCTGTGGCCTTCCTCTATTAATGGGAAAGGATCAAATCAAATGCAGCAGTACACAAGATGTGTTTTCGTGTGAAATCTGATATTCCATTTTCCTGTAAATGATGGACTCTCCTCCCTTCCTCTCCACCTCCCATCAGCCTGTAGTGGAGGTCTTTCTCCCCCCTCTTCCTCTTCCTCCTCCTCCTCCTCCTCTTCTCCGTCCTGCAGCCTGCTGCTGGGGCTGCAGGAGGATGAGTGACGCTGTCATAACGTCTGGCACTCAAACAGACCCCGCTCCTGACGGGTGGCGGCAAACGCAATGTGACACAGCCAGCAGTATCTGGTTTCTCCTGCACCGACTACATTTCATATGGCTCAGAGGGGCTTAGAGCGGCCACGGGGAGGGAGGGAGTCTCTGTGTGTGTGTGTGTGTGTGTGTGTGTGTGTGTGTGTGTGTGTGTGTGTGTGTGTGTGTGTGTGTGTGTGTGTGTGTGTGTGTGTGTGTGTGTGTGTGTGTGTGTGTGTGTGTGTGTGTGTGTGTGTGTGTGTGTGTGTGTGTGGCTGTAGGAGGTAATCGAGCAGATGTCAGGAGAGAGTCTGAGAGGGGATGTGTACACTGAGGGACGACTGAAACCTGTCACATTGATTTTCAGTGGTCTAGTAGTGTGTGTGTGTGTGTGTGCGTGTGTGTGTGTGTCTGTAACAGAGCAAATGTAGTCACACTTTAGCCGCACACTGTTACATTCACTTACAGTGTAAATGCATGTAGAAAGTGAAGCATTAAACCAAAATAAGTCAAATAAATCTGAATGCATTTGATTGTTAAGAAACGTCCATATCAGCCAATATCTAGTTCATGAATCCATTTTAGAAGATTTCACATTTTTGCATGCTGTATATTTCCGATAACGGTAATGTCATGCAATTAACCCACCTCGAGAAAAGGGGCATTCCAATCTATCATGTCTGGCAAAAAAGAAAAAAATATTTGAAAACTGAATCTGCAGCACCAGGCGTGAGGAAAGAATGATTAAAAGAAATCAGCAACACCCATAAAAAGACAATTTTGGCGGGATAAATGAGCGTGCTTCGTGACAAATGTGTTTAAAAAGTGATGTATGAAAGGATCTTTTTCATTCCCTTCTTCTCTTTTTTTTAGGAGCCAAAAATATGAACCTGCACAATGTGTCTCTCCTGGTTAGTCTGCACATTTATTTAAGCGAACCGAGACGTTAAAAACACAAATCATCCACATCTTCTTTTTTTAATTCTCAGATTGCACTGGTAACTCCACAATGTTCTACAGACTGAAAATGAACCATGGGTGCTCTCAGATGAAATGTCACCGCCATATATCCCCGGGCTCATTTTAGTGCAAAAGCAGCCACAGTTTTTTGAGCAACACGGGCAGGAGCATGACATCCGTTCACCTTCTTCTCCCTCCTCCTCTTCCTCTGTGAATCCTAGAAGCAGAAGATTCCCAGCAGAGGAAACACAGACGCTCTCCAGGTTCTAGGTTAAATACAGTCGCCACAATCACAGCCCTCCTCCCGCCATACATAGTGTGCCATCTTTTGGTCGCTCGCAGAACTGCCTCTTCCATTTCCTTTTTTTTTAGCAGGGAAAAGATCATAAAATCAGGGAAATAAAGTGAAATGGTTGTCTGGGGATGGATATGTCCCTTGCAACGTGAAGTGGAACTTGAGGAAATCGGCGGATCTCCTGCGGAGGACTGTTGCTGCAGGGCTCCTTTTTTTCCAAACCCTTACAATTTATGCAGGCTTCCCAGCCGTACAAAACACACATTTCTGCCTTCTGATGTCTCTCAAGCTCGCTCCTGAAAGAGGCGATTGGGCTGAATGCATGAGCCGAGAGCTGAAAGTAATTATGGCAGTTAAAAACAATTAGACATACATATTACAACTTGGTATAAAATCAGGGTGTGTGTGTGTGTGTGTGTGTGTGTGTGTGTGTGTGTGTGTGTGTGTGTGTGTGTGTGTGTGTGTGTGTGTGTGTGTGTGTGTGTGTGTGTGTGTGTGTGTGTGTGTGTGTGTGTGTGTGTGTGTGTGTGTGTGTGTGTGTGTGTGTGTGTGTGTGTGTGTGTGTGTGTGTGTGTGTGTGTGTGTGTGTGTGTGTGTGTGTGTGTGTGTGTGTGTGTGTGGCGTACGCTTCCACCCAGCAAAATACAGAGAGAGAGAGATAGAGATATTCACCTTCGAAGGGTCACTCTCCTCTTCCTGGCTCATTAAAAACAGCCCCATTAGCAGTGTTCCTTCAGAGCCGACTGCCGACAGATATGTGAGTGTGTGTGTGTGTGTGTGTGTGTGTGTGTGTGTGTGTGTGTGTGTGTACACTGGATTGTAAAGACATGCAGCGTTTTGGAGGCCTCTGGGCTGCCGAAGAATACATTAAACAGCAAAGAGCCCCTCTCCTCTCCTCTTCCTGACTGACTCCTGCTGGGACTACTTAGCATTTCTGGGGTGAAAACTTCTCCAGCAAGGTTGTCAAACACTATATACAAATTACAGCCGAGCTAAATTGCTCCTGTATGTGGTTATTTAACTTTTGTGGTGGCTCATGTGTGTTTTTTGAACGTGTGTTTGTCTTGGCCCTGACGAATAGGCTGTATTCCCTCGATACGCTACGCGGGCAATGTCGCTGGAAGGGAGAGCAGATTTGTAAAAATTGCGTTCAAAGCTGAGAATCCCACAAGAGTCCAAAACAACTTCACAATCGTTTGCTCATGGAAATTCGAGAGGTTTTAATGTGTTTTTTGGGTCACAGATGGTAAGAGAAAGTTATAAATATCTCATTTCTTTGCGCTCATTGTATCGGGATCCAGGGAGAATTAAGCTGAAAATGTAAATTAAATGCTAATCACAATCCCTTCACATTTAAATGTGTCCTTGTTGCCTCATAAGGCTAATGAGTGAGATTTGATTGGCAAAGGCCTGATCTCAGATCAGCACTGGAAGTGTGTTTCTTCATTATATATGTCCCAATGGTGTACTGAGAGGTGTTGAGGTGTCTGTACTTTGGACTTTATTGCTCTTTTTGTAAGAACTGCTGCATGTTTTAGACCTGTAACTTTGGAAATGCACTGGTGGAAGGAGTACTCTGACCCTTTAAGCTGCAAAGCACATGTACAGGATCCCATGGTTAATGATGAGGACTTGAAATATGATTAAAATACACTACAATACATTATTCATCATACCATTTTTAAAGATATTCTGAGGCGGTCTATGTTTTCGCCATGTGTGGCCATGTTTACATTTGGAGTGCTTTTGGGAGTTTTACCTCAAAAAACTTTTTATTTTGATGTAGCCATGAGATAACTCTCCCAAAAAAAGGGAAATAGGAGTATTTAAAGGCTTCACCCAACAGTGCTTCATGAGGTATCTGCATATTTGTCCAGGTAAGAGGATACAATGATAAAGGGCCTGTTGATTTGCCTGTGGGGAAATATTTAGACAAGAAATGTACGTATGTCTTTGATACACTAACATGTAACAGTTTGTCTGCGTTTTTGTACCGTTAATAATGGCTTTCTGAAAGCTCCGATTTGTTTCTTTTTCTGGCTGTACCAAACATGGTTTTGTAGATTGACAAGAGAATCATCCAGGAACACATAATACATCTGTACAACTTTATTATTAAAACACTTCGTAATAGGACAGTTGACAGACTGAAGACCCTACAAAAGTATAACATGCATAACTTCTATAAATGGTCCTACTCCCTTTATGACTTTTTGTAACTTAAGTTAAAGTGTAAAAGATGAAAAGGTTATTCCATTACGTGTAAACAACCTGCATTCAAAATATACTTCAGTAAACGTAGATAGGTGTAATCAGCACAATTGACTAAAGGCATCAAATATAAAGAAAGCCTTTTCATTCTACATTCAGGTCATTTTGTAATTTGGTTCTGTGTTGCCCGAACTTGGGGTCAGGCCCCATCCAAAGGGTCACAAGATAAATATCAGGGGTTTGCCACACAAGTTTGTATTCAATTTTGGGTTTTATTAAAATCTCTTATTCACTTTTCTGTGAAATGTTGCATACTTTCACAAAACTCTTTCCTCTTTGGGACTGCCTACATGAAGAACACCATTTGTTTTACCTCCTAAAGAGTGAGTTCACGATAGGGACTTGAGTGTACGTTTGTATTTTAAAATGTATTTATTTAGGTTGAGGATAAAAGGGCCCTTTTGTAAGAATGAAAATGTCTTATAGTTATTATCATTTACTGAGAATTAAATACCATTACATTTAGCCAGTGAGGACAATCGTTCACGTGATTATAGAAGTCTAATTTATTAGCTAGGAATAGATTAAGTTTAAGGTAAATCATGTAGCAGTGAGACTGAGGCAACAGGGAATGAATAGTGTCCATGGAGGTCCTTAGAAGGACAGTAACACCAATGCGTGTGTGTAGTGTACATGTGGACGTGTCTTGTCAGAGTGATAATAAATGGCCTCGCAGCTCACCACCACCAGTCATCCATTAAAACTGAAACCAGGATTCAAATACTCAACCCATCAGAGGTGCCAATAACGAGCAGCCCCGTAGAAAATTATAGGGGAATTTAAGTATGCCGGCTAATGGCATTGGCACAGACACTTTGCCAATACACATTTAGCGGGGTGGTGGTGCGGCTGGCCCGGGGTGCCGGCGCAGACTGACACATCTCTCTTGAGTCTGTCCAGGCGGGAGATTGGCCTGTCCGTCAGCGGCCAGGTCTCCGCCATTACCCATGATCACCCCCAGCTCTTCTTACCCTTTTAACCCCCCACCCCTGTACTAAAATACCCTCTCTTCTCCCTTTGTCCACAACATCCCTCCCTGTTTTCCTCTTTCACCGCCACCTCTGTCCTCCATTCTTGTATAACAGCGATGTTGTAGTGGTAAACAAAAGAAGGTGTTTAAACTCTGCCCTCCAGTCGATGATCTTAATTAACAAAACGACCAAAGTAATACAAATCAGATAAGGCTGCAGCTAATTAATGGGCTTTCTGCCTTTATGAAACTTAAATTGCTCCAACGCCATTTGTCTAACATGTTGCATTGTCTGTAATGTTACAGTACTTGTCAGAAATTGTAATGATAGGATGATAATGATAATGGTCAGAAAAGTGGCGGTGCTTAAGTGCGCTCTTTATTTCAGTTTATTTTATTTTGTAATTGGATTAAACCTATTCAATTGGGCCACTCAAATTCGTTCATGTTATTTTACATTCAACTTAATAAGAATAAGTGTGATGAAGTTGATGTGCAGTTGAGTGGTTTGAACTTGTTTTTTTCTCATATTCTGTACTCAGGGTTAGTGTAGTACTAACTAGTATATGAACTATATGATGGGGTTACTGTAGTACTAACTAGTATATGAACTATATGATGGGGTTAGTGTAGTACTAACTAGTATATGAACTATATGATGGGGTTACTGTAGTACTAACTAGTATATGAACTATATGATGGGGTTACTGTAGTACTAACTAGTATATGAACTATATGATGGGGTTACTGTAGTACTAACTAGTATATGAACTATATGATGGGGTTACTGTAGTACTAACTAGTATATGAACTATATGATGGGGTTAGTGTAGTACTAACTAGTATATGAACTATATGATGGGGTTAGTGTAGTACTAACTAGTATATGAACTATATGATGGGGTTACTGTAGTACTAACTAGTATATGAACTATATGATGGGGTTACTGTAGTACTAACTAGTATATGAACTATATGATGGGGTTACTGTAGTACTAACTAGTATATGAACTATATGATGGGGTTAGTGTAGTACTAACTAGTATATGAACTATATGATGGGGTTAGTGTAGTACTAACTAGTATATGAACTATATGATGGGGTTACTGTAGTACTAACTAGTATATGAACTATATGATGGGGTGACCTCCCTGTAAGAAACACATGGGGAAGGCTTGCTGCCCTTGAACAAGGTTGGAGACCATCAGTAATTACCAGAGACGAGGGCGGATGGCTGGTGGAGACTGGCGTTTGATAGAAACACAATGCTCATTCTTCACGCGATAATCTCCTCCATGTACAGATCTAAGCAAAGGAATGATAATAAAATGCCAGCAGTTCTTCAGGCCCTGTTATCCTCTGTGATTTGGCTTTGCCGGGGGGGGAACTGTAGCGGAGTGAGGTTCAAGGCGTTGAGGAAGAAGAAGAGATGAAGGGTATCGGACAGCATTTGTTTGGACAAGAAGGGCTGATGGTGATAGGACAGGCGTTCAGCCAGAAAATAGATGACCCCCTCCTTTTTCTTAATCTGCCGCGATGCTCATGTCAATTGGTAAAGACCGATTGAATAGATTCCTAACTTAAAGGCTTTATACAACCCCCTCCCTCCCCTTTTTTAATTATCCTTCCTTATTGTCTTCTTGCAAAGGAGAAGGAGAGAAAAAGTGTTAAAAAAAGGACTTCTGAAAGATCTCTGCCAAAAGTGTAACGTGAAATTTAAGCCACCAGCATTAGCCGGTTAAGTATCAGCGGCAGAGAAGGGGTAATGAATGTAGAAAGGGGAGACATATGAAATGTCATTAATGTTAATTCTAATCACTTTTTGGCTATTAAGCACAAATTAGTGAAGGCGATGTTAAATGTCATGGTCTGTCCTGGGATTCATATAAGAGAGGGTGGGGGCCACGGAATAGGTTCTCATTTACATACTTAAGATCCAACTTAATTCTCACAAGGGGTGATGGCAAATGAAGCCGAGTCGTAAACCGACGACGATGAGACGCAGGCTGGAGAAAAACACAAACGTTTTCTGGCGGCTGATTCTTCATTGTTCCTGCTCAAGGTTATTTTCTTGAGCTTGTCGTCGAACGTCATTCCCTTGAATAATTCCGCTCAGGCTTTTCCTCCCTCTGGCTTTAAGGTTTGCGCTATTTAAGACCAATCATGTCAATGTGGAGAAGAATTAATCCTGCTTAAAAATATATTACATGACTAGAATGTATGTTAACATCCCCCCGATTCTGTCACTGGATATAGACTTTAGTTTCGTGGAGCTGGAGATAGTTGAAGTAAATAATCATGTGGGCTAGATATCAAGAGGAGTTCATTGTCAAGTTCACTTATGTACTCACACGGGCTTGTTTTCATGTAGGTACTCTGTATCTGTCAAGCACTCCAATCCTGGAAAAGAATCAAGGCGGGGAACAATGCAGCGTTTTAGAAGCAAGTGGAGCTCGAGCCACACAAAAAACCATGTCATGTAATTCATTGCGATAGATAGATTAACCTCAGTGCACCGCAGAGGCCTCTGCATTCTTGTCCACATTGTTCTAATGGCAGCCCCACGGTCTTTGGGAATATCCTGTGTTTTTGTGCTGCTCTCTCTTTCTTTCCTCTGTGGCTACAGTTGACTGTGGGAGAGTAAATAACATTTGATATGCATAAACAGCCCCTTCCTATTCATTACTGTCAGAGCGTTGGAGGAGTGCAGGAGGCGGAGGTCAGCATGTGAAGGTCCTCCTCAGGCAGGAGAAATGCCTGTGGTAGCTGTCACTCCTCACCCCTCACCACCACCACAACTCAACCCCCAGCCCTCCCTCCATCACCTCCTCTTCCTCCCCCCTCCCTCACACCCCTATTAGCACAGGCTCCGGGTCATAACCTTTCCGTGGCATTTTGCGATTCCACAACCCTTTGATTAGTGCAATATTTACATATTTCACAGCGGAGAGGGCGTTCTTGTGTCGCAGACACTTGAAGTGTTGTAAATGTGTTTGGCCTTTTGCCTGGGAAATGCGGAGGAGTCGGACTCTCTGGTGGTAACTGTAGTCAAGGCTGCCGCACTGATATGCGCCGTAGTGTGTTTTAAGTATATTTACCCCCTCCACCGCCCACGCCAGCCCAGACATTGCACATGTACAAGTGCCATTTGGTCTGCGATGTGGCCCTTATCCTCCTGAGGAAGGCCGTTTAGCAGCCATTAGAGAGGGATAGTGCTCCCTGGTGGCAGATATAGATCATGCCCTCTGACTCGGACGGTACACAGCAGAGCTCCAGAGGGTTACATGCAAAGAAGAAAAGAAGAAGTACTCCAGAGAGATGACTAGTCCATTCTTAGATGCAGCGCAAGAGATAGCAGAAAGACATGGATGAAATGCGAGGTATGGGTGAGCATACACAATATAGTGTACTGTAAGAAAGGTTAGAAACTAGCCCTGTGTTGATTAGTACAGTGCATGGTCTCAGGGTCAGGTCCTTGGGGGGTTGGTTGTATCATTGTGTAGCGCTGACTTCTATTCTTAACACTACCGCAGGATGCCACCACAGTAAGACATGTTTTAGGGTGTTTGCCAGACTCCCTCAGTCAGTTATTATTGTTCTTCATTTTTTGTGAAGTGTGAGGAATAAAAAAGAATTCAGGGCCATTTGGAAGGATTTGTCTTACTAGCATTGTACCTTTTAGAGATGGCAAGGTTGGACTCGGATTCTAATCAACTTTAGAGTGTACTTTGTGTTTAGTATTCATTAACTTGTTAAATGTTCACCAGAAGCACACTAGCATGCTGATGTAAGCATTGAAGTTCAATTTGAGAAAGTGTGAATAGGATCTGTTTATTTGTTTGTTCACCACTGATTGGTCAGAGAGACACACTTGACATTCTTCTTTTGTGGTTTTGAATGAATATCCCTTCAAGGATGATGTCACAGGAGTTTCATGCGCCGGAACTACACTAATCTGCTGATTCCCCCGCCTACATTGAGGGGCATTAGTCTTGTTCTACAGCTCACACTTTGAGAGTCACTTGCAAAAATGTTGATCATTGGAGCATTTGTATAAGAGCACCCCACCTCCTTAAGTTTAGGGTCCCACGTGGCCCTTTGCTGCATGCCCACTTTCTTACCTCAATGCTGTGTAAAGTTCTTTTGGTAAAGTTATGACAATTGTCAAAAATAGCCAAATATTTGTTCCATCGAAGTCTTACAATGTTTTAGGCTTTCTCAACTTGATCACACAATGATTCTGCGCAAAAACGTTGAAATGGTTATGTCATCTCTATCATAAATAAGCTATAAACATCCCTTTAAACAGGTGGAAAACATTTGTTTGTACATGCTTACCTGTTGATATAACCCTGCGGTAACACATTTGTGACTGACAAAGGGACCAACAGCTGAAATAAGAAAAGCACACTATACTGTGTTCTTCACCCACCTTTCCATCAAATGTGAGTCAGCCTGACATTCGGCGTATTTTCCGTCTCAGTCAGTCATTCAGTCAGTCAGCTTCCCTCTGCTGTGTGACAGAAAGAAGAGATGTCAGCGAACAGGTTTTTCCAGGGAGCTCAGGGCCGTCACGTCTGCCTTTGCAGTGACTGATGAGGTTGGGAAGAGTGACGGGCAGCTGCAGTCTTTTCTCAGCCCGCGGGCCTGCCTGGCATTAACGTTATGTGCCATGTTCTCAGAGGGAACCCGTCATTCACCTGTCGCTCAAACCGACAGACAGATGGTGCACATAGACACGCAACATGAAAGAGACTGGCAAAGTAGCAACCAATCCCTAGGTGGTCCCTCGCTGTTGAAGGGTGAGGGTTTCTCATCACCGTTGCTTGGCAGCTCGACTTCAACCACACGGCCACACACGGACATCAAGGTGCCAACGGGCCCCGGACGAACATCAAAGTGGCGATCCATCAAACCTGTCACACGCTATGAAAGGGAACAGCTTGCAGTGTGGCTTATGTCTGATCTGATTTTCACCTCATCTTCATAAATCATGACCACTTTCACTTTCTTCTGCGGGTCATTGGTATTGTGTGTCGAGCGAAATCATAGCCACAATGTTAAAGAAAATGGAAGCCATTTTTCATGTTGACAATTTTGTAATTCAACTAGTTGCTTTTTGGAGTGCAGTTGAATTTTCGACCACATATCAGTTAGACAACTTATAATCAAAATGTTTTTTACAATACGGAACAGGATGATTTAACATATTCCCGCTAGTCAAAGCCTGCAGGTGGATGTGGGGGTGATGATGGGGCATTGCAGTGGGTGCGCTCGGTAGATGATATGGAGAGTGATGTATGTCAGGTGTGTTTGTAGCATTGAGGTTTAAGGTTAACTGCCTTAACTATCTTGCAGGCGTCACATCATTTGTATTACTGTTCAATAGCAAAAGGCATATCAAGCCTTTGATCTGTTGCAGGTCATATTTTGACTTTTGTCTTGGCTCCAAAACTAGAAATGGGTTGCGTTCGAATTGTCAGTTTAGCTTAGGAAGGTTCCTAACGGAGTGAAGTGACTACTCTAGATGATAGGAAATTAGCTTCAATACTTCCTTTATAACCTACTTTAGCTTAGGAAACACTGGACCTTGGAGAGAGAGAAAGTCCTGTCCCACAATACCTTTCAGCCGCAACATTTACCATGAAACAACATTCGGCCGTTCAAGGAAACAACCGATCGTGACAGAGAAATGCGTATTATGAAAGTTACGGTGCTTATTAAGCATTTGACAACTTATGCCGTAACTTGAGAAAGTGATTCGTTTTGAATGTTCAACACTATAATAATCAAAAGGAGAAATATGAACGTTACATTTTTCGCTGTAGAATGATCAAATAAAGTCAACATTTCACAGTGTTTACTGAGCTGTATGGGGTTTCTTAAACAGTTTTTAACATGTGTGAATGGTGATATACACAGTGATAGATGTTAAGGCCTTTATTTATAATAAATACAACTGTATTTATTTTAAAATATGTTCATACAATCAAACGTATTGGGATTAGGTCCAACCTAATGAAGAATATATTTGTCACTGTTGTCCACGTTCATAAAGCCTGCATAGAACAACACCATAGCACACGGTGCAAAGTTTATATGTGCGCTTACGGAAAACTGTAGTTTCCCCACAGCAGACGCACATTAATAATATATCCGCTGGCGCGTCATAAATGTATCGGATAGTGTAAGTGCAGTCGGATTCTCTTGAAGCCCTGTCGTCTTTTCTTAAGTACTTTTGAATTCTCCTAACCACTATTACTTAACCCTGTGACGTTTCACACAGAGGTTAAGGAATAGTGGTTAGGAAAAGACGATAGGAGCTGATTTTTGGACAATTCGACCGCAACCCAGGACTCACTTTGAACTGGAGCATATGCATGTTAATTCCATACCTCATACATGTATGTTATGTTCAACTTAAGTTATGTATGATACAAGATGATAAAATCCCAGTTTTTGTTATCTTCGCTGTCATCTTAACTGAGGGAGCAAGAAGGGTCAACTGAGTGGGACTCAACTCTTTTTCTTATGTAATGGTTAAGGGAGACACACCAAGTAGTGGATCTGTACTCTGCTGAGTGCACTTTTATGATCTTTCTATTTTTCCGTTGTAATTCCTGCTGTACTTCATTCCTGCCAGTTGCCATTGTATATTTAGTTTGTTCTTAACACTGCGCAACCATTTTTGAATATCATTAAATCGGAATCGGGTCATAAAGAGCTTCCAGTTAATCTAATCTGCCTCTGTCTGGACTGGGTAAGGAGAAAAGATACATAGGATAAACATTGGACTGTAGCTACAGTCAGGAAGAAATAGTGGATATGAATATTTAGGATTGAAATACCAGTACAGCTTGTGTGCACACTGCTGAAAGTAACATATGATGACAGCGAGCGCCCATGGCGAGAATAAGCCTTGTGAGAGAAACATAAGAATGCAAAATGTGCTCAGTTCTCAGTAATCTTGTCAATATTTATAGATGTTGCACTGAACGTTTCTTTGTAAATTCCACATTGGCAGTCTGAGTAAAAGGGAAAAAATAACATTTGCAAATCTGTGAAGCTTTTTCATCTAAACTTGGATGTGTTCAGTCACAGTGGCTGAGGTAGATTTAAAAGAAACAAGCAAAGGCAGATGAAACAGAGCCAACAGGTGCCATTTTGTGTGTCTTTTATTGTGGACATGACATTACATCTTTTTGAAATGATGTACAAAAGTGTAACAGAACTGAGAATGGCTCAGACGAGGTAGAGCTTTCACACCGGCTTGCTGGCATGAAAACTACACGGTATAAAAACAAAAAAACAACCCAGAAAAAAAAAAAATCGAATTAAACAAACGCTGCTGTCTGCCTCTGTCCTCTAATCCTTTTTGAAGTGATAATAAATACAGATATCAACCAAATACACTTGGAATAATAATTTCTTCTAAGGTAAATTAATCATGAAGTTCATAACAAATAATAATTAAAAAAGCAATACGGACACAAATAATACAACTTAAGAGGCATGATAAAAACCCAACCAAAGAAAAAAGAACAACACATGCCAGCCCCTGTGGGAGGGCAGCCATGGCTAGCTACTGAACAAATCCTACAGTTTAGTAAAGAGAAATATTAAAAACACACTCTTACATCTTTATTATGAAAAAAATAAGCACTGCTGCACCTAGAATTATCCAACTTTCAGTGAGGAAACAACGCTAAAAAGCAGTGCCACGCAGCCGTCACAGAACTAATCATTTGTCAATAGAAATCTATGGAAACATCCTAACAAAAAAGCCTCTAAACCCCAAGTGACATTGAAGTGTGTTAGCCGGCACCATTAAAAAGACATTCTCAAAGAAACCTTAGCTAGTATTGGACAAAATGAGAACGGTTAAAGCAGTAACCTAGTCTAAGTGCACTAGTAATGCCATTTGGTTTCTACCGCTGTATATAAGGGTTTGGTAAGAGTGGATTACAGATAGACAGTTTTATATTACATACACTCACTCCTGCTTCAAAGTTTTTCTAAGTCACACTTCGGAGTACAAATTCATCACTGAGGAGTTAATCTTAAAGGGAATTCTGTACAACATTGGTATTAGTACTACACTACCTCGAAGGCTAGAGTGTCCGTTTCAAGTATTTTCACTACCCACACCCTCAATACACACATTTGTGTATGATTAGGCATATTCAAGCACACAACGCTGTAAGCATAACTCAACAACCCACTGGAATAGCAACCATTTCATCATTAGGGAAAAACTGCTGAGGTCTTCAAATAGATGGGAAGTATAGTACTGTTTACGTTCCGATATCTTTTAACTGCTTTGATTTTTGACGTTATGCGTACAAAATGTCTCCACATTTCAACTCTTGCTGTGTAATTTCGCTTTCAACTGCCTTGCTTTCATCTCTTTTCCCCATCGTGGCAAGACCATAGACTGTATAAAAGAAGTGGACGTAGCCTCAGGGTCTGGAAAGTCAGGCATATGCAGAAGTGCCTAAACCTGCATTATGTGTAAAGACCATCAGGGGGCGAATCCACTGGCTCCAAAAATAAGTCAAATTGTATGGAAGTCTATGAGAAAACGACCCTACCCTAATTATTTTAGGGTAGGGTATGTTCCCATTTCAAGTCAAATAAAAGATAAAACAGAGTACTCTTTAGGGCTTGGCTACCTTGTGATACAACAACCTGTCAATCAGGATATATAGCAATGGATCATCCAAAATGTATCATCACTTCTGGATCCAAAAGAACTTATTGCCATGGCCTACATTTCAAACACAAGGTTTTAAACTTGGAAGGGGGGACTTCGTGGTGGCTAAATACACTTATTTTATACATTATATGGTCGATGCATGGCTTTTACAGAGATACAAAACAAGCCCAGGACATAAAGAGAGCATGTCCTCCTACTCCACCAGCCAATAAACTAAAAACACTTCTATTGCAGAGGAGGTAGGCTAGTATAGAAAGCATCTAGAGGAAGGCTGGAGTACACAGAAGTGGTAAGTCAACCTCTTATACAGTACAGAGAGGACTGAGAATGCACACACACACACACACCAATGCACACCCACCAGTGTTAAGGCTGTGACGGCTCTACAATTCAATAGACTTCAACATGTCTCCATCTCCTGTACCTGAACTCTCTGGAAGCCTGACCTCCTGACCTCCTGACTTCTGGCTGCTCTCTCCCTCTTTATCTAACCTCATCACTCTTTTCCTGCTAGAATGCAAATCTTCACATCACCCTGCAAGAGGCCGACAGTGTGAGAGTTCGGCTCGTTTAGTCTGCTTAAATGTTTGGTAGCAAAAGAAGCTCTGCTCTCTGGTTGTTTCAAGTTTAAAAAGGAATAGTTTGAGATATTTTAGGAAACACGCTTCTTTCCTTTTTTTGCCGAGATTGATATGAGAAGATGAATTTTGCTTCTGAAATAGTTTCATTTGACTCATGTTGAGACCCCTGTAAAGGTAGAACCTTTCACTATGTTACAATAGTAAAAAATACACAGAAATAAACCTTTACTTTGTGTAGAAGATAATCTACCTAATCAGAGGAATACATTATTCCCAATATGGGCAAAACTGGCATTTGTAAATAAATAACTTCATGAGGCATGAAAAGAAAACATTTTGTTAAAGTATTGAAGATAACACAGGCTGATGAACTGATCTGCAAATGGTCTTAATGAGGGGGAAGTATTTATTTAAATAGCTTGTTGCCCCTTAGGTGCTAAAAACTCTGTGCCACAGGCTTTTAACCAGAGAGACTGGCTTGCTTTTGATACCAAAGCTTTAAGCCAAAAAGGTCTGTGTTACCCTTTAGAAGCATGACATGAAGATGCATCTTCACTAGCTAACACTTAGCACTACCATATTCTCTTTTGTAATAGCACAAGAGTTTATTCTGTGCGATCCACAGCGAGCGAGCGTCTTCCTGTCATCCCTACTGTTTTGTAGTCGGTCTAACTCAAAGTCAGAAGTGTCGGAAACACTCCTTAATTTGATGGAGTTATGGAGGGAAACTGCCTCCACTCAGTCCCTTCCTCTTAAATGGACCATAATTGAACGGCCATAAAAAAAATGGTACGCTCATTTATATTGGCTATTAAAAAACGCACACTCTTTTTAATGAGCACTAAAGCAGACACCCCCATTAGCGTTCTCTTTCTGCCTTTAATCCTACCTCTCTCTCTCCTTCTAATCATCAGCTACACAGCCTTAGAGTGGTCACTGCACTGCTAACATTACACTTTGGAGTGGAGGGAAGTGAGTTTAACACACACACACACACACACACATTCACACAGACAGATGCAAGTCTAGATCTTCATAAACCCAGAGGAAGAAAGAACATGCAATGCGTCAATTGACTGTAGATCAATTGTGAAGCGTCTTCTCTCTCAGCTCTGATGATTGGTGTCCTGAGGAATGCACAACCTCTTCTACAATAAAGCTGAAGCAGAAAAAGAAAGGGAAAGATAACTACAGCAGCCATGCAATGCCATAGTCCTTGATTCAGAAAGCTAGCAGTTGCATTCAAGTTCAGTTTCTCCGCTTTGTTTTATTACAACTTTGCTTTGCTTGTAAAGCTGCACAGGGTGACATCGGTTTGTACCTCTGAGATGGCAGCGAGAGGTTACTCTTTGTGTTTTCAGGGAGTTCTATATTCAGAATTCATTTAAGGTGATGTCAACTAAACACAACCTGCTAATTGTTGTCAATTTAAAGAAGCAAAATATCGATTTCTGGTGAAGATATTGCTGAATTATTTGTTGTAAGTAGATAAGACACTCCTCAAAATTGCCTAGCACAGCTTTAACCACCTTCTTATTTCAAATTTAAAAAAAGAAAACTACTAGCCTTCATTGTAGAAAATGTGTCTAAGTTCATTAAAGGGTGATGGGTGGCAAGGAGAGGTTTGAAAAGTCCATCATGAGTCTTGGGTCCAGCTTCCAGTCCTCTCATTTTTAGGAATGGTGTTATAGACTAGCCTCAGTCCAGATGGGTTACTCTTGTTGTGGTGGTGGCGTCGGTGTGTGTTTGGCAGCCAGCGCTCCTTGCTCCTCCTGGCTCAGTATTAGACTCCTTGTGTCGGGGTACTGGCTGTTGTCAAAAGGCAAATGGTGGACACTCTGGACGTGTGTCTTTAGGTTCCCTTTCTGAGATGCTCGGTATGGGCAGAGCTGGCAGCAGAATGGCCTCTCCCCTGGGGAAAACACACACAATACACACTTTAAGTTGAAAGGTCAGATGGTAGCCAGAAAGGACACAACACAGAGACTTTTTGAGAATACAGATTAAACAAGACAACGATGTAACACACGGATGAGTATTGCTGTAGTGCAAATGAAAAGAAAGGGGGGAAAAACACACAGACAAACATAAACCAAGAGACATGAAGGCATTTGGCTAGAAATAGGGCTTATTATTGGATAGGAACAGCATTCACGGTTCATTTTTGACATCTAATTTCACTTAGAAAGTTAACTTTGCTTTTCTATCCTGACCCAGATGGACTTCCTTTCTCTTTCCCCTGTCTGTCATTTCGTCTTTTTGTATTCCTCTCAATCACCAGGGCCACCCTATGCCCCCACACACACTCAAACACACTCCACACACACCCCGTACACTCTCTTGTAATTAGACTGACCTACAATGGCACAGACACCTCGGCGGGAAAAAAAATAGGAAAAATAATTATAAAAAAATAAGCAACACACACCTGAACAAAACAAATGAGATTGCCATTTAATTGCACCTAATTATCATTTTGATAAATGGAAGAGTATCAAAGCGGGAAAACAAATGACTCCCCGTGCCCCTCCCGCACCTTTCTCCCTGAAGAAGAAACAGGGAAATATAGCTGTTATCATACATCATCAGACGGTGGAGAAAGATAGGAAAGGGGGGGTGGAGATACAAAAAAAAAAGGTATAATTAATCAAACAAAAATCTAAAAAAAAAAACAGCTGGAGAGACGGGGAGGGCGACACGTGAGAAGAAAGCGAGAACCTCCACGACATCGTCCTGCGAGGAAACATGGCTGACGGGACCGCTGCACTACATTATAATAAAGGTTATCGTCACCGTAAAGCAGCGTCAACACTACATCTAATTGGACCCCTCCGCCGTGCCTGCTCCCATCATTCATAGTGTGCGGTAAATCTGAGTCCATGTTGGGTGTGGGTGTGATTAATTAAGATGGAGGCGCAGCGCGTAGAACCCAGCTCTATTCGAATGTCAAAGCAGAACAGATGTATTCCTCTGTTCCTCCTCTGTCTCGTTGACTGACTCTAAAACTCCTTAAAGACATCAAAGCAGGGAATGTGTTTGCACATCTTTGTTTGAAACATGTATCTGTAGACATTTATACTTTTTCTGAGTGGTGATGGAATGAGTCCCATAATTGAGTGAGCATCTTACCACTTCCAGTTCCCTCGTCTCAAAGTCAACTGTTTATGCCTGAAATAAGGTTTGTGGCTAACACAAGCTTAGGACACGTTTTGTTCGACGTCAGAGAAATACCCCACTCATGAATATCCAAACATTTTTTCGATTATAAAAACAGTTACTGACAAAGTGACCAAATGAGGCTGCTTAACATCATCACGCCCCACACAAGTCTGCCTTCAGCGTAGCGGTGCTGATGTGACCTTGGTGCAGTCTGTTTATAGCCTAACGTTCTTTAGTTCTGGCAATTGCATTATGCTTCAAATATAACAAAAGTGGTGTTAATATGTGGAGAATTATCATAAACGTTTGTTAGCCAAAGGTCTTACTTTATGCAATATTCCAAAATACGATGGAACAATCCCATTGGTTCTTGACAAAGATGGACCTTGCTATGCTGACTTCTGGTTCGGCCTACAAGAAAGCGTAAAAGCTGCACCACTCTGACGGCTAACAGTTATATAAATGTGTGGTCAATCTACAGGTGTAACTTGTGGGGAGATAATGTGTTGGGTCATGTGTGTGTTTGTGCGAGTGGGTTATGTCTTAATATATTTTAAAACGTATTTATGGGTGTATCTCTAAGACCTTCTGTAGTTGCAAGTATCTGATGTCAGCACTTAAGGTGTTAATTGAAAAATCGCCATCTTAAGAAGTACAATTATTTTTGTTTAAGTGACATTAAAAGCATCTGCTACCTTTTCCTGACTTACTAAAATAACCACCAAGTGTTTCAATGAGACAACTGTAAAGTGTTTTACTGGATACACACGCTGTTGTCAGGTGTGATCCAGCAGCATGGGAGAATGCCAGGTGTTAATGCCAGGTGCACATGAAAAAAACAAAACACATAAAAGGGTGCACAGACACACATGCTGATGTGAGACAATAATAACAATACACATGCATAAGCAATGAGGGAGCCCAGTGGTTAGCCATGGTGCCACATACTTGTTTGGGAGCTTCAGAAGCGGTGGTGTGAGCGTCAGTACCTCTGTGGAGTCCGTTAAAATCATACCCAACTGTGGGGGGAGAAGGAGGAGGAGGGGAGGAAGGGGGAGGAGGGGAGGAAGGGGGAGGAGGAGGGCATTCGGTTAAAAGCTCTACCAGATTCACACAAGCAATTTCTTTCCTCCGTCCACCACCATCCGCACACATTAGCCACCAGCGCCCTTGCTAATAGATGGGGGGGGGGGGGGCTGGCAGTGATGGTGATGGTGATCATGGTGGTGATGATGGTGATGGAACCTGGTGGAGGCAAGTCAGTGATTTAATATGACGCATGTTAATAGAGGCCTCGGGGTGGCTGGCCTTTTCTGCGTGTGCACGTCCGTGCTGAAGACAACCGTCGGTGACAACATTAATTACAGCTTTGGCGAGTGTTTACAGACCCTTATGCATGGGACTGTGTGTGTGTGTGTGTGTTAATGCGCTCTGTGTGTGTGTTTACAGCAAAGCTTGGGGGGAAGCTGAGCCGCTGCATCACTTACCATTTGGCCTCTGTCACTTAGAATCACTGGCTGTGCCACATATCATTCACACTCTCTATAAAGAAGCTACTTATCTCACTGTCTACTGTGATCACTGCCCGTACGGCTGATGGACATGACAGGACAGGAGAGGGAGGAAGGCAGACAAATGGGAAAAGAGAGGAGATGAAAGGTACGAGAAAAGGAATGAAGGAAAGTAAATAAGGGAACAGGAGATAAGAGGAACATGGAAGAGAGGAGCAGAGGTTATAGGTGGGAAGAGGAGTGGAAATGATACAAAAGAGGAAAGTAGAAAAATGACAGGAAGAAGAGAGAAGAAAAAGTCATATGGAAGGATCAGGGGAATCAAACCAAACAAAAGGAGAAGAAAGGAGAGGAGTCAAGAGAGGAAAACAGAACTGGAGTGCAGAATAAATGAGAGGAAACATGGGAGGAAAAGAGGACAGGAAAACAGGTGAGAACAGAGGAAATGATGAGGAAGACAAACAAAGTGAAGATGGGTGTAAAGAAGACAGAACAAAAGAATCAAGGGAGAGGACAAATCGAGAGGAAAGGAAAGGACGGGAGGAGAGGAAATGTAAGTGCACGGAGGGAAAGTAAAGAGGAGAAGGAGGAAGTGGAGGAAAAGGCAGAATGTCTAAATCAAGCTGTTTAGTGAATGGCATTGGGACGCATGCAAATAGATTCATAAGGTTGGCGTGGACAAATGCTGTTCTGCTTCATTAGAATGCGCAATTCCATCTCTCTAATTGACATGTGATTAATAATGTATACAATTTGTCACAGGTCAGTATCCGGAGCACATCATGTTTCACTTTAAAAAAATAGAGACAGCTGCCCAGCCCAGGGCGGGGAGGACTCACAGACCGCCTGTCACACTCAACTGAACAAAAAGATCCATTTTGATTTATTTCGGGGAATGCAGGAACGTGGTTGACGTATGGAGAGTCAGATGATGAAATATTGTCTGGAATGTGAATCTCCTTGCATATATTCTCTATATCTCATGTGAGCGTTGATTTGGGGGATAACTAGCTGCGAGGGCGATGACGTGTGTGTTCACAGGTGGCACGGGAATGATTGACTGTTGAAGGAGTGGCCAAAAGAGTGGGAACATCTAGAAATACATGAATAACAAGTAGCTTACATGGTGGATCGGCAGGTTAAATGCTGTATGATTCATTGTTTTTGCTGTTTCTTGTTTGCTAAGATTTTTGTCCGGCATACATTTTCCTTTTTGAACTATTTCAGTGGGTCCCTACAAACCCTAACTCAACCAGTTCTCATCCAAAGCCTCTTTTAGTTACTGCGTATACACTTTTGTAAATTCATGTTGAAAGACTTGATTGTTCTGTTTGTAGTCCTTACACTTAGGGTCCTATTTAATGGAAAATACCAACATACCAAGTGGGCTCATTAACAGTTTTTACGAAGATTCCGACATTCACCAATGTGAATGCCCATATAATATAAAACCATTCATATTTCCCTGTAAAACTAAAGGTATCAAGCTAATTTCCTTATTATTTTGACACCTTAATCAAATACGTTTTCATTTGATAGAGTTTAATTTGCCATTATTATGATATTTATTTAAGCCTACAGTGGGGGAGTTTCAGGGAATACAATTGTTATGCTTTACGTGGAATAAGAAATATTGATTATGAGGCATTTCCATGATCTTGTTGATCCAGTTGAAGTACGTGTTCACGTGCAGTCTGTCTTTCTTGTGTTTGTGTGTCTGTCAGTGTGGATGTGTTTACCTGTATGGGATCTCATATGTGTACGCAGGTGGCTGGGCTGACTGAAACTCTTCCCGCACTCGTGGCAGAAATACTGTCCCTGCCGCATCAGAGACCTCATCATCCCTAAAACACACAGGACAGAGAAACGCAGGACATCAGAGGTTCAAATTGTTAGAGGTTGAAACAGAGGTACAATAGGATTCAAATGAATGGTATGCACTGTTAGCAGACACAGGCAAGACAAGATATTTATATATGATATTTCCTTTAATACATTTACGATTTATATTTGATTAAAGTTTCAGAATTCTGCGAGGGAACTTTGCACTATATAATGCCCAAAACAATCATTAGAGTGGGACAAAAGTGGTTCTTATTTGTTGTTGGCAAACAATAACACTGTTTGTCCCATTATGTAGATGCTTACAAATATATTGTACTGTCAGTGGACACGCAATATTTTCTTTGTTTGTGTTGATATATCGTTTGTGTAATCTCTTTTGTGGATCGGACCTTGAGATGAGGCATGTTGCGATCGCAATTAATGCAAAATTCATGTAGCATTTAGCAGCCACAATGCGTTTGATTGTGAATTACCCACAAGTGTCTAATCCTAAAACACCTAAGTGCTGCATTTTCTTGCGATTAGCTCTTTGCTCACCGCGTCGTTGGGCGCAGAGCCTTGCGGTGAAAACAGCCAGTAAAGTTTTGTTTCTATAGTTACCTCCCCTTGCTAGCTTGCGCCGCTTAGCACCTGTCATCTGAGTGGTTGCACCGAAAAGTCAGAGGTGAACAAGGTCAAAGTTGAAATAATTGTTACTTTTAGGGTTAAGACAATTTAGAGCAGGTAGCGTTCTCAATAAAAAACACAAAGTCAGCGCAGAGCCGTTTTGCCGCTTAAAAAAAAAAAGTACATGAATGTGAGCATTTATGTGTGACTTTTCTTTCTTCTGAGGGATGGAAAACGTGAACTTTCAGCATCAGTTTATTTCGAGGCAGAATACATTTTCAAATTGAATGACGACGTAAAGGTCAGCGTCGGGCAGAGAGAAGGGAGTGGGTGAACATGAGCACAGAGCCTGGCTCCCAGCAGCGGTGGAGCTAGGTAGCGTCAGTGGTAGTGGACTTGCTCAGGCATCATTAGTATGTCTAATGTGTCATTATGAGCGGCTAGCTCCAGGGGCTGGACTGCAGCTGTCACACAGCATCATCTCAGAGTCTGACAGCCAGACACACATAGCACACACACACACCGCATAAATTACAGGCAATTAAAACGCCCCGGCTGTGATGTGCCCGCTCCGCTGCCCGTGTGTCACATGTCAGGTGTGTATGTCTGCATGTGTGTGTGTGTGTGTTTCAAGAGTTGTATATGTGTGTTTGGTCCAAAAGAGGAAAGAGAGGCACAGACTGGCTGCACACACACAGAATGACAGAACACTCCCATTACATGCGCACGTCAGATTAACACGATAATGGCCTTAAATGCGGAAAGAAACTTGTTGAATTTTGATGAATTGACTCGCGAGACATGGCGTGAGTACATGAGAAATTAGGAAATTCTTCTCTCAGTTTGTGTCTTTTAGAAGCTAGTGAAAGCCAACTTTTTGCAGTGTCAGTATTTATGCAAAACTTTAAAACAATCTTGAAGCTTGCTCTACAGTTTTCTTATCTGATACAGATAAACATTGAGTTAAGGAAAACTTCAGAAATGTTACATTCAAGTCAAGAACCTCATATAATATTAACATTTCCACAAGTATATATGACAAATATAAGACAGCTAACCATGTTTTAATGCTATAACACATATCCAAACAAGACATCATTGCGTTACTTGCCGGTAACAACTTTTGATTTAAAATGTTCTAAAAGAGCCACACTCAGTTTACTGCAGATGTATATCAGCATGTGTGCACATTTCTTTATTGAATTATTGAAATGCCAACCTAGGGGTGAGATTACCTGGATAACATTTGGCCTATGTAAAGGATATTTGCGGCGGCTAATGAAATGTAATTCACAATGAACCAGCACTTGATCTATCAATTGTTGATTACCCTGCTCAGTAGACTATGTATCTTGGTCCCAATATTTGGTCAACATACAAAACAAAATAAGTGTTTTTTAGTTTAGTTTAGTTTATTAAGTATGAGTAGGTTATATTTTTTTAATGCTACATTGATTTTGCATTAAGGGTAAATAAAAACATTAAAAAACTACGGCAAAACCATGTGATTTCTCAAATGATCATTTTAAACTAAAATGAGGCAGTATAAGAAAGTGACCACAAGAAAGTCATGGGGCATGAAGCCTGATTTTGTTTGGTAAAGCAGACAACATGCATACAGTGTTGCCATTGAGCATAAAGAAAACTGTTGAGGAAATAACTGTATTTAAGAAATTACAATTCTTGACTTGAGGTATGATTGATAAGGACCTGTCAGCTTTCATATAATAAAGCTTTCTGGTGGGCACCTAAATGTGCATTTCATTTGAGACTGCAACACACATACTAATGCTCTCCTGTGACCTCTCCTGCTGACAGATGAAAGACCTGGAGGTCAGTGAGTGCTCTCTGTGAGGGGGACGCCTACTGCACAGACCCCTGGCAGATGCATCAGCACCGTTAGCATTCAGCCTGGCATATACCTGGGCAGTGCCCGCTGGTTGTGTGTATGTTTGCGTGTGGATGGAGGGACCCAGCAGGACAGGGAGGCAGAGGAGGTGACAGAGAGTGTCTCTGGCAGCCCGACTGCTGGCCTCTGGATACTCTACTCCTACTGCGGGCCGCCAGCCCTTCTCACTGATGCACTAATGAAAGACAAGACAGTGCTGGATGGAAAACGCAAGCGGACACACATTCGTACGCGTATTACAAAGAGAAAACGGGAGAAAGACTTCAAAAAAGGTCACTTTATAGCATGTGACTCAAAGGGCTAAGGCGGGTGGTGACGATATGCGCCTGGACGGGTGACAGCGATGTCATGCGTCGGCTCTCGGGCTGTTGTCTTTGACCCCTGGCTCCGCACAGCCCCACTTGACCTTAGAGACACAACTGAAAATGGGAAAATAATACGCATGTTCGGTAATGACCATTTCCAAAGCAGCTGGTGGGGTAATTATTCTGTCTCATCTCTCTCCCTGCCTCTTATTTTCCCTCTCTCTTCATTTCGCCCTCCCTCCATTCGCATCTGTGCGAGTCTCTCGTCAGGCAGAGCCGTGACCTAAACAGTTTGTGACAGCTTTCTGGGAGAGTGGAGCTGGAGACTAGGCATGCCTCGCAGACCTGAGAGTAGCAAAGGTTCTCTCACGTCTCTCACATACAAAAAAAAGAAGAAGAGATACACACTTGCATCTAAAAAACCCAAGCACATACTGTATGGACAGACATGCACAAACACACGCTGCCCCAGATATAGCCTCTTATCATGTCTGACAAACATGCAAGCACACACATGTGCTCATTTAATGGATAACCTCTTCATTATTCAAAACCTTGTCAGAACCAAGCACCACGTGTGTCTGTCAATCACTTTCTGCCAGATGGCGAGTTAGTGTGAGAGGCAGCGTTGGCCTGTGTTGGAGAGGATAAATGTGTATACTTCATTGAAGATACTTTAGGTGTGGAACTACGTGATTGCGGCCATCGTGTTTTTTAGCCTTTGAAGTTTGGGCATTCTACTCAAGACAGCTCAAAACTAAAATACTCCGTCACTGGAAAACATTTCTCTACAACTCTTGACATTTGGCATTTCCTCCAAAGCTAAGACCCTCTGGGCATTTGGTATATCAGCTGGTGATGAGGGATGCCACAGAACGCTAACCAAGAAGGCTTGTTCCTAATGGTGGTACTACATGCATTTAAAGCTACAGTTGGTAACTTTATAACAAAATAACGTTCTGTCGTATTTGGTGAAACTGTCACTATATCCTGACAGTGGTGAATGATTTAAACAAAAAATCATATTCCTTTCTAACCCAAGTTCCCCTAATGGCATTTGCAAGGTTCATCTGCACCAAAATAGCACGACCAATCAGAGCCAAGGAGTCTCTAGCACTGCATGTGAACTCCAATCAAACTGTCAAACTAGGCGGAGGTGATGAATCACATTTCTGGTACTGCAATGCCTGTGTTTGACCTTTTAGAAAGATATTTTATTGAACTGTATGGTGGTAAAATAACAGTCTGCTCCAAACAATGGGCAATGCTTGGTTTTGGCTCCGCCTTTTTGAACAAACCTGTGGTTTTACAGCCAAACAGTACCAGACATTTTAGTTACTGTTTATCAAAGTGTTAAGTTTGACAGATTGATCGGAGTTCTAGAGACTCCTTTGCTTTGAGGACGAGAAACATCATCTTCTTGATCTGTCTAATACAGAACTGTCAGGATATAGTGAAAGAAGAACATATGAAAACAAAAAATTGTTTTATATATATAGTTACCAAACACTTTTTAAACTAACAAAATAAATGTCAACAAGTCAACAGATTGAACAAAAATGGCAGTAGTAAAGTAGTTCCTCACCAGTGGGATCCATCAGTGCATTAGCCGCCCCCCAGCGGTGGTAGAGAGAAGCCAGTTCATGGGGGCTGTAGTTATTGAGGAAGCCGAGAATGTCTGTTGGCGTCTCTGGCGTCTCTGCCATTGGCTCCTGCTTGACATCTCCACGAGCCTCTGAAGGCAAAGAAGAGGAGGAGGAGGAGGAGGAGGAGGAGGAAGAGTTCAGCAAAGTGCCCCCATGTGCCTGGTAGGCTCCGTAGTTGTGTCCTGCAGCGGTGCTATGGGTGATGGTGCTGGGCCTCGTAGCTTTAACCCGGCTCTGGCCGTGGGCGTTGGGAAGCGGCTGATGAGGGGAACCTCTAGCCCGGCTGTACTCTGCGAGGCCATGTTTGCTGGACAGCATGAAACCGAGGCCCTCTTGAGGCATCACATAGCGCTCAGAGATCCGGGATGCAGCAGCTGCGCTGGGGCTCGGGGCTGGGGAGCGTGAGGCGGCACCGGTGCTTTTCTCCAAAGAGCTGGAGGAAGACGACGAGCCGCCCCGAGGGTATATATCCACTTTGGGTCTGAAGCGAGACTGATGACTCTGGTCCTCCATGTGTCTGACACTGCTGCTGGTTTTGCTGCTGCTGCCAGGCCGGACGGGGACTCTCACTGCTTGGGTCCCCGAGGTGGATGAGGAGACTCTGGAGGTCGAGGAAGAGGGGGTTGAGGAGGAGGAGGATAATGGCATGGCTGCTTGACTGGCTGGCTTGCTCTTCTTTGGAACCTCGATAGAGTTGGTTGGAGGCTGGGTGCGTTGGGCACGCATCAGTGGAGGCAGCGATGGGCATTCCTTCCCCTCCAGCATTGGCGGGGGACCAGTGCGTCTCCTGGGGGATAATAAGTTGTCCCTGGAGCCCTTGGAACAATTTTTCAGGGCCCATTTTCGGAGCAAGATTGGAGCTACTGCTGTTGATGCGGTGAGCCACAGTCTGGTGCATCCAGAGCACCTCGGGGGTAGCGGGTGGAGTGGGAGCAGAAGGAGCACTTGTGGTTTGGGAGGCCTTTCCTGTCCTGGGTTAGGGAGGCTATGCCCCTGCAGCTATTGGCCCTCATGCACAGATCAACAGGGGTCATGCTGGGATCGAGCGGGGAGGATCGAGCTGAGAGGTAAGCAGGAGGAGATGCTGAGTTGTTCATCCCCTGGAGGAGAGCTTTCTTCAGCTTGGGGTAACCACTTGGGGTGCCTCTGCCTGAGCAGGGGCTGGGAATAGGGCTGGGTCTCTCTCCGGGGGCAGCGGGGTGTTGGACACGAACATGAGTCAAGTAGACCTGCAGCTCTCTGGTGACAAAGTCACAAAGGCTGCAGACGTAAGGCTTCTCATCTGTAGAGGAAAGAATGATAACATAAAGGTTAATGACTGCAAAGGAAATATTCTTGATATATATTGTACTTCTACTACTACTGTGCCAGGTTTACATTGTTCCATCCAGATGTAGTTTGGTTGAACAGCCACCAGGCTGCAGTATAGGCCAGTTTTGCAATGTATCTCTTTCATTACCACTGTCTGTTTGTCAGCATTATTACATAAATAGTACTGCTTTGATTTGTATGAATCTTGGCGAAAAGGCAAAGGCCAAGAAATAAACCATTCAATTTTGGAACATATGCAAATCTCAGGGCAGAAACATCATGTTTCTCTTATGGAAACGTCCTTGGCGGAGCTCTGTGCTCTCCACATGCCCTTCAAGTTTCACGAGTGAATATATTCTGAAATAAAATGTGTACTTTGGCTATTACAAGGACGGTGAGCAAATCAACGCTAACAAAATAATAATTGTGAAACAACTACACAATCATATTACAATATAGCTTAATAAACACATTGTGATAAATAACACAAATTGGAAATGATAAAGTTGATAAAAGTAGTATATAGATCTTAAGAATATTGTACTGGAATTGCATTGTATTGCAGATATGTTCTCTTTATGAAGACAGTAGTACTTCATCCTGAAATGCAGCTTCCTAAATTCCCCACAAGATGGCGTTTGTGAACAATTCTTTCTTACGAATGAATTTAACTGCTGTTACAAACACACTTTAGATCTCCTAGATTGTAATTCGAAAAATAAGAATATAAATAAACCAATGAATGTTGGTACTAGAAGTAGTTAATAATAAGCGCTTTGAGCACCAGGAAAAGCGCTATATAAATGTCATGTATCATTATAATTGATATACTAACATTACATTTCATCAAAAACATGACAAAGCTTACAAAGGTTTAGAATATAAAACCATGTAATTGTCCAGAATGTACAGTATATACATGCACACACTTCAATATCCTATGATCCAACAGATCAGATGCTGTAGTACTCCCGGCTCCCCCCCCTCTTCTTCACAATAACACCAGTAACCTGCCATCTGTTTTTCGTTTGGCTTCCTGTTGGCAACACTGGCCAACACACACACACTCAGACTCTGCCAAGGTGTCGCCCGGGGCTGGGCGGTGTTAGATGGGAAGGTGCTTGGACTGATGTGTCCTGTTTATCAGGCTGATATTGGTCATTTAACAAAAGAAAAAGACATGAATCTTCCCAATTTTTTTGCAACACACATTATGATGCTATTATCTTATTAAGGATGTGCTTATTTAGATACATTTTGGTAAAGGAAATCTGAGCATTGGATAAAGCCAGGCTCAACATGTATTTTCATTTTGTTGACAAATGTGATGCAAAGATTATTCCAGAGGGATTTTTGGATATCTTTTTGAAAACTTCACAAATCAGGAAACACTGTCAACAGTGTTCTTCTCCATGTTTTTAGGAGTAAATGTTATATAAATCAGGCCATGTATATTATATCAACAAACCCCTCAGGGAATACCTTCAGAATATATAGAAAAATAAATTAAACTAAAATGTGTATTACATGTAAGCGAGTAATATAAAAAGCTACAAGACACTACAATCAATTGCAATAGCTATCACCATGAAACTTCCCCAGTTGATTACTGAGGCAGTATTACATTTGGCAACCATTTTGTTTAAGCTACAAGTATTCGGAAAACGTTTTTTTAAATATGCATTAGGCATTTTAATTAGCTATTGTCAAAATTGGTCAAATGTGAATTAGAGGTCTTCCTTTTCATAAAAAGACATGTTTTGGACTCAAAATATCCCTAAACTTTCCAAATTAAGCAGTTCATAAAACCTGTATGTAGTGTTTCAAGCAAATTGAAAATCCTGATTATTTAAGAATTAAACTGAGAATGATAATAACACATCAATAACACATTGTTACTGATCTGTCTAAATGCCCATAATCTCAGTGTGCATGTATACTGTCACTTCTCATTAGCATTCCTCAAAAGTAGCACTGTGTCTGTGAGGGACATCAGAGTATTCGCCACTAGAGCGTCCTCTGAGTGTCTCTTTCCCCATTGCCTGCATCCTCTCCATCGGGAGGTGACTCTATAAATAACCAATCCCTCAGACATCGGGCAGCCTGGATGGCTCAATGGTAAGAAGAGTGGATGAGTGACAGTGGAATTGCCACAGGAGGTAACCTTAGAGATTAGGAAAGAGTCAGAGGGGACAGGGAGAAAAGGGATGGACGGGCTGAAGCCGTCGTGACAAGGATATTCATTTGGTATGCACAGAATCTGTAACCATTTTTACATGAAATGGCTTTTAAAAAAAATCAGATGATATCTCTTTCTCTCTTGCTATTGCAGGTTTTGTATCCAATACAGTATATTAGATAGATTTGTATATCGTGTATATATTAAGTTAATACGATTATTTGCTATGAATTTAATTCCTCAAACTAGACCCCAGGATGTTCACCAAACCTTTCACTGCTGGAGAACAGGACTGTAATTGTGTGTCATAACAAATAATTGGTTGTTTTACAATAAACAAGCTCAGCAAAGAGAACAAGGAAACGTGCAGACAGATTTTCATGGCATAAAAAAGAGAGCAAAAGACAAATTCACACACAGATGAGGGGGGTGAGGGGGGTTTCCTGACACAGGAAGACCTGAAATAGCATACAGCTCAATCAGGCCTGAAGAAATGTTGCAGCTATTTTTGAATGTCTGTACTAACAGGGAGGAATGGTAGCTATCCCTTCAGTTTGCGATCCACTATCCTAACCGGTTCTAACTGTGATTTCAGTGAGTTTGAAAGTTAAAAGACAAAAGCCAGAAAGCTCTGGTGCGTTGTATACACAGGATTCCTTCCTTTAAGATATTTAAGCCATGTTTATGGGTGTTTTTTCCTTGCATGGGTAGGTTTTCTTTTTTTGCTCTGCAGTGTTTATTGGTTGCGAAGGTGAAAAAAATGATAGGCATTCCAAAAATGCCCTCTCATCTACTGACATGCAACTGAAAGGCTTGCACTTTCAGTTAACCCTCTAGTTTCATACTGACAAATTGGATTGCTGTTAACATAATGTTCAGAGGCAGTTCAAATGTTTTCACCATATGTGTGTGTTTGTGTGTAGTTCTCTTAACAGCTGAAGTCTGATGTAATTTCAAGATGTTGCCACATGGTGGCTCCAGCTCCCTCTCCATACACACTGATGTTATGAGGAGCTCCATCTACACAAAGCACATTTCATCAACAGATGTTTACTACAGTGACAGAGTCAGAGGCCTCCAGTGGGAGGCTTGGAAAGGGCTACAGTCATTTCTAAAATGACTGCAGAGTGTGCTTCTATTAGTAAACTGCTGTGTATACTTCATGTACCTGTTTTATGCTAGAAAGTTGAGTCAGTACCTTACAAAGACAGATTGAATATTGACTTGGCAATGGTGGTCATAAGCAAAAAATGAAACATCAAGGGAATCTTCAGCACTATAGCCTCCAATTATTGATTTCATACCGAATATGTGACTGACAGATTGAAACTAAGCTGCAATTCCCAAATGAGTAATATTTAGGTTCAGCTCCCTTAAATTGCCTTTGATTAAAGATTTTAGTTTCAAAACAAAAGCACAAGATAAAAGAAGACCAACCTGTAGTCTCTCCAGAGTTTGCCGTACCCATCTCTGAGGCCTGGTTCACGAGGGTGGAGGCTGGTGGAGAGTCCCCATACCCCGGGGTGCTGGGCCGGCTGGGGGAGCCTGACTCGGGATCACTGGTGGAGCCCCATCGCTCGTCTCTTGAAGCTCTTTCCTTGTAGCCCACAGATGCCCTGCCTCCGTCCTTCCTGTGTACCCGCTGGTGGACGATCATCTGGTGACGACTGCGGAACACCTTCCCGCACTCAAAGCATTCGTTGGACTTGGAGGCAGATGGTCGCCGCCGCTCCTGGCGAGACGAAGGCCGGTACTCGGAATCGCTGAGGCTCTCTGGTGTCCGGTCCCCTGAAGAAGCATGGCTTCCAAAACCAGAGCTGCTGCGTCGCCCTGAGTTACGTTTCCCTTGACTTTGAAGGACATAACGGCTGCTCTCCTTCTCAAAAACCACAGCGGCCCCGGCAAGGGCTTCCTCCCCCATACTTCCTACCCCATAGGAGCCCTTGGAACTTGCCTCCACTGGCTCAACAACCCTTCCTTTTGTAGCTAATTGCCAGGCCTGGTAGCTGCAAAATGGATCTAGCTCTGGGATTCTTTGACCTAGCTTTTCATTCTCCTCTTCATCCAGAGTTTTTTTCTCAACAGGCTGGAGGTTTAAGCAGTCAAGGAAACGTCTCTTAGCAGCTGGTGAGTCCTCATCATCACTGAGTTGGCATTGGCTCGGGGATTTCCTGCCATAGCTGACACTGTGGATTTTCTCATGTGCCCTCAGGCTCTCTTTGTTGTGGAACAGGTTCCCACATTTGGAACACACTTGATAGATGCATGAAATGTGGCTAGTGACAACTTCGGGATTCTGAGCTACGTCATTGATGGTGGCTGGAGGCTCAGCAGATTCCCCTTTTGACCGTGCCCTGGATTTGGTGTTGTGTGTTTTCATGTGCGACTTTAGGAACCAGGCTTCACGGAACCGCCGTCCACAGATGCGACAGCAGTGGTCCAGGATCCCTGCATGTTTCTTCATGTGTGACTTCAGAAACCAGGCCTGGGTAAACACCTGGCCACAGGTCTCACAGGGGAAGGTCCCATCACCCTGAGGTTGGACGATATCAGGTTCGGGCACAACCTCTTCCTTCACAGTGGTATCATCATCTGCATCTGCTGTTATGTGGACCTTTTCAATATGGCTGAGGAGCTGATCTTCTCGAAAGGCCTCATAGCCACAGAGACGGCAACAGAAAGGCCTCTGGTCAGTAACGGGCTTTTCTCTTTTCAGGCTCCTACCAGGCACTTTCCTGCGACTCTCCTCTCCACTATCCCCATTAATCATCCGGTTACAGGCTGAGCTGCTCTTAGTTGGACTCGTACCTCCATCAAGGCCCTCTGAAACACTCATCTCCTCCTCCTCGGCTCCACCCTCTTCATCCTCATTGGAGTGGTGGCTGGAGAGGGTGCCCAGTTTGTGGCTGCGGATGTGAACTTTGAGGTTGCCCTTCTGAGAGGCTCTGTGGTCACAGTAGGGGCATTTGTAAGGGCGAGCACCAGTGTGTCGTCTCATGTGCTGTGACAAAGAGCTGAGGAACGGGAAGCTGCGTCCGCAGACGTTGCAGTCAAAAGCCCCTGGGGTTTTGTCTTCCTCCCCATCAATGTCATTTCTATGGCTGACCTTGTCTCCAACCAGCTTCTCCTTCCCTGCTGCCCGGGTCTCCATCACCTCCACACTGTCTCTAGGATTCATTGTACAATCCCAACTAATCTGTACTACCTGGTCTTTCACAAAGTCCAAAAAAAACTGAAACTACTGCGATCTGCTTTTGCACATCTAGGGAAGTCTAGCGTGCTTAAGTTAAATTGTTATCTGCCTTCAATCATCCAGGGATCAAGCTGCTTACACAGCAGCTCATTTAGCACTCTCCAGTTACTGGATGCAACACCATCTATCCATCTTCATCTGGCACTGTCAATGAATCAGTAGTTCAAACTATCTACATGCCACAGGCACCATAGAAAGCAATGCGTGTAGCTTAATCATTTATTTTTGACACGTGCTTATGGTCTCTTTGTCCGAACAAACAAATGTCTTTCTTAATTCCAGGTCATCATTGTGTCAGTGGAAAGAGGTTTTGAGTACTTTTCCGCCACACTTGTGTTCTTCATTTTATTGTCTTCTCTCCATTCTCTTCAATCACACTGCATATCCTTCACCTGCAAAAGCAACACAGAAGAAAGAGGGGTGGGGAGGGGGGGTGAGAAAACAGACAAAGAATGTGTAAGTAAAAAAGAAATATACCAAAGGTAATCCATTTTCAGACACATTTAGTTTTTGCATGCACATCTACACTAACTACACAGCTACAAATATAACAAAAAACAGTGCATGACCTCTTTAGAAACACCTAACACACAATCAACTTATGATTTACACTACAATTACATTTACCCCTTTGTATTGACCAACATATTTAGACCCCGCATCTATTGTTACTTATATGAGTTTATAAAGATTTACATCAGTATACATTATGGATGGGCTATTATCATGTAAGTCCACCATGTATCTGTGGCTGACATTGTGCACCACCACTGTGCACGTGCATGTGTGGTTGTGAAGAGCTGTGCTGGGCTCGGGGCTCTGACGCCACACTGGCTGAGTCGACACTTTACACAATCAGGGTGTGGGGGGGGGGAGGGGGGGTGAGGGGCTGTGTTCACATCAGCAAGATCAGCAGTGCCACCATATTCCCTCCCCATACTGGCCTCACGCACCCGCCTCAACTGACGCTATCACATGACAGGGATCTTAAGTACACAACAGGAAGTGGCTCTTCAGACAGTTTGCTTTGCTCTATTTCTCAAACTGGAGTTCAATGGGGTGGGGGAGACAAACAGAAAGAGAAAGAAAAGAAGAAATTAAGCAGTGTTGACTAATTTAAAAAAAAAACTGTTGTCATTTCAATTGACCTATTAAGTTGTATAATGTTATACATCTGCCAAATGTGTCAGATGTTTTCACCACATTTCCTTTTTATGACCTATTATTATTTCTTGCAGCAAAGTCCCAATATTCTCACAAGAATCACTCAAAGTTAATCACATCTTTATTCTTTTCTCCGTCTCAGCTCATCGATACTATCATTACAAAAGAGCCATTTTCTGTTACAGCTTTGTTGATTAAACTGACATATTTCTTACTGGAGTATACAGTACATTTCAGCCGATGCTAGATCCTGAGAGTGTGGACTGAATGAAATGCGACTGACAGCATTATTATAGGCTATTATATCAAGTGACAGGGCCCATGAGTTGAGTTACTGCCAGGCTCTAATTATAAGTGGATAATTGATCATAATCATAAGAGGATAAGATGGTGGAGGAGGGAAGTTAGCACCAGAACAATCATATGTCTTAAACTCTCGCGCTGAAAATGACTACCCTGCGCCAAAGCCACCTATCTATCTAGAATGATTTATGCTATTGAAATCAGAGCGCCCTCAATGGTTTGCCATCCTTCCTCCTGGAGTGCTTAGTAAGCTTAGGCTTCCAGCTGACAAGAACAGTGCTGCTCCAGCCAGCATTGCAGCTGTGGCTGACATTAGTTAGTTACAAAACGTATCTCCAAGAGCCATACCTTTTTCTGTCTAAATGTTAGGATTAGAATTGGGGGTTAGGGTTAGTCTCAATGTTGATAAGCATTAAGGCTCACTATATCCATATGCGTTTTCAAAACATTAGGGCTTTTACATTTTTAGCCACGCTAGTGACATAGCTCTAAGGATGGCAGTGATGATCTGTTGGTCAAATGCACCACTTTGGTCCAGATCAAACTACTTGATGGATTGCCATGAAATATTCTATGTACATTCATGTTACCCAGAGGATGAGTCTTGATGACTTTTAAGATTGCCTTTAGGTCTCCTCTAGTGTCACCAGCCGTTTTTACTCTCACCATCCCAATGATGGATTGGCGTACAATTTGGCATAGACATGTACAGATTCCCCATGATGAATTATGTCTGTAGTGATCCCTATCTTATCCTTTATAGCACTTCTAAGGGGTTCATATGCATGATTTTGAGCGAAATGTCTCAACAACTTTTGAATGGATTGGAAATTAGAATAACTTGATTGATCTTCAGCTTATTCTAGAGGCTTATTGCAAGCCTTATTTTTTTTCCAATAAGTAAGACTTGGTAGAAACAAAATTATGTTTTGTAACATTCAGTGTTTGGTGCTTAGCAAATGCTATCATGCTATCATGCTAAACTAAGAAGGTGAACATGGTTAACAAGAGGCCTGTGCAACATCCGTTTTATTACACTAACATCTACTGACACTAACATCTACTGACACTAACATCTACTGACACTAACATCTAGCTCAAAGCATCACTGATCCTCACAGAGCTGCTAGAATGATGTTATCTTTTTGTATTGTTTTTACAAGCATTATAATTTGTCTTACATGCAGAAGAATTGATGAACATCATAACACCATATTGATTCTTTGTGTAGACGTTTGCATCCTTCCCTAAATTCACATAACTGCCGTCCTTTATAGGTCTCATTCGTGTGCTTTGGTTACGTGACATAACATATTCCAAATATTTTATGAAGTATAAAAAAACATAAAATTCAACGAAGTGATTTTCATGAATTTATGAGCTTGGATTTAACTAGAAAGATAAGAAAATAAAGAAAGTATTGATACATTTGACAAATCATTGAAATGAGGAACAACACAGCTTAAGGGAATAATATCCAATATGCGGCGTGATCAGGTGACTATAGACATAAATCAGCTAAATAAGTAACAACCCACTTTATCCATCTACCATAGTTTCCCCCTCCATCTGTTCCATCTGCTCTCCATCTCCACAGCCTAATGTTACTCATTAATACTTAGTAGTTTATTTTCTGGCGCTAAAAACAGAGGATAATAATCTTATTTCCTGTTAAATGGCCTCGCTGATTGGGGGTCAGTATAGAGCCGAGGGGGGTTGAGACTCTTCAACGGTAAGCCTGTCATCCACCAGGCAGTCGCATGTGCAAATTGAAATGTAATGAGATTAGCCTCCAGAAGGGAAACAATGCAGGCTCCTCACCGTACAGGCAAAGGGGGGAGAGAAAAATGACAAATTGGCTTAAGGGGGGAGAAACTGTCCAGGAGAGACGAACAAGATTAGCAATCATCGAAGTCATCAAAAAAGAAAAGAGGCATCAAAGCCGTTCTTAGAGCAGACATGGTGCACTAAATGGATGACGTGTCATCCTGAAGCTAGAAAGAACCGTCCACTTAGCAGCTAATGAACCTCTCGCAAGACCGGAGATCGTTTCAGGCAAGAATTGGTGTTTTATTTCCTAAGTGTATTTAAATGCTGTATTCTCGTGGAAACACTTTTCTGATCACCTTTAAATACTTCAGACCAGTCCAAACCTTGTTGGGAAACGTCATTGTTCTGCTATTAGACGTGCCATTAATGGACACTTAAACTGCACCACAATGAGTCACTGGGAGTAAGTGGAGGCCTACGCTCAGCTGATAATGACTGCTGTGTCAAACAAAAACAAACTGTTCTTTTTTCCCCCCTCAATTCTTGCAATCTCAACTTCTGCTTTGTGAACACTGAACCGTAGCAGCTGAAGTTGGGCCAGAGGAGGAAATCCACTCTTGTTTTCCCATCCATACGCAGCCTTCGCAGAGCTGTTTGGCTATTTCTGTTCTAGAGACTCCTGAGGTTCACATCTGGAGTGAGTCTTGAAACTAAGTGTCAAACTGTGCCTGAAGGCCAGAACCTGCTTACAGCTGAATGTTTTTCAAATCACAAATTAGTACTTTTTAAAAGCAAGACTTCTAACGTTCTTAGTTATGTTAACTTTTACACCTTAAAATGTCTATAAACGACTATATTCCGTTGGGTTGTGTACCAATCCCAAGTGTTTTTTTTACAATTTTCAAACCTAGAGAAATCCATCATTTTAATCATGGTAACATCTGTTTCATGTCCCTTCTGTGCAATCAGCAGCAGTTGTGGTTGTCGGCCAGAAGCTGTCCTAAATGGGCTTGTTATCGAGTTTCAAGCCAAACTTCTACTACACTTTTAAGATCTTGGTGTTTTTTTTAACTATGAATGAACTGTAACTGGATGAAGGATTTAAGTCATCGGGCGTACGGATCATACATTCTTAATCACAAGAACAATCTAACAAACGTTAGTGTTCAGTGGGCACCAAACAACATTGAAGAAACACAGTGTTTAGTGTTTCAACGGTTTTGATCACCGTGTTTGATTACTTTGCAATGTAAGAGACCTCTGAGGGTTATTTGAAAAATCCTCCTGAACGTCTGAAAATGAAGTCATGACAGCAACAAGCTTAGCAAAGTGGCTCTGCAAATAATATTGGTTACCTGAAAAAATCTCAAACGATTAATCTGACTGCAAAGATGGCAAAGGTGTCAAAAACAACAAATCCCATGTATTATTATTATTATTACTTCAGGATGGGTACTATTATAAAAAAAGGTTTTTCAAATTGGTGACAAAACAGGACTTCCCTTAAAGAGAAATTCAACAAAGAGTCATACAAAGCTTTAGTAAAGGCTGCTCAGCCTCACTGCCTTTCTCCTCTGTGATAGAAAACACTGTCTTCCAGCCAGGAAGCACCTTCGTCATAGCAATCATCTCAGAAGCAGCCATGACACAAATCTCCTGCACCCAAGGGTGAGGAGATTGGCTTTCATAACACACTGACTCACTCACACTGGCACCTTATCGCTGATAATGACTGTAGGTCCTTCCTCATGTGGGACATCCTTCAGCCGGGATGGGCTTTGCTTTCCCTCCCACTCAGCATTAGAGGTTAAGAAAAAATACACAGCCGGGAAAAATAGAGAGTGGACCTCTTGTTTAAATTCACACACACAAACACACGCATACATGCCGGGGAACTGAGGAATCAAGAAGCAAAACAGAGGGGGCTTTTAATGTTGTCCACACACATCTTTTGAAAGTCTATATATGCACACTGTGGGCTTTTAACACTGTTTCATACAGGCAGCATTTAGAGCTTAACGGCCCATACAGAGGGCTGCTCACACACACTCTCACACACGCACACACACACTGCTTGATGAAGCGTTATACACAGAGCACTTTACAAAAACCTTGCTATCCTCTGTTCAGTTGCTCATAAAGTGGAGACATTCAGCGCTCAGAGTCGGACAGAGGGGATGGTATAGAGTCTTAAACACACACATACACACACACACACACACACACACACAGACACACACACACACACACACACACACACACACACACACACACACACACACACAGTGCAGAGGCAGTGTATTCTCAGACCAATCAATAATCCATTATGAACAAACTGCTCTTCACCTCACACCCTGCTCTAAACCGGCAGACAAAGAGGTCTGCTGCAAGCTGCACGATGAAGAGAGAGATGGAGTAAAGCACAGCTGGATGCAAACACACACACACACACACACACACACACACACACACACACACTGGAGTTTTAGGACATTTTTAGGGTGTCAGCTGGGGAGCACAAAAGAGGCTTTTTGCAAACTTTGTAGTTGATATACAACTTTCCGCTTCAAGTACTGTAGATTCAGTTACGTCCCATTCATCAAAAGCATCATTTACAGTTGAAAAACATACGTATATAAAAGTTGTAAACTATAAAAAGACCTAAAAGAGCCACTGTGCACTATACATGTTTCTGTAAAGGGAAGTATTGTTGAAGGAGGATCCTGCTATGTACATTAGCCCTACATTGTAATGACGCCCTTGTTCCCTTCCAGGGTTTCCTCCTCTTGCTCACATAGTTGAACATAACCAAATCTGACCGTGTGTGCATTCAAGCTAGATGGATCCTTTTGAGACGTAATGCAGATGGATGTGGTGCAGCTGTGTGTTTGAGTCGGTTTTGGTACAGGATGTTCCCTGATTTGGGGCTATTCTGACTCGAGATTGTGTCCAGTTATGACTCCAGTTTTGGGCTGTGATTGATTTCGGTCTAGTTTGGCTCCTTGATGCTCATTTGAGTCATTTTCGTTTGACTCTGGTGGGAACAGAAACAAGTATACATGAGGCAAACTCATCAAAGGATGTGGTTGTGTCTTTTTTCTCAAAAAGAACAATGTAGGCATCCCAAATGTAATTGGTAGTCTGGCTTGAGTATGCTTGATGTGACTCTTGTCGAGATTAATTTATAATTGGTTTTGATTTTAATCTAAGACCAGTTTAGGTTTGTTCCATCCAATTTGAGTACACTTTGTTCTGAGTTATGTTATAGTTTTGGTCTAGTTTCCATCTCGGGGTCTGTCCCTCTGTCAGAGCAGGTCATGCTCATAAGCACGAGGAGCAGTGGGGGGTTTTGTGGCATTGTTGGGGTCTCCAATTCCCATCCTATCCCTAGTTCCATCCCTGCCCCCCCCCCCATCCCTTAAACCCAGCCAGAACAATAGAGGGGGTCTGCGCTGTCTGTCCCTTCTCGAACCCCCCCTCTCTGATAAATAGGCTGAGCGGGCCTACTCTATTTGCGTGAGAAGGGCCTTTGGATAGAAAAGAGTGTGTGTGTGTGTGTGTGTGTGTGTGTGTGTGTGTGTGTGTGTGTGTGTGTGTGTGTGTGTGTGTGTGTGTGTGTGTGTGTGTGTGTGTGTGTGTGTGTGGTGTGTGTGTGTGTGTGTGTGTGTGTGTGTGTGTGTGTGTGTGTGTGTGTGTGTGTGTGTGTGTGTGTGTGTGTGTGTGTGTGTGTGTGTGTGTGTGTGGGAAGTGGGAAGTGGCAGGTGTTTGGGTCAATACTGTCATCTTACATTTTGGTGACCGGCCCATGCTAGTGGGATTACTGGATGGGTCAGGAGGAGAAGGGGATGCTTCTCAGACGTACAGAGTACACTACAGAGTACATTGCACAGGAAGAAAAGACTTAGTAGGAAATGATGGGAATTTTACTGAAACAACTTTCTGTTTGGAGTGGTCATTCCACCAAGGACGTTGTGTTTTCATTTTGGTTAGTATATGTGTTTGTCAAGGCCAAATTCTCATGAAACTGAAAACACGTTTCGGATACACACACATTTCACTTATGGAAATGGCCTTGGCCGAGGTCTCTGCTCTCCAAGTGTCCCTGTAGTTTTCAAAATGATTGGTGTGCACCTGTAGGTTTTTCTACTAGTGTGTAAATTGCTCAGAAGTGGACTAAGTACCCTCCTTAATAGGAGTATTGTAGTAAAAATACTACTACAAATACTCAGTTTCAATTAAAAGTCTTGCGTTTGAATAAGTATAAAGTACAAAAGGATTAGCTTAAAAATGTACCGGTAGAAGTAATAATTATGCACAATTGCCCATTTCAGAATAATAAATATCATATTACAAAGTTATCAAATACATGTAATGGAAAAAAAGGACAATATTTGCCTCTCAATTGTAGTGGTGTAGAATAATGAATTAGCAGGAAATGGAAACATTTCATATTCAAGTACCTCAAAGTAGATGTACTAGTAACTGTCCACCACTGGACTCAATACGTTTGTGTTATTTTTTTTAAATAATCTAAATTAGCCACCTTTTAAAACACGATTCACAATTTTCTGAACTATATATCTGTTGCATGCATTCCTTTTTGCATTGTTTACTACTTTAAAATATACTATACCAATACTAGGAAAACTACTACTACTTATACTGATATATGTTAATACTGATCAACAAGGTCTGATACCTGTTGCTTTCATTTAGCTCCGTCTAAAGCCAACAAGAGCTGTCCGCTCTCATGGGTTCAACTATCTTCAGCTTCCTCTGGGTGTGTGTGTGTGTGTGTGTGTGTGTGTGTGTGTGTGTGTGTGTGTGTGTGTGTGTGTGTGTGTGTGTGTGTGTGTTGTGTGTGTGTGTGTGTGTGTGTGTGTGTGTGTGTGTGTGTGTGTGTGTGTGTGTGTGTGTGTGTGTGTGTGTGTGTGTGTGTGTGTGTGCGCGCATAATTCCCTCCCCCCTCCTTCTCAAACTCTGCCTGTTTTTCTCACACCGCTCGTTAACCCCTGGGTGCTCCTGCCCATAGAGCCCCCCCCCCTCGCCTCCCTTTCCTCCTGCACCACAGCAGCATTCCTCACACACACATATACACAGATCTGCTGTCAGCGCACAACGCAGACCAAACCATCATTACATGGTCTTAACTACCTCAGAGTTCACAAACAATACACAGCTTACTGCAGGTCTTCCAAAACAACCTGTGAAATGCAAATGTTACCCTGACCTAGAGCTTGATCTAGCCATCAACTAAAACAATTATCTTGATCCTAAAATACAGGATCAAAATGTGCTTATGTTACAGCAACTTGCTCATTCCCCTTGACATTTAAGAATTTCTAAACGAGTCATTAGTAAAGTTAAAATTGTGCTTGATCGAAGATAAGACGTTTCATTGTTTTCTTTTCATTCCATGCAAATGGCTGCAAAACCGGCTCCCTTCTAAGCATTCCCTCACGTTGACATCAAACACATGGAGAGGGCGGGAGAAGGATGGAGCAGAAACACAGCGGGAGCAGAGGTGAAACCAGCACCGCCGCAACTTGTTGGTGTAATAGCGGCGAAAGCAGAAGAGCCACTCGTGGTAATAGTGTTCGATTGAAATCTAAATTGAAACTCCTCCATCTCTTTTCTCTCTCTGACCAACTGTCCGCCCTTCTCCTGCCTCCCCTTCTCCTGCCTCCCCTTCCTCTGCGCTCCTCCATCCGTCTGCTGCCACCCGAACAACCTCCACAATTGAACCTGAATCAGTCTCTCTGAAGTGTAATTAGACCGGCGACCTCAAAGCCGGCCGCCAGTCTTTCACACCGTCACACTTTCTCATTCGACCGTTCTATTTTCTGCTCGCTGCAACAAGATGCCCCGGTGGTGAGCACGTTTACACACACAAACACATAACATGGTGAAATGGATTTGATATGGTGTTGCAGTGTGACCTGCCAATTTGTTCTTCGGCATGGGCCGTTTTTTTGACAGACCATTACAAAAACGGCCTTCACAATTTAATGGATGAAATGTCATGTGGCCATGAAATACAGATATATATATATACAAACTCTTCAGTAAAAACATTCATAATGTAGATAGTAATGCAACTGGAAGGTTTGTACGTAGGTGCTACTAAAGTATGAGAAAAGACACATTTTTGGAAAAGGTCATAAAGATATGTATTGTATAGTTCACCATAGATGAGTAGGCTAAACCAAACTCACCATAAGAAATCACCCTAAAACTTCCCAATATTAAGAAAAAGTTTCAGGTTTTTTTACGTTATAAATATACAAATTGTGGCAACATCTAATGCCATACTTTGGGGAATTTCTGAGAAATCTACAGACGCAAAAAGACAAAGTCTACCAAACACTGGTTATGTTACTGTAGCAGAATAGCGCAAACTTTCACTAATCGACCTTGCATGAAATACATCATTTCTTCCTGCACTCTCAACCCCAAGAACACTGATACCAAAATGATGAACCTTTGACCTGCATTTTAAGATCCAAGATGTAGCTTGAGTAACGATACACTGGCAGTTCTTTAAGTAACCTGCTACTCTGCACAGTATTCAAAATGTGTTAGAATGGAACTAACTGGTCAACCAAAGAGGATTTTGGTTTCTCTCAACTCATTCCCAAATAGCTTCACTGACCACAAATGTATGCTTTAGGAACACAAATCCATGATAAGGTATTACGTTGGCACTCTGGTAGCTTCTTTTTTCTGTGCATAAATACAGTATGTGTGTTTGCATTTTCTTTTGCTGCTCATTTAAGTGGTTACTTGGGTTTGATACTTGCTGTTTGCCTTGCTTTGAAACCTGTCTTTACCTCGAGGCAAAAACTGAAGAACACATCCTGTTAGAGATACTGTATGAGAACATAACAGGGCAGCAGATCTGCCTCTGACTCTTCCTTACCGCTTGCACAAACACACACACACACACACACACACACACACACACACACACACACACACACACACACACACACACACACACACACACACACACACACACACACACACACACACACACACACACACACACACACACACACACAAACTGGCAGTGAGGATGGGAGGGTTTCCACAGAAATCTCCTGATGGCTCTACTACAGAGAGAATGTGTGGGCTCCAACAGGCAGTTGTTGTTGTTGCGAGGTGGTTCACACACACTGCTGTAAAGTACAAACACACACGCCAACACAAAAAAAAACACACATTATAAAAAAGTTCAACTCGAAAAAAAAGTAACCTGTGGGTAAAATCCAATTGAATCCCCTGGAAAAAGTGTTATTGTTCAGAGTACACTGGATTGAGTATTGAACCGTCTCTGAGCTTATGTGTGAATGTGTGTGATACCACTGCAAATAAGAAGCAGTACCATGTACTATACATTTTGGTATATATACTATACATCCTTATAGGATTGTCATAGAAGTATCCAAGGGAAACGTAATGACATAAAACCAACGCTGGTATTATAACTGGCGTGTCAGTCCTTGACATCATCGGGCCCACAAATCCTTTCTCCAGTTGACTTAGATTGGGAAAGAGATGTCTGTAAATCAGTGGAATTGTTTTAATCTAAATCAATTACCCAGGACAAACACTTTTATAGACCTTTTTTAAATCATTAGGGTCTAAAAGCTGAAAAATGCGCTAAAAGCCCAATCCAGTTTTTTCCCAGTGAGCACGTCTCTATGGGCCCAGATACGGTTACGGTTGCTCTCGAGAGTCAGGCCATTCTGGTTTCATGCGCCACTGAGCAACCTTTATGGGAATGAACAAGACCCTCCTCCAATGCTGTATCCAGATCTCTTTATACATCCATGGATACAACTACCGTAATCAAGCCAGGTGGGCTAAATTCAACACAAATCTGACGTCTTTAGGGAACAACAAATGTTGCAATTCACTTTCATGAACTGAAACACGCAAAGACAAAAACACGGATACAATTCAAACCAGAAAACCTGTCAATCACAATGTAGCCATGCCCTAAAGCATTGATGCTTTATTGTGTATGTTACTCTTAATAGAAACATCATTTGTTAAATGAACAGCATGCTGTATTGGAGAGGAATTTAAACTAGCTATAAGGTCTTAAAATGGTCAGGGAAATGTTGAATATATAAAATGAGTAGGGTTCTTTTCTCATAGACTTCTATGGAATCAAACCTGTGGAGTCGCCCCCTGCTGGATATTAGAGATAATGCAGGCTCAAGGTACTCTGGCATTGTCTTTCATATGCAATCTGATAACTCCCTGCTAGATGCCACTTAATCCCACAAACTAGGCCTTTAAAAACAATATCATGTCCAAGAGACACATTTACGTTCCCATGGGATTATTATAGGAATACAAAAGAGACGCATCTGGAAGTATAACATTCCACAAAGTTGAATTAGGGTCACCTCAAACTCATCACTGACCATCAGAAATCCCTTAAGGAATATTCTAGGAGTTTGTCTGTTTGCGGAAACATCTGCCCACGATTTCATAGCCAAAAATAATAAGAGAAAACTCAGCACCAAACAGGAACCGGGGCTGCTAGCTGAGAATAGCAAACGTTGTTAGTCTGTTATAAAGGACACAGAGTTTCTCTAAAGAGAACACTGAAGCTTCGTGACACATTTCTTTCATACGCGGGCTGACAGGCATTACCGTGAGACGGAGCTTATGTGGCTACCGTGGTTGTGATGGATGGCTGCATGAAAAAAAGAGCCGGAGATCCCATCTGGGTCATGTCTTATCAGGCTGACTGATTCACATTGATGAAATCATGCCGCCTTGTTAACCCACCCCAGTGGAAGGAAAAAAAACTCTAAACTAATACAGAGGAAGAAAACAAGGCAGCAGAGGAAGAGAGATGGAGAAAGAAGCATGTCAAGGAGAGTAGAAAAGGCAGAGCAGATAATGAGAGGGAGGGCAGCAGAGGGAGGATAAGTGGTAAATAGTGATGTAAAGGCACGGCAGGAGATATATTGGGATAATAAGAGCTGACTGAGAGGGATATGTGAGAGATCCAGGCAGACAGAAGAGAGACACAGAGGCAGTGGGATGCAGAAAATACCCATCATGCAGGAGTCATTTGACTTTTTTGGGGAAGTATTGATCACTACTGTCTGTTGAGACGATGAAAAACCAATGCGACCTTCTGTGTATCATCTGTTTCTGGTGTTTAGTCACTCAGATTTTCTTAAAGGAAGCATGATTGAATCACTCACTTGCCCATAAGCCTCGTTATGACAGATATTCTCTGCAGTGTAACCACAGCACAGGAAATTGGCCAGGATCCACTCTCTCGACATTTATCCAATAGTCTACTGAGACAATCTGCTAGTTTAGTTACATTCCACCCCACAATCAACACAGCAAACGTGTGTATGCACATCATGTGCGTGTGCATCAGGTTTGGGTTTGTGGAAGGGTGGGTGGCTGCGTGGGAAACGAAAATGTGACTTGAGAGATGTTTCAGTTTTTCAAAACAGTAAAAGTCTAAGAAATGTCCCACTACGAGGTTGGCAGTTTGAATCTCCTAATCCGCCCAAAGTGCCATTTAAAAAAACGGCCGCCCTAACGTCACTGATGGCAGAGAACAGCTGTCTCCAGAGGTTTGATTAGACTTGCCAATTTTCATGAAAGCAGCTACTAGAAATGACATCAGCTGCTGTCTGAAATGTTTCCTTGTAAAATATGACATAACAACCAACAAACTCCCATAAATGACGCACTTTAGAGGAATGCTTTACCCACAACATTACCATTTGTATATCAAATACACAAAAAACTAAGGATATGTGTTAATTTAAAATGTTCAACAACAGCAAATCTATATCAAAACATGTTTTTCCAAACTCTCACACAGCTCTTCTAGTAAAATACAAGTCTCATTAGTCCAGTGGTAGGCTTACTACTTCCCAAACGTGCATTTTAAGTAAAGCCTGACCATTTAAAACACCTCTGCATAGACAGTCTCACACTAGCACTAGTTGTTTTCTGTATACACATGTGTCATGAGCGAAGGACGTGGGAGAGTTTGTAAACTGATGTTTTGTTATAGTTGTTATCATGTTAATGGTTCCCAATTACTTCAACTCGTCAAAGACATGTTCATTTTTTTGAAAGAAAAGGCATGCAAGAAAAAAACATTGATAGGTGAATAATAGCTCACAATAGATAAATCCTTCAAATTGTAAAATAATTTAAAAGAAAATCTCCATTAGGTAGCTGAATCAGCAGTTCCTTTGCTTCACTTTGCCTTCTGGTGCAGGTGGGTCTGAGAAAAGCAGATCACAGCATCTTGTCGGTAAACAATAAATAAATAAACAGCCTTCCTCACCTCCGCCTGTTTGCAATAAACTGGCCAGCAGAAGCCGATCTGCACCGGTTGCTGTGTTGTTAGACAGTAGTGGATTCACCAGATTCACATCTGGAAGCATGCAGCAGCCTCACTGCCATGGATGTCAGGCTGACAAGCTGTCTGCTAATTGGCTACATAATGTCACTGGGATATTAATGGTAACAAATTGCTGTCAAGTTAAAAAAAAATCCTCCCGTCCATTTTCTATGGTTTTACTTGAAATGAAGGAAACTGTCCTCCATAGGAGACAAGTCAGGGTTTGTAAAACTGTGTATGTTTTTGGAGACCTTTGTAAAATAGTTTTAGGTTGGTGTATTTATTATAACATGTACACAGCAGTAGTGGCTCACGTTAGCTAATATCCGCACCAATAATCAATCACTAATGGTCATTCTGGGACTGACCCTGATATTGAGGACAAACTGAAAAGTGTGTACACTGCTGGCAGAGTATCTGGCAGGAGATATGTGCCTGGATTTTAAATGCAGTTTGTTATATCTGACACAGCAATGCCTGCTCTCTTTCAAAAATCCACATTAGGAACAGGAAATTGTGATAGTTAATACTATGAAATCCGGCCAACGTTAGGCTTTTGTAGTAGTAGCAGTTTTCGTAGCAGTATCAGCAATAGGTGGTGTACAATATGAAAAGTTAAAGCCACGATTATCCTTGCCATAACAGTTGCGGTTCACAAATATATTCAGAAAATCTTAGAAATGTGGGTAAAACTATTCAAATGGAACTAAATCATACTGAAACATCTTTTGGTATTTTAGTTTAGAATACAAAAAACAAGCAGATCATAAATCATAGGGCCTTTTGCGTAAATGAAGGAAACATAAACAAATGTGGCTGCCTTACGTACTTCCTGTATTTTGAAAATGAATACTTTAACTTAGGGGAATAATGAGTACTTCTTTGACCTCTGCTTAGCAGTAATGCTAGCAGTACCATAAATAAGAGACGTTTGCATTTTGATGAGAATAAAGAGCAGATTTCAAGTATTTGTGGTGAGATTATTGCTCCTTTTACAAATAGTGCAAAATACACACAACACAAGCCCCCCTCTACACTCCCCTAATGCTGAGATGTTTACTCAGAGGAGCTACTGATATAGGAGAAAGCAAATGTTGCATCAAGCAGTCATGTTTGCGTAGCTTTTCCCCGGAGAGATCAGACTCTTCCAACAGGGAGTTACCTGCATCAGCCAGGCAGCAAAACAGCCATTAAGCCAGCCATCCGACCACCGTTGGAAAAAAAAAGAAAGAAAACGAAACGAGAAATAAGCGACAGAGGATTACGCACACTGTCATTCTCTCCACATCGCACCAGTGGACCAGCTTTACACAACACAAATGTGTCGAGCCCAGACTAAAACACTGCAGGATGGGTTTACTAAAAATGGAGACAGCTCACTCCTGAGACACAAAGAGAGTGAGTCTCCTACTTAACCTTCAGGTATTTGTATGAATCTAAGATAAGCAAATGGAATAGTGCCGTGGGGATGAACTCAAAGGGTTAGCTGACAAAGAAAGCATACAGAGATGGTGACAGCAATCCATATTGTAATTTAAACAAATGTGGTTTGATAAGGAGCCTCACTGTAAATACTATCCAGCAGCAATTATGAGCTCAGCTTGTGTCATACAGTATACACAAGAGAGCGGTTGTTACAACAAGAGGACAATGGCCCTTTATTTCAAATCAGATCCAACTGTTATGTATCTGATGTCATTGGTATAAGGCAACCTCATTGACAACATATTTATTGCAGAATTATTGAAGACCACACAGATTTAATGAGATATTTTGAAATGGGCCCACACTTTTAGAAGAAGAACTTCCTATGAGGCCCAAAATGATTTATATAAATAATAATAATTAATCATAATCTTCTTATATCATGTGTAACTTTAGTTAAAAGTAAATATTCATAATTAGTTTTAACGATAATCATTATACATCATTTTAAATGACTTATAGGGTCATCTATCATAATACTTAGAAATGTATACTTTTTATACAACCTATTTTAAAAATCCATAATGAAGTATACTGTGACATATGATTATACTGCATATGATAGTAATACATGATATAGTGTTATATCATTAGAATGTATTTTTACTATGAGAATTATAATACACTTTCAGAAAGTGACGTTTTAAGATGTATAATATGTTGTCATTGAGTGCTCATAAATATAATTACAGTGCTATTAAGAAATATAAGTATGTTTATAGGACATAATAGACATGGATGTGTCAACAAACTTGATTTATTATAATGGTGGCATGAGTTGCTAATGAATGGGCTTTTACACACTGGCTATTTGGACATACTTAAAAGATTGATATAATAAAAATGTGTTTGACGCCCCGGAGCTTCAGTTTAAGAGTTGGCAGTAACAGTCCTTAAAATGATTCCTAATACATAGAAGTACAGCGCAAAAACCTCTGCCTCAGATCTATCTGGGACACTGATGCCTGTGGAGCCTGCTGTCCAGGTTTTAAACCTAAGCACACCAACTGCTTGAGAGAAGTCATATCGCAATATGTGCAGCAGCCGGCAACAACCTCAAATAACTTCATTACAGTGCTGCATCTGTAGTGTGTGGGTAATATACATCCCATATTCACAAGCACCCTTTATGTTTTAGTGCACAGTTACGCATTTACTGGCATAAAAACCCAGATAAATCATGTTCAAAACTAGCCACGACCAAGTTTAGGCTGTAGCCCACCCACCTTTTGTGTCAGACTTAGTAATTAAGACCGCTAAAATGGGTCAGTTTTTTACTTTGGGATTTATTAGGTTTTGTTTTTTGGGGGGAGATGGGCTTTGTGACCATTATTAAAACAGATTAATTGGGTAATTTCAAGGAGTTGGTCGGGTCTAATCTGATGGGATTAGTGGCTCTTTAAATAGAGTTCTACGGCCCGGGGATTAGACGATCACGGCCAGTTGGCCTCAGGAGCAACAGATTTGTATCTCTTCTCATGTTTTTAGTTTAAGGGTAAAGTAGGTTATGATGCTGTATGTTGCCCTAAAGAGCTACAACTACATATTGGTTGTTTGGTTTGTAAAATATCTGAAAAATATCACGTCGATTTGTGATATCTTTAAACTTCTTGTTTTCACATTTGAAATTCAAAAAGATGTACTATATGGTATAAAACATAGAATAGTAGGATCTACTATTTGCTATAGCAGATAGTAACAGATCATTAGTTTGGAGCTTCCTGGAACACCTCCAGTGTTGGGATGTGTTTAGCCAGGATGGTGGGTTGGGGGCTGGGGGTGGAACGGGGGCACTACCAGGGGGCCCTATACCTTCCTCCCCTCAACTATCCTCCTCACATCTGGATACAATGTGGGAACAGGGCACTGAGGCCAGGGGGATTGCTGAAGGGAGGGTGTGGGTGTGCTGGGGGATTCTTTACAAAACATCAAGAGCCAATGGAAAAAGGTGGTGGTGGTTCTGCTGTTAGTGGATTTGGGGCTGTGTGTGTTGTGGTGGTGGTGGGGGGGAAGGTGGGAAGGTGGGGAGGTGGTAGGGGGAGACTAAAAAGCACCCTGTCTTTGGTCTCTTCTTCCCTGTGTAGTTGACTGCAAGGCCCCGAGCAATAGACAGACAGAGAGGCAGCTGGGAGCTGAGGTAGTAGCAAACAGCAGCAGAACACACAAATCCAGACAAGGTTACAAATCTGGTGTTTCTGGGTGAATACACCTGATAAAACAAGGCAATCAGTCAGTCAGCCTTATATTGCTATATACGCACCAAATACACTGATTGAATTCCACTTTTGATCCAAAGCATGGGAGCGAAAGGAACGCCTCAATTACCAACACTCTGATTTAGTTTGAAGACGTTTTCACGCATTTTAAACACATGAAATCCAATGTAATATCTGTTTCACAATCATACCGTCTGCAAAGTATGAAGGAATGAAGTCCTAATTAAATGAATCATTAAATGATTGAACCCCGGACCGAGTTAAAAGGGCCGGATGGATTGACAAACAAAAAATGATTGATTTATTTGATTTCATTTTTGCATTTTTTAGCTTCTGTCGCGAGCAGTTTTTATGGTGCTTTCTATAGGCCCGGTGGCGTAGCTGAAACTACACACACCATCCACAGTCACATCAATCCCACTTGTATATCATGGGTGGTTAACCCCCTCTGACAGCCTACAATCAGAAAAACATTTAACATTTTATGACCTACTAGAAAGAATGTAATGACTCCGCCAAGGCCAAATGTCTTAAAATGTTAATGAAAGTGAACAAAAATCAGTGAACCCACCCTGGGATCGGTGTCTGCTCCAAAATGTATTTATACAGATTTGCAATGCATTTGAACCAACCAACTTTGATGCATACAAATGGTGCACTTTCCATTACCATGTAAAACACCCATTGTGTCACTGGAATTCCATCTAGTTAAAATTGCAAAAATTGTCTCTACAGTCTGATTTGCCAACATTTACAGAACAAGGGCTACAACGAGGGTCTTGTTGAAAGAACGTAATGTAATGTATATCACTCAGTCATAACACAACTTAACTACATGATGGAAAAGGCTTGTACTTGTTATTCCTGCCGAGTAGAAACCCTCACACTAGATGACTCTTGCATTTGTTCACCTTGCATGCATGTGTGAAGTTGAACTGTATCTCTGATCCACATGTGGATTTGCGGTGAGCTCATTAGCCCTTGGGCGACCCTCCCCCCTCCTCTTCACCTCTGTCCTCAGTGACCCCGAAGCCTGCTTGACCCTGCCAGAGCTCCACTATTACTTCCTATACCCTGTTTCCTAACTCCTGTCCATCCTGCCATTACAAAGTATCGTAGAACAAAGGGGGAAAGACTGTCATACTCCTAACCCTAACCCTACCTCAAGCGTTGTCTAAATGTGTAGTTTCTGGCTTTTCTAGCTGTTCCTATTATCTTTAACAAGGCTCAGATATGTTCGCTTGACTCATTTTGAGAACTGGCAGCAAAGGAGAACTAAAACTGCACTCTGAATTTCCATATGAGTGGGTCTGCCCAGGAAATAACAATACTGACTTTCAGGCATGTCAATGAGAGCGTTGAACAACAGTCCTGCTCATTTAACGTAATTGTTGTTGGAGTATGATGTGTTTAGCTGTTATCCCATAACTCAGGAAAAAGGGAATCATGTCTTTTTTCCTCCATTATGATCAGAAAAGCAGTTTTTGACAGGATTAACCCCAGACTTCAATCCATCTACCCCCCACCCCACACACACTCAGTAAAAAGCATCGTGGCAAGGTTAGGCTGACATCAGTGCCTAACGATCAGTTCCTCTGTGGGCTGAATGATTAGCTGCAGTAGCCTGGAGACTTTTCCAGCTTGTTTCCCTAAGTTGGTCAGACATGCAACATCACTGGCCTTCAATCTGCTCTAACTAAACACTGTGTACATTCTCTCTGACTCTAAAGAGAGGGAAGACTTTTACGGACTAATAGACGATGCTAAGAATGTAGGGAATGTGGGGCAATTGAGGTGGATAGGGAAAATGTTTTTAAGTGTGTCGTGTTTAAAGTTGTTTTCGTACTCAAATGGAGCAACAACGGTATCTCCTCGAGGGAGATCAGACAACAATGTGAATGTTTGTATACATGGGTGGAGTAGTTAGCAGTTACATATCTGCATCAAAGTGAAACTGAAGTGAAATGACACATTGCAAATATTTGCAAATATCTTTAAAGGGGTATTCCCAAAAGTCCTGTTGTTTTCCAAAATGAAGTTCTAACGAAATGTTCTTTGCTGTCATACATCCGCTTCACAGAAAACTCTTATCAAACCTTTGAGTAATTATGTTTATGAAGTTTAAGCTTGCGGACACACCTTACTCCAACATCCACACTGGCCACCTATCGCTTTAAACACACACATAATAGGAAACTTTGTATCAGACTTCATCACTTTTTGGTAACCTTTTCATTCCAGTTTAGAGTGTGTTTATGAACTGGAACAGAATGGTGAATGCTAAAAAGGAGCCTCTCTGCTTAGGGAAACAGCTCACCCAACCCCCACCCACCCTTAATGCCCTCTGGGCTGCTGTGAGTTTGGATTAAGTTTGGGTGCCACGTCCCCTCCCTACCGGGCCCGGACGTCACCCCTGCCAAACATACAGAGTTTTTGTCATCGAGTGGCCTGTCAAAAGGAAGTCTTGCAGAGAGATAAATAGACTGAGGTTGAAAGAATGCAGAGGAAAGAAAGGCTGGTTTTACAAATGATAAGGAAACGTCTGCGTGCAGACCTGTCAAATATATTTCAAAAATGATTAGTTGACTAAGCAAATCAACAGAAAAATAATAGTTTGACTATCAATCTATCATTTTTCATTCAAAAATATTTCTGAAGACATTAGTTACAGCCCTGAAATATGTCAAAATATGCTAATTATGTGTCCAACTCATTGTTCATCAATCAAAGTGTTTTGTTTAATTTTTTTTTTGGTTGATTATGCATATGGAGACATTTATGTATTGAAATAAAACGTGAATCAATGCCTTAAGGTGTTTATGTTACACCATTGACAGGTTTGTTTTTAAATTCCCATTGTAACGCTATCTAATTAGGGTATCACTGCATTTGTGTGTGTGTGTGTGTGTGTGTGTGTGTGTGTGTGTGTGTGTGTGTGTGTGTGTGTGTGTGTGTGTGTGTGTGTGTGTGTGTGTGTGTGTGTGTGTGTGTGTGTGTGTGTGTGTGTGTGTGTGTGTGTGTGTGTGTGTGTGTGTGTGTGTGTGTGTGTGTGTGTGTGTGTGTGTGAAGCAGTGGATCGATAATGGCAGTCTACTACGGTGACATCTGGGCTGGACAAAGAGTGCTGTTCCTTCCCCCGGCAGCTCTCCCCTCCTCCCTCCCTCCCTCTTTCTCCCTTCCTCTCAATCCCCGATCACAGCCACGTGGTCCTCTGGGCTATTTCTCCCAGCTAAGCTTATTTCTCTTCTTTAATCCCGCAGCAATCACAGCAACAATGCCAAGCGTGAGTTCATAGACGCAGGCAGAAATCTATTAACTATGATCACTATGTCCGCTCAAAAGCTGATAAGCACTGCTAATGAATCCGGCACATTCAGCCTCAGCTCTGTGTGCTTGTGATTGTTATTTCATTGGATCATCAATAATGTGTAAGAGGGAAAATCAACATGAGTGCCAGTGATGGATAACGCAGCATGTACCGTATAACGGGCTAACATTGAAACTCTTGACATTCTACTTTCTGTAAATAAAAAAAACACACATCCTTTTCAATTTAACTGACTCTGTCAAGGAGCTGATAAGCTGCTTGCATCACTGCAGGCTCGAGCTGCTGCCTGCAAGTGTCCTCAGTTGCTCTGATAAATGGGTCGATATCCAACCTTGATTATCATACTCTCATTCACTCAGTGTGGGCCACCCCTGATTTAGTTCCTTTCATTCCTAAAGCTGATTCAATTATTGGTACAAATGATAGCAGTAGTTTGACCATGCAGTTTGTCAAAGCAACACACCTGCTTGTGTGACATGAAGATGAAAACGTCATGCACAAACACAAGATGTCTTTACACACTTGAACTTTCCTTAGGAACCTTTGAAGGAACTCATGGCAATTTGACCATGGGGACCAGTTTTCTCAACCCCCCTCCCTATGTCTGGGGGCGTAGTACTTTCTAGAGGTTGGTGAACTTCGGGCTGGGGCTTGAGGCACTGATCTGAATTTTCTGATTGGCCGTGCGCTCGCAATTCACAGGACGGCATCAACCGCCATTTGAAAAAAAGCCTGCATTTGACTGTTAACTGACACAGCTGTCAATCATTTGAGAGTTTGAGCCAGGCTAAAATGTTTTCATGCTATGATGCTTCTCCGGACCCTCAACACCATAGGCAAAGGATAAAAAGGCCCTGTTCCCTAATCCCCCCTGCCTCCACCCGCCTTAAACCCCACACCAACTCTAACCTCTCTCCTATCTTAATCCTCCGATTACTACATCCTTTTCTTTGGGCCTAATTTAGACAGCTATCAGGACTCACTCCCTGGACAGATCTGCTTGGTATGGCAGAGACTTGATCTTATGATCTTATTGGTCCTCATGGGTGGGGAGGATGCAGGTGTGACCCAAATAGAGGGATTACCTACCCACCTGTTGGTAAAGTTTCAAGAAAATGGTCGAGAATGTTTAGGTAAATAATAATGGACGTTCATATCCACATACTGGTAATGTCTAGGATGATGGTCTCAGTAAATGTAAATTGTTTGTGATTATCCGAGGCAGGAAGCGATGTGTTACCCATGGAGGGCTCATTTATAATTTAATCCAGGAGCTTGGTGTTTCTAGGCTAACGCAGAGAGATTGCCCTTTCAGAGTAAAAACCCCCACCATGCAGCAGGGAATCAATGCCGTCACCAGAGAACAGACACAAGACATCGTAGTATTTTCATTTTCTGTTTCATTTTCAAAATAAATAAGGAACAGCCTCTCCATAATCCAACCGTAATATGCCACCGACAGTGATCAAAACCTGTGAAGGCAGGCACATCCTTGCTTTCGTAAAAGACGTGATTGATACAATAGTAAGGAAGATCAGAACTTCAGCAGAACTGACTCAGGGTCTGTTCAAAGCCACACAACATCAACATGAGCAGTCGGGGCAGGAATGAAGAAGTCAAAGCAGGGTAGCAATTACACTTCAAAAAGTACTGAAAAGATTCAATCAAAGACCTATTTGCACAAAGCTAGCTCTGGAACTCTGCCAGACGTGAATTCCACAAGGTGCTGGAAACCACACAGAGACTTCAGTCCATGCTAATGCTAAAACAGGACATATACACACTTAAACAAAGAGATACTAACCGGGAGATACACCTGAACAAGAGTAAATGCAAATCTGGTCCTAATAATGCCTTGCATTTAGGATGGCATAAAGATGATTCTAGCATTTGCAGATATTGCTTTAAGTTATATGTTGGCCACTTGGGGGCAGCAGAAACAAGCTACAATGACAAAGTATCAGTCAATATGACAGACGTGTCATCATATTTGGCTCATTTATACATCTGGTAGATACAAAGCAGCATTAGCTCTCATTAACTCTGTTATGTGTTTCTATTTATTCGTATGCCAATGGCCGTGTTGTAATGAAACTTGGTGGAAGGAAAAACAGGCGGATACATATTACGCATTATTTTTCACTTATTGGAAAAACCACGTCTTTTCGCTCTGTTTTGGTCTACACCATCTCCTGAGGGAAATATATGGTTCTCTAACTGCTAAATTTGACACTGTTTTCTACCTCCTAACTTGTTCTTTCTGATGTTTAGTTCTGAGTAGGTAGACCTTGAATCGCATTTGAATCAGAAGTGTAAAGTTGCCGGCCAGAACATCAAAACATAAGTGGCAATAAATCTCTGTAGTGTTGCGATGAATTGCAAGTTGAGTAATTTGCTTTGATTTATCACTTTGAGCAAAATGTTTCATGTCAAACAAAGTCCATTGTTAATATCTTTTTGGGATTACGCATATTTAATATTAAAAGCAACAGAACCAGTTACTTATCAATTAGAAGATTTTTTTTGAAAATGTAGAAAAACAGTTTTGCCAAGCTCAGTGTCATTATACCTATTAAAAAAAATGACAGAGTCTTTATGGTGTTGCGCCCCCTTCTCAGTTGGTGAAGGTAAATGACTATGTCCATGGTGAAAAGGCACAAGGCAGTAATGAGTAATGAAAACAGCCGAGTTAGTGCTGCCATTCAGTGAAGGGCCTGCTGCTGTGGAATGTGAGGCGCCATTCATTCACATGGGTTAAAAATGCATTTCTGCCACCACAAAGCCCTGCCTTGTCCTCATTGTTTCTCACCACACCAATAAAACACTTCCACATTCTGAAGGGAGACGATAATGAAAATTAAATTGCTAATTTTACCCCTACATGTACAGGACAAAAACATAAGTAGGAGGTATGGGAGGGGAGGGGTGGTGAACTTTGCAAAAAAAAACTAAAAGTCAGGTCTTTGAAGGAGATAAACAGTCGAGTTGAAAGTTTAATCACGATAAGCGCCGGGACGCAAAAGTAAGCACACACAGGCGTACAAAAGACAAACACTCCTATTGACAGAAGCCCAATGTATGGCGCATTTATATGTAAAGAGCAATTACAAAACACTCCACTCGAGTCATGTGTGAGCTCTCGAGGGATCCGTGTGTGAATGTGAGGCATCTGCGCCAGGCTCTGGCAGAAACTGGTAGAAGCTTATTCCAACATGAATCACATTACTGACAATATGTCACATTTAAACACAGGTCATGTTCCTCTTCTGCCTCGGTTAACAGTGCTCAACAAGTGATCTCAGACATGACACTGCTTGGACACTTGTGACATCAGAAGAATACTCCCATAATGTGGCTCTTCCTTCAACAGAAAAACAAGTATGACCTAAAGTCTGCCAGAAATCAATAAAGAAAAGCATGTATTTACATACCAACCTTCAACTGTTCCTGGTTCTATGCATGGGGGGAACAGGTGGCACTCTTAAGGGCAATTTATCCACTTACAGTTAATTTGGGGAAGTTACATTATTTATTGTTGTGTGGTGTGTTCACTAGTATAACCACACAGTTTGGGGTTCAGGGTTGAGAAGAATTGCTTAACATAATGTCTGAAATGTAAAATAGGGGAGACAATGTAATCCTGTCTGCAAAACAACGCTCCGTCTCTTCCTCCCTCCCTCCCTATCCCCCCTCCCTCCCTTCCTCCCTCCCTATCTGTCTTTCTGTATCTGACCTTACACAGAAGAAAATACTGTACACAACCAGAGAGAAAAACAGTACTCCACAGAAAGGCCAAATCAACGGAGGGGGGAAAGCCATCAAGTACAGCAAGCTCACAGTTGTTGCACACACATTTTTTTTTAAAGATAACTATTGGATACTATTGGATACTGGAAGATTATCACCATAACCCATACTTTAAAAATCCCTCAATAACTATGCACAAGTACAGCAGCAGCCATTAGTCAACAGAAAAAGAATCCCCACTTGTTTTGATTATTGATTAATCGTTAAATGTACATTAAAAAAAATTGAGTAAAATGCCGTTTTCAGCTATTTAAATATGGACCAAAAGTAATTTCCTCTTTTTCTACATCATCTCATTGTTAATTTTTGGTGGGTTTTGGTGTGACAAAAGAAGTTTAAAGACAACAGCTTTGACTTGAGAAACTGGGATGGACATTTTTCACAGTTGTCTGACTCCTACAACAAACGATTAATCTAGAAAATACTGGAATTGTTCATGAAAAACTCAGATGGCACCAGGAAAATCATAGTGTTTGTTTGTGTGTGTGTGTGTGTGTGTGTGTGTGTGTGTGTGTGTGTGTGTGTGTGTGTGTGTGTGTGTGTGTGTGTGTGTGTGTGTGTGTGTGTGTGTGTGTGTGTGTGTGTGTGTGTGTGTGTGTGTGTCAGCACAGTAGCCTAATATTCCAAGTCAAAAACAACACCAGGTGAGCCTAAATTTCATTTGTCCCCCTCTATCTGTATTCCTTTACTATACACAACACGAAAGTGAGCATGTTTTTTGACACACGTGGGCGCGCAAGCACGTGCACGCGCGCACTGTCTTTTCTCTCTCTCTCTGTCTCACTCCACTGCAAACTGCTTTTACATAACTATCTCCTCCGATACTTCACTCAGCCCCTGAGGGAGGATCACTATGACAATCCCGTCCTTTAGTTTAATACACCACTAATAGGTATCTTTAATAGCTTTTATGTTGACCTTTATGGATGTTGTGCTCCTATTATCACCTTTAATTGTCACTTAGGGACTCCTGCTGCTGGTTAGTAAGTTCATGTCGCTCGTATCGTATGCTACTTTATGACATGTTACACCGCCTTCAATATCCCTTTAATAACTTCATGTTAATATACTACCCTTCCTTAGTTCATACTATCATATTTTTCGCAAGGTTTCACTCTGTTATCAGTCTTACATTCCTTAAAAATACCCTTATCTCCATTGTAGCACATGTACTTTTGCTGCCCCGTTTCTTAATCAGTCCACTCCTAAAGGAAATTACTGTGTTAAAGCCCAAAGAGTCGGTAAAGATTGGACTACATAGCAGCAGCCCGACGAACGCACCCTCCAAAAGAACAAACAATGATAATTATACAGTCACTTCCTTACCAGTTAGAAACACCGCTGACAAACACTCTCAAAAAGGGACCGGTGCAGCTCTCGGAACGTTAACATATATTAAAGAGTCCAGCTCCGGCAGAGATAGAGAGGAGAGCCGCGGTGTGTGCCGGTGCGGCGTCTGACAACAGCGACCCGGAGTTCAACTCGGCAAAAAAAACCGTGTGGAAATATTATTATTATTATCTCTGGCGAATTCCTATCTCCTTGTGTTATAGAGCAGTACAGGTTCCTCTCTCTCTATCTCTCTCTCTCTCTCTCTCTCTCTCTCTCTCTCTCTCTCTCTCTCTCTCTCTCACTCTCTCTCTCTCTCTCTCTCTCTCTCTCTCTCTCTCTCTCTCTCTCTCTCTCTCTCTCTCTTCCCCTCGCTGTTTCACGGTCTCTCTCTCTCTCCTGTCTCTTGTCGTTTCACTGCTGCTGCCTTCAGGTGTTATCGGGAAATGTCGCGATTCAGATTAGTCGATTAAAAAAAAGATAGCTCAGCTATTTTAATCTCGTTTAATTTACAAAAATGACCAACATTATATATTGTTCCTCTCATAGAGCGTCTCAATTGATTTTGAGATATCACTTTCGACTCTGTTACTACATGAATGAAATGTATAGTAGGCAAAGTAATCGTTAGTGAAAATAAACATTAAGTTGTTTTTGTAGTTTATCGATGAAGTCTCTATAGAAAAAGTTTTACGATAACTGTGATTATGATGAACAAACTGGAATAACGATAAACATACAGTATAATCATATCAGATTGGCCTAGCCTATGTGTCATTAAATACATATTTGGGTGTGTCAATATTATGATATAATAGTAGGGTTGCCTAAATTGAAACTAGCCTATACTGCATGTTTTCTTAGAGAAATCTGAGTTAATCCACAATGACATTGATTGACAATCATTAGTTTCCCATACTTCCCTCACTTAAAAGAAAGTGCACTACTGTAGGTAGGCTCAAATAGGGTCTTATGACGAAACTCATGTGATAATCTAACATGTCACAGTATGTCTGCTCGTGCGATTCAATCGTGGAAGTGCCGGAGTTTATAGCCGTCCATGAATGCATCACCACAAATGGAAAGAAACCCTGTGTGTGTGCGTGTGTGTGTGTGTGTGTGGACAGGATAAAAAAAGGAGAAGCAGAAAAGTTTGTCCTTGTCACTGAACCTGAGTGCACACACATCTCACATTTTAACAGTGTGTGTATGTGTTTCGTCTCCATTGCGTTCTATCAGCAGGATCAGCTGCTTTGTTGATGTGTGTGTGGGTTTAAAGTGTCCAGAAGAACAATTGCCCCCGGCCCATACCCCTGAGCAGTCCCACCACCATACATGCGCAATGGTATATCCTGTGCGCAAAAAGACGTGTTGGTGCCACACACAGCCTGCGATCGCGCTAGCCTACTTTGACACACACACACACACACACACACACACACACACACACACACACACACACACACACACACACACACACACACACTTCGTTCCAGTCACCTGCACGTAAAGGCAACACGTCTGATAGTGGAGTTAAAGAGAAAACGTCACTCGGATTGCCCCCCCCCCCCCCCCAGTCGCAGCTATTGTGTCGGCTCACATCCTGTAGGTACATCATCATTTGGGGAGGAAAAAAAAAAGTTACATGCATGCCCCCCCCCCCTCCTCACACACGACCCCCCACCACCACCACTACCAACACCATTTACTCAACTCATCCCTCGCCACATGTTTCCACCCCCCGCCCCCCCCCCCCCCCTTTCCAAACACACACACCGCATGCAGATTAGCTGTTTGAGCTTGAATCGGCACAGGGATTGAAAGGAAGAGAAAAATGCGCACATACACGCGCGTACACACACACACACACACACACACACACACACACACACACACACACACACACACACACATATAAATGTTCCAGTGGTTTCAGATCCTCATATCTTTGACATTGAAGAGAGAAGTTCCGGCTGGCTGCTGCTGGCACCTGTGCCTTGCTCAGTGGCAGTTGTGTGCCATGTCTATTATGTAGGACACGTCCTCCTAATATGGATATCCCCCTCCCTACCGTCCACCTCCACCCTGAGTGTCTGCCTCCGTGTGTATGAAACATTCTTTAAAAAAAAAAGAGGAACTGTTTATCCATCTCTTGGATGTTTTCTACTCTGATCTGTCTTCTTTTCGTTTCTCTTTTAATTTTACTCGCACTCGTATTGTCACCACAAATCTGTGTGAATGCGGTGATTGAGTGGGTTTTCCAAAAAATAAAAAAATACAATAGATCCTCAAGGAGAAGATAAGCTTGTGGAAAGTTTGTTTAACCCCAGAGAGGACATGACTCCAGCTTTTCTCACTTTATTATTACATGTTCTTATTCTAAAAACGGACTTAAGGCAGTTTTTTAAAGCTTGATGAAGTATGGTGACTCGCATATACATACTTAAACTGCTATGATGAAACATGGACATCACAAATGTTTACCTTTACACACTTCTGGCTCTGGTGCCTGCTTGATATGATCGCCGACAGGACGTGATAACAGATGTATTTGTCAACCACTACACCCTTGTCTGCATGAAACCTATTTATACATCAAGATCGGACTATCGCCCCCACCTACAGCCCATTCAGAACACACGGGGTGTTCCGGTTGAGTCTGTATGCGAATATAAAGAGAGAAAATAGATGTGCGTACCTGCTTTATCCAAAAGAATAATCCAGGGTGACTTCAAGAAGCAGAGACAATCCTAAAGGTGAAAGCATGCTCTTTGCAGTGTATGCTGAAGTGCATGATTGAGTAGGGCGAGTCCACTTTGTCCCGCGGGGGTGGACAATTATCCTTACCGGCGATTTTCGTTATATCACCGATATATTTAGTGTTGATTATTAACATAGAGAGTTATATGCGTGATTTGAATCAGAGTAAATACTTCTATATTAATGTAAGCTAATTCCCGTCGTGAGTTATTTTCTTCATTTCCGGACACCCCTTTTCCTCGGCTGAATGGATTCTCCCGCATTAAATGGAACTATCTGCTATTATCAGCGAAAAGTTGTTGATACTGCTGGGGAGTCACACAAAGTGCGAAAAGACATCGAGAATGTCCACTGTGACGACTTATTCAGAGTTATGGTTACATTTTAAACGATGTCAAGGAAAAAAGCAAGCGATTCAATGATGAAAGTCAATGTTAATGTACTCTTTGTCAACACAGTGTTATTATATAGATCTGAGGATTAGTCTCCTTTCTCCACCCTGTTGCAACACAAAAGCTAATTTAAATAGAGAAACATTAGTGTATATGAAACGTTATAAAATCTGGTGTGTGTTTAGGGATACAATGTTATATAAATAAGGTCGACAACCCCCCCTGTAATAAACCACTCAGAATATAGATAGGAATATTTTTATATAATTTCTAAAGTGAGTTAGTAAAGTTATTGGCTCACAGTATGGGAAACATCTCATGTGGTTGTTTACAATAAGACCTTTTTTTTAATAACAACTTCTCTGAAATATAATGTTTAAATATGCAAATGAGACATTTTCTAATGCCAACTTCAGGTGAATTTAGGAGAAATCTACAGACACACATAGACACAGTATGTATTTTTTAGGTTGAAACAAGATATATTATTGGAGCCTTCACTCTCTTCACTAGTTGATGGACAAACCCACTCTCTTTTCCCCCAACATGGATTAATTGTTATTCTCCCAGCGTATTGTCTCATTTTGTCCTGTCACAGGTACTGATGAGTGTTTTATATGGGAAATACCTGAAATAAATTAAATGGTAGTCAAACATGTATGCTACATTGTTACCACCTCTTCTTGTCAGATGTCCCTTGCTTTTCTAATACAGCTGGAATGCATGACTATTGCATGCCTAACTACTTTATTTTCAGCCAAGCAGGTTCTAAATCCTGTTCCACACACACACTTTTAACAATGACAAACAAAATAACAGCAACAACTCAACTCAAAATGCAATGACATGATAACAATTTCTACAAGTGTTAGGACACATTGGGTTGCTGCTAATTGCTCTAATTTAATTTAATTTCAAACCTTTATTTAACCAGATGGTCCCATTGAGATCATAGATCTCTTTTTCAAGGGAGACCTGCAAACTCCCTAAACTGGATTCACTCCCAAAATAAGCTATACAAAAATAATTGAGCTGGTATTTTTTTATTAATTAGGACCCACAAGCTGAATGCCAGCCATAAAAGGGTTAAAGTAACTCCCTTGCAGGACTGGAAAATCTAGAAAGGCATGGAAAGATAAATGTGAAAGCCCAAAGGTGTACAAATGTTTGGTCTGTGGTTACTCTGCCAATACATCTGGTCATGTGTTACATAGTTATGGATTAATGTCTTTTGTGAAGAGTGTTTCGTCACTGGGAGTAGTAGGTGAAGAAGTGTTCAGATCATTTACATCAGTAAAAGTACAAATGTACTGTGATCATACTTCCTCAGGGCCGGCCCTAGACTTTCGGGGGCCCTAAGCGAGCTTTGGCTTGGGGGCCCCCCTCACTCTAGCGTGTTCTCACTACACACAACACGGAACCAACTTTTGTCTTATGATGTTAGCATAAGCACACATATTGTATAAATAAGCATGTAAACACCGTGGACCTAACCTCCTCTAGGGGGGTCCGGGGGCATGCTCCCCCGGGAAGATTTTATTTTAAATATTGAAGTTAAAGGTGGGGTAGGTAAGTTTGAGAAACCGGCTCGAGATACACTTTTTGTTATATTCCATGGAATGCTCTTAACATCCCGATAGCAATGAATATCTTAAGTGCTTTGACAAAAAATCCATAACAAAAATTCATCATTGGAAGCCGTAGTACTGTAAAAAGCACGACCAATAATTTTAGCCGGCCCGGCTAAAATAACTGGATGGCCTACCTGCCTGTCAGCCTTCCATCTGTGCACAAACTTATCTCGTGCACAAACAGCCACATTTACTGCTGCAAATATGTTCAAACATGCTGTTGACACGTAAAGCAGTGGCAACTATGCCACCATTTCAGCTGACTTTTTCTCAGAAATACTGTCACATAACATCCATATATTTCAGTGCTAGGTTGATACTTAGCTAAGCTAACTATGAAACACTTTAACTGACAGGACTCCGGATCAACTGTGTACTGTAAGGTAGCTTCTAGCTTCATGTCGAACAGTAAGTCAACATTTCCCAGAGAGCTTTCTTTGAAATCACCAGGTAACGCTAAAAAACATTACATTTCGATTGTATGACAAAGTGTTTATTTAATATCTCTGGCTAGCTATAGCTACTTGCTAACGGTTTAGCTTACCCCCGCGATTCAAAGTAACGTCAACGCAGCTGTAATTTATGCTTTGCTTACATGTTCGCATAACTTGGAAGTTTACTGACATTTACATACCTTGTTTACCTGGCTCAAGTAGTGGCTCTGGGGTTGTTGTGTGAGCCACCACTTGAGAATTTTTGTCTTTTTTAAGAAAAAATGTTCTTATGTCCATCTTCAAAAACTCTGAGTCCGACAGACAGTTTATTTTAAACATTGTCACAGCTCACAGGATAGGTACCTGTCAGCCAATAAGACAGATGTTTATTTCCATTCAACTCTCTGGTTAGTCTGGTGTCTTGCCTCTGTTGCATTCACTGAACACGGGAAATTACAATCCTGCCGTCCTCTCTAGTGTCATGATGAGGTTCAGGTAAAGCACGGTTAATGTATTATATTATTGACTCAATAATATAATACATGACTTTGAGAGTAGGCAATCTAGGCATATTAACACAATTAATTAAACATACTTATCACGGCGACGGTGTAGGCCTACTGAGATCTTTTTATTTTCATTTTTTTGCTAGGGGGCCCCTTAGTGGCTGCGGGGCCCTAAGTGGCCGCTTATGTCGCTTAATGGGTCGGGCCGGCTCTGTACTTCCTACAAGTGAAAGTGTGGCATTTTAAAAACGTAAAAATATAGAAATGTATACCAGTAAAAGCAAAATGTCAACTTAAGATATAAAGATGAAAGTTATCTGTGAAATGTTCCCTTTCAGTTCAATATAATGTGTGATGTAGGCATAAACATTACTGCTGCACTCATTTCTATCTTGCATTTTGCTGTGAAATAGATAACATTTTTGCTTCAACATCATTAATTAATAACAGGATTGGCATTGGTTCTCATAGAGTGGTGAGCACGTGTTGTGGGTGGACCCGGAAGTTAGCAATGCAAGGGCTCCCTCAACAACATGGAGTGGGATCTTTCTATTGGATTGTTGGAGTATTAAAAAAAATACTTGCAGGGTGTACCAGAGCAAACACATGTGACGTCGATGATAATTATACGTAGTTCAACAGGATATCTCCACAAATTAACACAAATGTAAAGATTTTTCAAGTATAAATGTAATCGGCAGAAGTAAAAAGCTAAGGTTAGGCTATGAACAACATCACAGCTAAGCTAAAGACGGCTAATGTTGTCGTGAGAATGTTTAGCAGTCTCATTTAGTCACACACGCCGTACTGTATTTGTGAAACAAAGTAACTTCTGGCGTTCACGAGTGGCGTGTTTACTGACGCATTTTATGTTGTGGAATAAAACGTGAAAATCTCTTAAACTTATATTAACCACATATCTTATAACACGTTTAAAAAACATTTGACATCAAGAAGAGGGAACCAACCGGGTAAAATGCAAACTAATTCCCAGGTTTTAAGACTCATTCCTGCACCACTCTATAAGCCTCACATTCATAATGTAAGTATGTCTGCCACTGTGTCGCTATCTCCCATTCAAAATTAAAACACTAAACATACACAACATCATTGCCTACGTGAGAGCATTTCAAGCTTTTGTCTGTCTGAACTCCACATGTGTGACATCACGGCGTCTACATCCACATCTAATGTTATCCCCCCACATTTCACATGTGTTCCAGGCATTAAATGCATGACACTACACAGATTTCTTGTAAAACACCGCTGTTAAAATGAACTCCAGCTTATTGTAAACCCAAGTCATGTGTAATGATTGTCACTGTTGTTGCTGGTGTTGTGCAGAGGTCAGGCTTGTTTACTCAGCATGCAGTGAGAGTGAGGCCATGTTGCTGACTGGTGATGTAGCAGCGAGTTAAGACACACAGACATTTTATCAGCCAAGAGCCCTTGAATTGTTACGGCAGAGCTTTATATATATATATACATGCAGCCCCCGGAGCGCCATGGGGGCTCCCTGAGCATTTGTATACAGAAATACACACACTTACACGCTGGCCGATGAGTGTCATGAGCGCTAAAATGCATCGCTACTTCCTGAAAACATAACGTCGCACATACACAAACACATACACACACTTCTGTTTAGTACATCTTTACATCCTTCAAGATATATGATCTACTCAGCTGTACACACAATATATGAAAACACACTGATAGCCCCTCAAGCACACACACATACACACTACTCAAATGCAGCACTGCATTCTTGAAATGTGATCTACACCCACACCCCGCGCGCGCACACACACACACACACACACACACACACACACACACACACACACACACACACACACACACACACACACACACACACACACACACACACACACACACACACACATGTTTAAAATGGCTGCTAAAATACAACATTCCATGCTTTAAAAATGTGACACTCCCATGGAAACACACACATACACACCGTCACCCACTGACGTTCATTATTCTATGCATGGAAAACAAAAAGTCTCCTCACACCCTAATGACAACAAACGCACAGCACATTAGTGATACAACACAATGAACAGAGCCGCTCTCTCCTTGTAGTGTGTGAGTCACTGTTCAGATACTTCCTGTTATAAGAGAGCAGTCTTTAAAACAGCCTCCCTCTCCCAAGTCAGAGGGAATGTCAGGCCAAACACACACACCAAGGTGTCCTCTCAATCTCTTCCTCTCTTTCTGTCCAACGCCCCTTCAGTGTGCAGGTCACCCATACTCAGCATTTTAAAACGGTGAACCTTCACCTTCAAAAAACATAAAAGGTGGTGGTGGAGGTGGAGGTAGAGGGAGGTGGCGGGGGGGATCTTTCCCTCTCTACCGGCAGGGCAAATGCATACAACAATACGTGCATGTATCGTGCTGAGTATTGCATGAATAGCTGCTTGTGCGTGCATGCATGTCAGGCACAAACACACACCTCGGGGCTGCTCTTATAAAAGCAATCCACTATGCACAGCGCAATGATGTGCATTGTTTGACACATTTGTACATTTTTTGTTAATGACTACAGGTTGAGGTGCATTTTAATAAAGCAAGGAACATTAATTAGGTCTATATACTGTACATATATACATTTATTTGAGCTCTAGTGCTTAAAAATAATAAAGATATTACATGTGTAAAAATGTTAAATATAGATATCAACTTTTGAAAATTCCGCACATCCTTACTAATATTAAAGAAGCCCTATTGTGCTTTTTGGGATTTGACCTGTTATATACTGCAGGTTTTTGTGCATGTTAATGGTCTGCAAAGCCTAACATAAATCCAAAGTTCCTCAGAGGGAGTTTCTCTCCCCCCAGTTTTGGTGAATTTAGGAGAAATCAACAAAGGCAAAAATTAAATAAACACATGTATTTTCCTTTCCACTAGTCTGAAGAAGGGTTAGCCAAAAATCGAAAAAACCAATGCATGAAAAACATGTTTTCCTGTAGTAACTCACCACAACCATAACGCAATGCAATACCTGTTTTATTTCCAAATTTCACCTACATAAAAACACGGTAAAGGAGAATCAGAATCAGAATACCTTTATTACCTTTATTATGTAACATTTTTCCTTTCTTTCAAGGGGTGTACACTCTCTCTTTGACTGTACTTGTGTGACTCACTATGTCAAGTTGATCCTCTTTTGTCTTAAAATGGCACCAGTGTCAGGCACTATAGGATATCAGCAGAACCTTCTCCGGTGACTGACACCTCCAGCCCCCTTGTGCTCAATTAGCTCGTAGTGCATTAGCGGCCGGATGCTAATTGTCAGCTGGCATAGGAGGAGTGCAAGGAGAACCCTCAAGGAGATACCTCAGGGAGAGGGGTTGGGGGGGGGGGGGGAGTGTTGGTGTGCTTTGTTGCCTCACCAGCCCATGAGCAAATACAGCATCTCCCAGCAAAAAGAGGGAAGCCCACCTCTTGCCATACAGCGTGAAATATTCATGTGATATCACGTTACCTCTTTTGAATAACACAGATGACACCCTCATGCCACACCTTTCCCAATTCAGTGCTTCATACGTATACAAATAAGAACTTTTATCCACATTTTCTCCTCATCACTGTGTGATATGGTGGCTGCTTTTTGCACAAAGGTTTCCCCGATGATAGAGAATGTTCTTTTTCTCTATCATCGGGGAAAGTGCATCTTCCTCGCTCTCTATCTTGATTACTCAATCTGAAACAGCTTTTGGATCTAGCTATTTCCTGGTTTCACTACCTTCCCCTCCTCTGCTCTTTTACATTTGCTCTCATATTGCCGCCCTCTTCTTCTACTCTTTTAACCACCTTTCCTTTTACATCTTGTCAAATTCCATTGGGTGGGGAGGGGGAAGTGAGGCGGGATCCACCCACACCGGTAATCATTCATGCTATTTAGCGCCGCTGCTCTCAGCTGGGCCCAGCAACATCCATCTGCAGCTGGCTCCCGACACAACACAAATCTTGTTGTGTCACAACATGAAATCAGAGACACAAAAAAGGCAGGGGAAATATTGTTAAAATATGCTTATGACGGCTAATTCAGCAGCAGCAGCAGCAGAGAGGATGAAGGGGGGCTCCTGCTGTTGTAGGTTCAGGGTGTGTGTGTGTGTGTGTGTGTGTGTGTGTGTGTGTGTGTGTGTGTGTGTGTGTGTGTGTGTGTGTGTGTGTGTGTGTGTGTGTGTGTGTGTGTGTGTGTGTGTGTGTGTGTGTGTGTGTGTGTGTGTGTGTGTGTGTGTGTGTGTGTGTGTGTGTGTGTGGCTGTTGAAAAGTCCTCTTGTTATAAAAGGGAAGGTGACTGATTGAGAAGTCCCAGGTTGTGTTCTGTTGCTAATGTAGTTACGTGGTGTAATCGCGCAGTAATAACATCATAATCCCATCTGGAATGAGAAACTGTGGACTGTGTGCTACAGTGATTGAGGCCATTTCCTGTGTGTGTGTGTGTGTGTGTGTGTGTGTGTGTGTAGGTGCTTGCATTTGAAGTGGCAGTGACTGCCTGATGGATACAGGATCATACTGCAGCGCTCACATTGTCTTCAGTCCTCCTCCTCTTCCTCCTCCTCCCACCCTCCCCTACTGTCTGCCTGCCTCTCAGCAGAATTATCACTCTAAAACACACACACACACACACACACACACACACACACACACACACACACACACACACACACACACACACACACACACACACACTAGCCCTGATCACACATGCATGCAGGAGCAGCCAAATGCAAGGTATAATACCGATTCTCTGCATAAAAAGAGCATGACACACGAAAAAAAGTGCACAAGCTGACTGCAGTAAAGGAGCAAAAGTGCACACATGCAAAAATGCACATTAATGGTAGCTATACATTAGGGCTGCAACTGGCGATATTTAATCAATGAATCTGTTGATGTTCTTCTAAATGAGTTGCTTGGTTTATTAAATGTCAGAAATTGGTGAGAAATCCCAATAGATTACATTCTTAAATGTCTTTTCTAAGACGCTGGAATAAGATCATTTTGAAATGTTTTCTCTTAAAATACTACGATGCCCAATTAATGAATATTAATCAAAATAATGTTATAATGTAGATCATTTAATTGCTTACAACCAATCCATTATAACACGACAAAAGTGAACAAGCTAACTGATGACCCCAAAAAGCAGAATAAAGTGAGCGACTCTTTTCAATAGTTTCTTGCTTATAACAAAATAATGGTGTAATTTAATAGGTGTAACAACAGTTTTTTTGTACTTTAAATTCTTATGTTAAAGGTGGGGTAGGTAATTTTGGAGAAACCAGCTCGAGATCGCTAGAATTTGAAAATACACAACCGCAAAAAATCTGCCACTTCCTTACAGAGCCCCTCCTTCAACACACACGAACGTGCACATGACCAATGAGGGCACGAGATAAGTTTGTGCACAGATGGAAGGCTGACAGGCAGGTAGGCCATCCAGTTATTTTAGCCGGGCCGGCTAAAATGATTGGTCGTGCTTTTTACAGTACTACGGCTTCCACAGATGACATTTTTTTATGGATTTTTTGTCAAAGCACTTAAGATTTTCATTGCTATCGGGATGTTAAGAGCATTCCATGGAATATAACAAAAAGTGTATCTCGAGCCGGTTTCTCAAACTTACCTACCCCACCTTTAATATAACTTTTTAAAATTATATTTATTTAAAAGTTGTCTTTTATTAGATTTCTGTTCTTTTTCACTTTTTTTGTGGCACATTATTACTTTAACTTCTAATGCTTATATAAATGAGTTAATTCATCTGTATTTCAATTCATTAAATGTATCCCATTTCCCCTGGGATAAATATTTGTGATAACTAATCATTTAATCATTGCAGCTGTACTGGAAAAAGTGCTCACATGCAAACACCCCCCCCCCCCCCCTCCCTTTTTGCATAGAGTATACACATAGTCCCCTGCTCATTGAAAAGCAGCCATGCATGCTCAGAGCCAAACAACACTGCCATCAGGGATTCAGCGAGAGAACATCACGGTATATTGTCACATCGTGGGATTTCATCATCATATCTCATGTCACTGTGTGAACGATCCCATGTTGTCTGACTTTACACAAGGCAAACAGGAAGTCAGGTGGGGAGCTGGTGTTGCATGGTCCATCTCAACAGTGACAGCGGCTACGTGTCACACAGGAAGGGAACTATCCACTCCTAACGTAGAGCCCTTTAATCCAGACACACAGCAGTCTCTGTCAGTGGGGAAGGGGGGGGGGGGGGGCAGGAAGAGGTCCCTAAAGCTTGTGTATGTTGTGTTTAGGCTGTATGCCTGTGTGTATTAGCCTTGCTCTGGTACACCCTGCAATTTGAAGCCTCCTTTGCATTGTTTCTCCAAATGGCTTTGTTACTGCTGCTGCTACTCATGCATAGCCTATAGGGTGTCCAATGCTGCTAAGAAAAAAACACTTGTATAACATCCTTTTTTCTGACTTACTGACTCTTACAGGTAAAAGAAAAACTAAAGTGATTGGCCATTTTCTGCAGGAACTATATTTGCAGAGAGAATTGTGTGTATTTGGATTTAGTAGCATCGATTTTTGAGCTGCAGCAATCCGTTGATTAGTCGATTATTCGATAACCAACTAACAGTACATTAACATGCAAAACAAATTCCAAAATGCTGTCAAATGACTTTCAAATACAGTTTTAGACTCACATTTGTATGTATGTACACATTCATACATACATACATACATATACTTAGTTGATCAAATCGATTAAAATACAGTTTTTCTCTGTTTCATAGACATACATTTACATAATGTTTTAAATGTGTATTTAATCAGATGGTCTCATTTGGATAAGAAACTATCTTCAAATAAATACCTGGGAATAAATCATCAGCAAAACACAGCTAGAAAATAACAAGTCAAATAATTAAAAAGTGTTTATTTCAAATTAAAGTCAATATCTTTGGAATTTCAACAGACACAACGAGACATTTAAAATCATCACCTTGGACTTTGAGACACACGGATTATTTAAAGAATTTTCAGACATTTTATAGACGAAATAATAATAATAAATAATCCTGAGATTAGTCAATAATGGAAATGATTTGCAGTCATAATTTGAATCAAAATGGACTTATTCCACAAAAGTCATACATTTATTCTAACCAACTTTACCATCATCAGAACCATGTTTTGTTTCAAAAACTTGTCCACAGTCATACCTTCCCTTGAAAGCTGTCATTTAAGCGCTGTGCTCATTGGTGTGATGATGTCGTAATTAACGCGCCGCCCCGGACGCGCTTCCTGTTTGACATTGTGTCTGACATTGAATCTGGCGTAGACAAACGCTCAGAGGCATGTGATGAGGATGCGGGGAGAGGCTGGTCTAGACTCCAGGCGACACACCATATGATATTGATTATCTTTTGTTTGGCTATCTCTGCAGCTCCTTGCCCTAAAGGACTTAACTCACATTATTATTGTCTGGCATGAGGCTCCATTACTCCAATTTAGATCTCTGACCAGTGGTGAAGCGCTGCTGCTGACATGTGTCCTCTCTGAGGAGGCTGCTCAGGTTTATTGCTACAAACCTTTAGGAAAATAATCTTTAATCATTGAGAATAATGTGCCAGAGTTTGTCCAATAATGGGAACACATAAACAAAAGGAATGTTGAGATGTAGGTCAGTGTTTACATACAAAACGGCACATTTTTCTAAAGGGGTTTCACCAATGGCACCACTTTTTTACATGTTGTATTTGTTGACTATTTTTGACATCATATTATAACTTCTCCAAGTCTGTACTATGTTTTTAAATTGAGATGTAATAATACAGATATACCCTATTTTTCATTCATAACTCTATACTTAAAATACAATTAAAACAAGTATTATTATTATTATATAATTAAGAAAAAGTTATCCTGCGTTATTCAAATGTATATATAATATAATGTACTCATAAAGTACAAACAAAAGAAATTAGCTGCTTTAATAAAATAATCCCAATAAATGTTAGAAAATGTTGTTCAAAATGCAAATGTTTCCTTTATTTTTAAATATAATTCTACACTTAATTTATGCAACATCTTTTAACACTGAAAATATGATTCAAAAGGGATTTTGTATGTTTATTTTTCTTACATTTTGTATGTATGTTTGGGTGTGTTTCTTGCCATTACAGGTTAGTACCACACCCTAACAAATACTTTATATTTCTTCTTTGTGATTTCGATTTAGGTGTGCGAAACTAAGAGATAAACAAATTATAATATACTTGCACAAACGATCATGTTCTTACTTGTAATATAAGGCAGAATACGTCTCATTGACACTATCCATACCAAACAATAATCATCAAGGAAGTCATTAATATACATTAGTTTGGATATGCACTGTTTTGGTTTTGAACCTATTATAAAAGGCATGAAGAGGTCAGGGCAGAAAATAAGGTTATTTATGATGAACAGAAAAGCAATATGATACACACAGCCTTCGTCTGTAGCTTGTCTTTTTAGATTTCCTTCTCTTCCTCTTTTAGCTGGGTTTCATAACATTATGCAGTGCAAGAGTTCAGCCAGACGAGAGTCTCTCCCACAGTGTTGATGTGTGTGAGCGTGTGTGAGCCTTCGAGGTGATGAGAAGAAGCGTTACTGAGGCCAGCAGATTTCTTTCTTTCTTTTTTTCAGGCGACCCATTTTCTTTGAAACGCTCTGTGCTAGTGACCGAGGTCACACAAAACATGATCATAATCATAATCACTGTCAGTGTAACATGCACTTTACTCACCAGTGCATCTGCCAAAAGCCATGAGAGTACCAAAATAATTGATTTTACGTTTTTGACACTGGTAAATGATGACCTGCTTAATGTGCATTCACAGGTACAGAGATTTTTTAAGAACTGTCATAAGATAATATTATACATGAACAAATACTATAAAAACCCTTTAAAAAAAAATGCATATATATTATCATTTTGTTAAAGAATATTTGTATTTTTAAAATAATACAAATGTAAATATAAAAGGATTATGGATGCTGATCGAGGCCTTAAAAATTACGAATTAAGTGATGCCAGCAGGCTTTTTAATATCAAAGTAAAAAAGTCTACTTTATTGTCAATCTTTCTGTTTGTGTGATTGAAATGCTGTTTCTCACAATCCCGAGGAATACAATTAAAATATATATAAAAAATATATACATACATGCATACATACACACCTGTACACCCACCCATATTCCATGTTAGTAATGCATTGGAATATTATTTACCTTTTGCACATTAATATCCCTATCTGTAGTGACGATTGTATTTCAGTATGGTTAAGGTTAGTTCGTTTATATAGACACAAAGGCAATTCAAAGTTCTTTACATCAACATTAACACACAATAGTTAAGAGAGAAAACTAAAGAAAATAAACACAATAAATAAACACACAGGAAAAACAGATTCATAAAGACCATTCATAAAAGAGATACAAAGAAGTTTAAAATCAACATTGTAAATACAGATGATGCTGCAAGAAGTGTAACGGCCCGTCCACACGGCGGCATGCGTTGAAGCTTCAACGCTTCTGTCCATTCACTTTGAATGGGGTGACGTCACGCTTTGCCGAACTGCATTGTGGTTCCGTCGCTTCGCTTTGCTCGCGTTGCTCGCTTCAAAAGTTGAGCAATGTTCAACTTTTGAAGCTTCGACGGAAGCGTCAGCCAATCAAATCATATGCCAGTACAAGCTCTAGCCAATCAAACCGCTTGCTTGTGTGTCCGGGGCGGGAGTTTCATGTGATTGGTTGTTGATCGAGTTTCAGACACGCCCACCGGCAAGCTTCAACGCATGCCGCCGTGTGCACGCTGCGTAGTGATAAAACAAGTTAAATGACTTCTGGTTAAGCAGCAGTGAAATCATTATTTTTAACCTCAACTTAAAATAACTTAGGGTTGGTGAGGACCTCAGGTTTTCTGGAAGTTTGTTCCAGATGTGTGGCGCGTAAAAACTAAAAGCATCTTCGACGTGTTTATGTTAGTTAACAGTGAATAGTTATATCAAAGCTTTATTTACACCTTGTCTAATCCCCAAATAAAAGGTTTTTAAGGGCACTGTAACAGTCCATTACATAATCTGATGGAGAGTTCACTGTTGGGTTTTAAATACAGGTGTAGAATGGAGATGAGCATGTGCCAAAACATAGCAGGTTATAGTTTTGTAGACATTTCAAAAGTACCTGGGAAAAGTTTAAAGTATGCACACAGACATGAGTAAATTTAGGTGACTCCCGGTGTCAGTATTTATTTTTACTTTCTGTTTCACGCCAAGTGCTATTGACTTTCCATGCAACGTGATTTCAGCTGAGGCAGCTATACAGCTCAGGCCCGATATTACCTGCTATGCAGACACTTATAACATCCAAAATAGTTCTATATCTAAAACCTGCTTACACACCTACAGTACTCACCTAACCCCTCGCCTCAAACACTCACTCAATATCTCACCCACCCCCGCACTCCCTCCCTCCCCTGTCAGTACTGGGAAGGTTGAAATTGATATTGCCACTAGAACTAATAGCACTTCTGCTACTGTTACTGCTATAACTACTGTTGAAACTGACCGCAGTTTAATTGTTGATGTTTACACCGACAGAACTAACATCATTCACAAGGTCAATGTTGCACTATGGGAAACGTGGGCTGCTTGCAAGAGACACTTTAAAGACTGATTGGTCAAATAAAATCAGCACAGTTCAAGATACAGCGCTTAGTAAATACCTATATCAATTATCAACTTTATTGAAACACAGACTTTCTGTTATACTGTATCATTTTAGTGTTTAAGCCAAAATTAAGGTTACCCTGATTAAATCATTGGGTCATAATCAGCTATATTTATCAGCGTTGACAAAGCTTTGCTAAAGCCACAGAAGACCCTTTAGCAAAGTTTTCGCATAGGGTTAGAACTAGCTAATGCCACATTTCCATTGTCAGAGAGAATTGTAGCTAGCTCAACCTACAACCTTATAAATAGCCAAGCTACCATCAATAGCATCCGTCATTTTTTAATTCACTCGATGCAGATTTAATAGAATGGTAGCCCGGAAGACTACACAGCACAATTAACCACTGTTCTGGTTGCAGATAATAGGTTTCAACGAGTGTTGCGTTGAAGACAGCTTCACTAACCCTAACCATATCTCAAAATGATTTTCTACCAAAAGTGAGTTCTGCCTTGTGAAGAAACGCAGATGAAATGACACATGTCCACCATTAATATAATGGAGAAGCTGATAAAACACAAGCCAGAACAAGGAGAACATGAACACTCCACAGGTGGCCACAACAGGTTCAAAACCAGAACAACTTGTTCTGGCAAACTGATCTTAAAACATTATTAAAACCTTTCTTAAAATGCTTAAATTATCCCATTTGTAACATTACATTTTGCTTTCAACACCAGAGCTTTTCTACAGTATCAGAAGTTCTCTGTTAACTTTCCATTTCTTACTTTTAAGACCAATAATGTCCTACTTGAATGATGGCTCTTTTTGGATTTTAGACTTAGTGATCTGAGATGTGCAGTTCAAAGAATGTGAGGAAGACAAAAATGGTTCCACATCAGTCAAGTCACATCACCTACTACCAAGAGGAACTTAATTTATGTTCATTAGTTTTCTAAATGCTTATGTAGAACTGATTACCAAACTGATTGGTTGGTAGTCCTGAGAGAGTAGTCAACTCTTTAAAAACAAATAGTCTCTAACAGTAGTAGGAACATACTCAGCTCTTCCTTACTGACCACAAATACTGTGTTGAAATGTGATATAATGCCAAGTGTGTGTATGCTTAAAAGTTTATCACATACTGTTCATTGGTTGTTGGTTAGACACATGCATTCATGGTCGGCCTTGTACACTATATTGTACATTCATCATTGGGCACGGTGAAATGGACAGTTAGTACTAATATACAAATGCAAATGTGGTTGTCAGGGTGACAGAGCCTTGTGCCGGTACTTCACATACAGCTTTTACCAGCTTTGTGGTAAAAAAAACACTTTCCCCTCAAAGTTGGTGCATATTCATCTGCAATTGTGAAACTTAACAAATACTAGCTTTGCAGCGCACAAAACACACACAGACGTCTTGAGCTACCCTCCACTTATCTTGATCTTGCTAATTATATCTAAGGTGTGTGTGTGTGTGTGTGTGTGTGTGTGTGTGTGTGTGTGTGTGTGTGTGTGTGTGTGTGTGTGTGTGTGTGTGTGTGTGTGTATGTGTGTGTGTGTGTGTGTGTGTGTGTGTGTGTGTGTGTGTATGTGTGTGTGTGTGTGTGTGTGTACACAACTGTGTGTTTGCTACTTATGCCACAGACAGCTGTTGTTTGTATTGCCGCAAGTGCTCAAACCCACTTTGTAATTAGCTCTATCTATGTTTTCCTTTACAGAACTGACGAATGTGTGTGGGTGGGGGGTTAGGGGGAGCAAAAGCCCCCCCCAACTAACGCCACCACCACCACCATCCAAATTCACAAACACCCTACCCACCCCCAATATCCCTTATGCAAAGTCGAGCCTGAATCGCACACACACACACACACACACACACACACACACACACACACACACACACACACACACACACACACACACACACACACCTCCAGCCAGTAACAATAGCTCCGACACAGAAGCCTTGTTCAAAACAGCTGACATTGAAAAGTGTTAGTTTATGACCTCATTCCAAAAGAATTGAGTACGCATGGAGAGCATGTTTGCATGGATCCCACACAAAAAAATATTTAGGTCTACTAATAGCACATTGAATCTGCCTATACACATAGAAACCTGTTGCTTCAAGCAGCACACTTGCCAAAAGACATTTCGGTCAGATTCAATAAGGATGTACGAAACAGGATACACTTGAGTGTTTTGCATTATGTTGGAGACTTAAACAGGAAAGTTTGAGTTGTAAAACACAGGCCTCTTTTAGGAAGGTGAGAGAGGAAATCATGGCAGGCTTCTTTTTTTTTAAAGAGAGATGGGGGATGGGTGGCTCTTTAGATTGTCCCTCCTCCCTCTTCCTCTGTCTTTTTTCTCTTCCCTCTCATCTTTGTTCAAGGGCTGCCTGTCTAAAACAAGCCGCCCCTGCACACTGAGCCACAGTCATAATAAATGAGTCAAAAGTGGTCGCAAAGGCACTATCACCGGTGTGTTTACTGGTGATTAGGGGTGTAACGGGGTGTTTCTCAATGTCGAGTACGCTTGCATGGTAGCACATGTCTTCCGAGTCACTTGCTTCAGAAGCGAGGCAAGAATACTTCCTGGCATTCGGAAAACGAAGAGTGGAACAGGCGAGCAAGTGTGCAGGTTTGCGTCATATGAGAGGCCCCGCCTTACATTTTCCGCCACAGATTTGGGGAAATTGGTGCGTGCGGAAAGCATGGTGGGGATTTTTAGACCGCGGAGTCGACACATGTGCAGCCTCGAAATTTCTCGCTACAAAGTACGCCGGGCTCGGTAGAATTCCAAGTATGCTGGACATTGGAACAGTACTTCGGCGGCACTCGATGACGTAGTATGCTTGAAATAGTGGCTCTGGAGCAGCTTTACTCGACATTGAGAAACACCCATCGTATCGTATCCGTATTCGTCCCGTACCGTCACGGTTCGGACGTCACGGTTCGGACGTCACGGTTCGGTGCATGCAGTCACACGACGAATACGCCTTTTTGCCAATAGACATGAAAGCCGAGAGACCAAAATAAATAACGGAAGCTTTTGGCATATGTTTTTCAACGGCTATGCTGCGCCCTTATACAATAGTAGAGGACCCCGGCTTTTATTGATTTTGATTGAAAGTGATTGAAACACTATCTTATTATTTATTTTTTTATATTTTCAAGACATTCTTTTTAATTTTACAGCTTATTGAACCTTTTTGTTTGACATCAGCCATTATAGATAATATGGCCATCTGAGTGTGTGTGGTACTGTTTGTGGTTTGTTTTTAACTGTGTAATAAAGTTAATTATTACAAATGTTAGAGTTCCTTATTTTTAAACTGAAACTTGCACTACTGTTCAAAATAAATAAAAAACAAACCTGGAATTATGCATTTGGGACTTTTTTTTGCTTTTTCTTGTTGTACCGAACCCGTACCGAACCGTGACCCCCAAACCGAGCTACATACCGAACCGTGAATTCTGTGAACCGTTGGACTGGAGATATTGTATATTATTATAGACTGCTGATGGTGGCGACATGTTTATGTGCTTGTGTTTGTGTGCCTGAGAGTGAAAGAGTTTGTGTGTGTCTGTCTGTGTGTGCATGGGAATGATTGGGAATGGTGTCAAATGAATTGCAGCTAAGTTAATATAAAATAATGACCCATAAACGTCCACTTACATTTCTTATAAATAAAAGGTTCATACATTTAGATTTATATCAAAAGTAAGGAAGCTTAATGCCGCCATTCTAGATTAAAAATACGCTTTTTAAGGTTATGTCAAGCCATTTTCATGTCATAAGTAGATATTTTCACCTGAATACTTTCACTTTATATAAAAATAGTCAATTGTTACAAGGAAAGTCTCTTGATATAACATGAAGTGTGTATGTCAAAACGACGTGGAAATATCTTGTTATGACATTAAAACAATAACTTTTTCAGGCATAGTAACAATACGCTGCTGAACAAAAGCAAAACTGATGTTGAAATGTGTTACAATACCTCATCACCTGCTGTTTTTCCCTTTGTGCAATAGAGTAAGTCAATGAATTAACTATAAAAAAGATGTACCTAAACGTAACAAGTCGACAGAAATAAAGTTAATACCGCTTAATTAGGGGATATGTTCCCTTTGTTTGTCATTAGGGTTCATGTTTTTATGTAGAAATAGATTATCAAAGTTTAGGAAGGACCTAGAAATCTTGCCGTATGTCTGTAAAATTTGCCAACTGCATATATAAGATTTGTCATCTAGCACAAAAGCGTATCAATATTACATTTTAACTTGATGGTAACATCTTTAGACATAATTGTTATAAAATGACCAGTCTTGTAATAAACAAACTGTTGGCTCTGGTCTATCTCATGGTTTTAATGACTACTGATGACGCACAAACACAATTTCAAACTCCATCTATATGCTGCGGGTAGGCAGGGTCACACACAAAGCCTCTCACTGAAACTCCTCTCTCTCCGTCTCCCTCACAAAGCCAGCATGCCTCTCATTTGTAAATCACTTAAAAGCATGACAAATGTGCATTGGAAGTTTCGGAGCGTCCCTCCTGAAAGCGTTTCTCATACTCTCTCCTCAGTATTGTACTAACCGGGCATATAGCTTGGCGTTAGACGCATGGTTATGGTCACTTAATAGTTATCAGGACGGTGGCAGTTCCGTGTGATTTAGCTGATTACAAACTGAGCAGAAAGGAGTTTTGTAGTTGTGAAATGATATGAGAGCAGAGAGAATGTCGGACTGAAATTCCAAAACAAAGGAGTCTTGTCCACAACACTAATCCCACAGGAACATTTTTTTGCCGTGGACTCGGAATTACTGTGTATTTCAGTCATGTGACAGGCCATCAAGCAGGGGGTTACAGCATTTGCTTGTGTGTGTTTGGGTCTGAATGTAGTCTAAGCTGATGGCCAGTGGCAAGGAATTTACATCGCCACAGCCGTATTTTACAACGCCGGTTCTGAATGAAACAGTGTTTTGCAGCATGTTAACAGATCATCTCGTTTAAAGAAAAACATTTGGGGAAAGGGAAAGGGAGGGGGAGTTTATTTCTACCAATGTTTTCCATAGGTGGGAACAGTTTGAAAGGGTCACTAAGGAATCACCCAAAAAACATTTATCAACATGGCAAAATATTTAGCTTTTTAATTAAAAGTATATTCATTCAAGCGAGTACAGTTTTTGAGGTACTTACCATGAGTATTTCCATTTGACTCCATACTCGGCACATTTCAGATGACAATTGTTCTACTTTTAATGTACTGCACCTATTTGTCAGCTATAGTTTTTACTGGTTACTGAACAAGCTAAGATTTGATCTTTGAAAAAAACTAATAATACAGGCGAGCGTAGACCTGTGAGGTGGAAAACAATGTGTGTATCTGCCCAGTTATTGGATCCGCTCCAAAATTGAGTAGGATTTTCCTTGGACCGTGACACCATTTCACCTACTTAATGAAAATAGGGCTTGTGCTTTTTTTGTAATCCTGTTGACAAACAAACCAGCAAACCCAACTGAAAACATAACCACTTATTAAAAGAGATATTAAAAGAGTAACCCTTTGGTTTGCAACCTTTTTTTATGACCCCTTAAATATAAAAACCGTACAAAGCCTAAGGTCATGTCAAGTCTCATTAGATGTTAGCAGTTCCACTAAGAAAAGTGTTACAAACTGCATTCCCAAAATGTAATGAGTCCTTCCTCAGCCCATGCTACACCATTCCAACACTTTTCATGAAAACAGTTTTTACGTCATGCTGAAAAAACAGACAATAAAAATAAACCGAACCTAAGACATAACCTCTAGGGCTAAAAATAAGTCTTAAAACTAATACAAATGTGGGATGTAGAATGTATTTGGTCCCAATAATCATCTCAGACCTTTGTCAACAATTTGTCAACAAGCCTTGCACATTTAATTACATGATTAAGAATATTCAACCCTCCAATTTCAGAACAATGCTAGCTGTCAACACTGACTATATGTATGACTGTCTGCCTGCAGACTAGACAGTTATTACAGACACAAGATAAGACATTGGTGCCAGTTATCACATCACAGACAGTACACTGAGTAATCTGAGAAAACGGGACAAACTACAAAAAGATGGACTTACTCTTTTAAGTTTTTCTGGCCTATCACCTCTACTATGTGCTTATTTGTTACTCGTATTTGAACTCACACACTGGGTGTATGATCAAGCCTTAGATATCTGTCTACAGTAGGTTGTTGCTCTAACAGGAAGTTGTATTTTACTGTGCAACCTTCTGTGGCAAATACTTTCTTAGACACATTAGTGGGGTCTTTAGTGCTCAACAAAGAGTGGATCAGGAATAAGATCTAAGTCCAGAAACGAGTCATCATTTTAGCACTTCCCATGTCTCGAAACCAATAGATCTTTGAATAACTTTTTGGTTAAATGCCCGAAATAAGGTATGTGGTTAATACAAGCTTACAAAATCTTTATGTTTTGTTGTTGGACAAAATATATGTCAATAAACAAACTACTGGTAAATGGCTGAAGCTTTTATGTGTCTTAAAATCTAGTGGCAGCTAAATGTCATCACGCAGAACACAAGTCCGGCTCTAGATTGCTGTTTCCATGACCGTGATGTAATTTGTTTATATACGTACATTAGGTTAGCTTATTACTTCTGGCAATTGCATTTATGCTTCAACTGATAAAAGTGGTGTTAATAAGTGGAACAAAATGTGTAAGGATCCTAAATAATTGTTTGCCAAAGACCTTTTTTTGTCTGCAGTATTCCAAAATTCAATTGAAAAATCAGTTTGTTTTTATTCGGACTACAATAATGTGTCATACTACTCTATTGTCAGAGGTTCTTTTAAGTTGCTGCTCTTACAGGAAGTCATGCATTCTGTTGCAAACACTTTCTTAGATACATTGTTGTGGTTTGCAGTGCTTGACAGTGCCAAGATGGATATAGCTAAAATGAAAACCTATTTGTGAAAAATACAAAATGATTAATATATGTCTGCCACAATGGATGCGACCTACCCATTCTTTGCATTTCTTTGTTGGGCCACATGTGCCCATGCTGTAATGTGAATGATGTCTCATTGTTTGTTCGATATTAGTATGTGAAATAACAAGAAGTAGTACTGGTTACCTAACAAATTGGCTGCCAAGCAATTGTTGCCATCCTCACATAGAAACCTTGACAGAAGTGTAACACGTTGTCCGTGGAGGAATCATGTTACATAGCCATTTACTATGCTATGAAACCCCCCGAGGACATGAAGCGTGCTTTTTATTCTCGTGAGCCATAAAATACAGTGGGGAAGTCAGTGCTGTTGCTTTCACTTCACCTTTTTAGTGTTATCTCTATCTTAATGAGACATATAAACACTCAATGCTAATGTTTCGTGTGTAAGAATGAGTCAGCTCAGCTTGCAAACTGCCAGGGAAATAAAGAGATAAATTGTTCAGATGTTTTACGCCGTTTGATGAGGGGCGGTACTTCTTACACCTGACAATTTAAACTGTTCCAGCGATCACATCTTCATAATTCACCCATAAATATGCTGCTATGAACATTTTATGAGGTATACTTTGTCAAAGGATAAATTATTTATCTCCGCACAAGGTTTCAACACCTCCATTAAGCGTCTGGTCTGCTCCCTGCAGGACTGCTATACTTCCACAGCACGCATAGTGAAAGCATTTCACTTTATTTCTCCACTTTGGTGTCTTTTGTCCCAACGAACGCTCACTCATAATACACATATGCACACCTCCGTTCCCACCCCCAGCACCACCACCCTTGTGTCTTTGTATGAGACCCCTGCTTCATCCCCATTGTCATGTTAATTACCTGTTTGCTCTGTTTAGTTGGAGCCCACCATCCATCAAAGCGTCTCCCGGCTTTTCATCTCACACAGTGCATCTCCTACCTGTAATTAGGTTTGGTGCAAGAGAGGGAAGATGGATTTTGTTAGCACCCTGCAGAGGGAGAAGAAGACATTAGGAAGTCTCCATGGCTGTTTTGGGAGAAGCCTTTAATGGTGTCTAATTGATCTGAGCTGTCACGGAGTCCATGGCTTCTTGTGGCATAGAGCTGATTATCTTCGTGTGTCATCCTCGGTGCACGAGCATTACCTCAGCACTCTGGATTTTACAGTCCGATAAAGCATGTGTGGATACAGGTGTAATTATGTGCATCTGTGTAGGCAAATATAACTGCAAATCTGATGAGCTCTACACTTATTTGGCTAAAAGGTGGGGGATGGGATCCTTGTGTGCATTGCATTCAGGCACTCACAGATTAGCATTCACTGTGTTGCCGTGTGTACAAAGGGTGACTGCGTATGTGTGTGCTTTTAAGAGTGTTTGCGAGGAGAGGCAGTGCTGCGGTCAGAATATTTTAACATCCAGATGTGCAGAAGCTTGAGGGAAATCGATATGGACGATGAGTCCCAAGCAGGTGATGAGCATACTGTCATAATGCAGTAAGGATGGAGAGGGATTAATATTTAACAGTAATCTGGAGCCAACAGATGGCCGTTGAGGAAAAAAACGTTGAGGAGTGCGAGGATGAATTTATTTCCAGGCCAAGTGGTTATAATAACTGGTTGTATAGTCATCAATATAAGTTAATGTTATAACTAGTGTTTAGATTACAGCCTGTAAAAGTTATCTTAAATTATTTAGGGCATAATTAAAATGCTTATTAGGTACTGATTATAAATGCAAGGAAAGAAGAGAAATGGTTAGAATAGGGGGGGGGGGGGGGGGGGACAGTTGTGTGTTTCAGTGGGGCAAGGAAGTACATTCCACTGAAACATGTTTTTAAGGTTTAATATGTGACATTTCTGCAGTCTTAAAATTAATAGACCCATATCATATATATTTGGAGGCTGTGTTCTTACATTATCAAACATTTTCCCAACATGGTTTAGGCCTAGACAGTTTTAATTGTAATCAAGCTAGAGGTGCATTTCACTCTATCGCCTATTAATTTTGTGATATCCCCTTAAACCCTTTTAACTTCCGGGTAAACAAAGGAGAAAACCAGATGATACGTTAAGGATTAAAGAAAGTTTGCTCACTGCTGGTGAAGCACTGTTATTCTGTCTATTTTTTCAACAAAGTATCCAGTAGAGACCTAATTTATTGGCAGGATATTCAATATAGATTTAGCTAGCTCGGTGTGCTACAATACAATTGGCTAATGTGAGAAGCCACCAAGCTTTAAGTGCAATGTAACATTAGACATTTACACCAATGTTCAACAAGCTCATTAAGTTATTTTAAGTATAATTGTTTTGAACAAGGATAACAGCCATAGGCTAATCCTGATTGAACTGCCACATAGCGTTAGCTAGAGTAACTTTAGCCTATGCAAAGTTCATCCATCTAATGGTTTGTATGCAAGTTAACATTATGTTAGCTAACATTAACTTTAAAATAACATAAAATGAATGAAAATGAATAAACGTAACGTGACTAAAAATGTTATACATTACATTGTCCGTGAACATGATTTCTGCCAATGAAACATTGGATTGATTGAACTCGGTGGTTGATAAACCTGTGGTCAACAGCTCCGACGATCACATGCTACTTCACGTCAGCATCATAGTGCGTCTTTTGATATCGTTTGACTGACTTGATTAAATAGCTAAGGATCTCTTTTAAAAAACTTTAATTCAATTATTTTTGTTGTTGTTTATAACAAAAAGTTAAATTGTGAGGTGTAGTTTGGTGCCTTTTTATGAAATAGCTGTTGAAAAGGAAGGACATATGCTATAATATGCTATAATTAATATGTGCTGGTAATTAATAATTGTACACCCCTAAATGCCAGTGTTGTTTCCTTTACTTCACTTGTGCCCATAGGTGTCTTCTGTACACTAATGTAGGCTAAAGCAATACACATCATGTCATCTAAAGCATGTTATTAAAGAGATGAGATTACATTAGCGATCAGATTACACCACTAGCTTGGAGCCACCCTGATCATATTACAAGCACTTAATCAGAAAATTCATGCCGATTAAAAGTGTCCCTTCGTGACAGCATATAAACACAAACCTCTGTGTGGACGGAGCCAATGTATAAAAAAAAAAAGAAGGATTTTCTGTTTACCTCCTCGTGTTATGTACTGTAGGGACGTCCATGCTGCTCTGCTGACCTTCAGCATGAAATGAAAAGTGTCTGATGCCTCTGGTGTGTTTGGAGGGGCTTTCTCTTTTTCCCGAAGATGGACAGCCATGCATTATTGATTACAAAACACTCCTACAATGCTATTTCATCTTTCCAAGCACAGCTGACTGTGAGTTGGGCTTCACTTTATTTCAGATTTAATTTGTATACGTGTGCGTACCTTTTCCTAATCAAGCTGCATGGTTTTGTTTGTGTAATGTTTCCCCCTCACCCCCACCCTCACCTCCATTCCCTATATCGTCCAGTGGGAGGCTAAACGGTAGATATGCAGAAACAACTCCCTTATCGCCACGTCCCACTACACAGAGCGCTGACAGAGGATTGCACAAGACAAAAGACAAAAGGTAGGCAGAGACAAACCAATGTGGAACAATGGGAGGTTGAAATCACAACCTAATGATTATCACACCAACTGTCACACCTAAAAGCATTTAATTGACTTTATTTTGAGCTTCTCTGTAAGGCAGTTATTAATAAACGCATGCATACAAAGACATTTTGAGTGCATATCAAGCATCTGTCTGTGTACGTTCTTACCTCGTGAACATTTCATATGTTTGCATAGATTTAAAATCATTCTCTCCAACTTCTCTGTTTCACTGTCCTCATGTTGCACAACCTGCATAAACAAAAGATATCTCATTGAAATTCTTATTTGTTCTAGTGTCAATAACTGACTGTTAGATGTTGAATATTCATTGGCTAGCTTATTTATCTTTTATCTTTTTTCTGGCTTCCATTCGTAGATTCACAATTTCCTAATCAACAAGCATAACAGGGTTGTTTTGAGGGTATTGTGTCTTGGATTTTTACAATAAAAGTAAGAAATCTTTTGTACAGTTAATTCGTATTTATTCTATTGTCAATTACTGACATTGAGATGTAAGATATTCATATGCCGGCAATTTATTTTTTCTGGCTCCTAATTTGTAGTCACACAATTTCATAATCAACAAGCATTACAGGTTGCATTACAACAAGCATTACATGTTAGTTTGAGTATATTGTGTCTTGGGTTTTCACAATAAAACGTAAGAAATAATTTGCGTTGGCAATTCTTATTCATTCTGGTGTCAATTACTGACTTTGAGATGTTACATTTTAATATGCGGCATTTTTTTTCTTCTGGCTCCTCATTTGTGGAGACACAATTTCATAATCAACAATGATATCAGGTTGGTTTGAGAATATTGTGTCTTGGATTTTCACAATAAAATGAAATATTTTGCATGGGTAAAAGCTTCCATACTAAAGCAGAGCCCTGGAAGGCGGGGGAGTGTTGCCAAGCGTGGCCTTACCTCCCCGGTCCCCCGTCGAGGTTGGTCACAGGGGAGGACGCCCATGGCGACCGCGGCTGTCAGAAGCTGTTTCCGTGATGCCGAAGAATGATTGGGTTCATGGATCCGGACGGTGCTCTCTGACAGCGCAGGGGGAGACTCTGCCACACCTGGGAGAAGCAGCACTGGCAGAATGTGAAATGTTACTGAGCAAGGTCATTCCATGGGGTCATTGTAAGACCTGTCACCCATCTCCCCCCAACGTCATTGAGAAATTATACCGGACTTGTGCTACTTATGGAGAATATTGTGTCTGAATTTATCCTTTGTTTGAGTCTGACTTATAACTACAGACAACAAAGTCCTGTTTTTTAAAAAGGAAACGTAAAAGCAAAAATCAGCAAGGACACCCTCCAGGCAATGGTTGTTTCTGTTGTAGCTGTGAATACTCATTAACCTGCAACAGAAGCTTCTGATTGCAGTTTTTCACCAGATACCTCATCAGCAAAGTGCTGCAAACAGGCACCGCATTTTCAAGTCTGACTCATGTCTAGCCCTGTGGAAAAGCGCGACCAGTATCATTGATGTCAGTGCCGTTGGTGAGGCTTGTTAGAATGAATGACAAGACTAGAGATGTGACTCAACGACAGCAACTCTCACTCACTGTCGGTATGTTTTTCCACAACATGGCTCCTTCAGGAGGTGGGCTTCCTGACAATCCCACTCCCAGAGCCTGGGACAATTTTAATGATTGATCACCCTGCTCCTGACAGCGGTGAGAGGGAAGAGAGCCGAACCACAGAGAGAAAAGAAAAGGAGAGGGAGGAAAGAGGGGCGTGGACAATCCCACAAGGTCAGAGTGATGTCCAGTCTTTTGTTTCCAGTGGTGAGATCCGTGGCCTGTGTGCAGCCGCGAGGGGACGCGCGGAGTAACCGGCAGCTTGGCAGGAACAGATGTTCTTACACAATGAACATGAATGTGGTTGGCTGCTTATTCACTAGAAGTCAAGAGGCTGACTTCCCCTTTTATTGAAACAAAGAAAAATACAGGAAAGTGCGACGGCTTTCTACCTGTGTGCCTCTATCAGGCGAACATGTTGCTGAGGCAATGGAGCCCATATTCAATATGATTTATGTCCTGCTTAAGATACATGATAGGCATCTATTTATGGACATGATAATACAATACAATAAATCTCTTATGTAATCCAGGGTGAAAATATGTCTGCGGCTCAACAAAACAGAAGACACAACAGTATATAAAAACAGCATGTCAATGTCTGCGGTTAGATCTCAGGGTATCGATGAAATTTGAGATAAATAAATTATACTTAAAGGTATATGTTTTTAGTGGCCAAAAGAACTCTATAGCACTGCCCGGAGCTCAAGAGCTCAAACTGGCTGAATAAAGGATGGGCGTTATCTGCCAGGATATACTCTTCTTGTCCAGCTGTTAACATTTGACTCAAGGCCATTAAGGATTTACCAACTATTTTGCTTGCCATTGAGACAAATTTCAAAAATGTAATTCTTAGATCTGTGGTTTATATGTAGGTGACCAGGTAGGAAGGTTTAAAGTCAAAACACTCTTTAAATTGCACATAATCCTAAGTGTGTTTGTGTGTATTTGAATTTAACCATTCAATAAGGTCGAACTGGACATAATGTACATGTGTGGATTTGTCCTTGATGATTCCTTAAAGCATTACACTAAATACTGTATAAACAAGGGAGGGAACAAAATATTGATTTATGTTTTGTGATACAGTTTGAGATCTAAACTATTGACTTTTCATGAATAGTTTACATTCAGAAAAAGACATTTCAACCAATTCCATTTTATGATCGTTAGCAAACACAATGATAATACTACTATGCATCCTCGTACAGGTACTTATACCAGTGTATAATTTGACAATATGATTACTGAGCTATGTAGGAAGAAGGTGAGCTTAGATAGAAATGCTTACAAAGACATGCCATGGGAATTTCTAAATAAAGGCACCTTAAAGATGAAGATGGTGTCTATTAATGTATTAACTGTGTCGATGAATTTGGGTCGTTTATCTTGGATCAACATATTTTTTAAGAACAATGTATTGTTACACTCCTAAAAATTACCTGACATTCTAGTTTTCCACAATCTAAAAAAACATTATAATATTTGACAAGTGACTTGACAAAATAGAATCAATCAATCAATACTAAATGAATATGCTCAGTGTCACTCTGGACGCCCATACTGTACCCTCTCATTCTATCTTTATTTTAACACTCTGCCCTGCTCCCTAGTTGTCTGCATTCCATATATAGAGTGCCTATTTGTGTCAATTGAAAGAATATATTCTCTTGACTTCCGGTCATTGTGAATATACGAGATATTATCAATACTGTGTCCACATTACATTATAAACATCCAAGGCAAAAAATGATTTGAATTGAGTCAAGGATCTTATCTCAAACATTACCTAAGTCATCCTGTGTTTCTTTCTGTGTGGGCGTGTGAGCTGCCTGTGTGTCTTTCACTTGGAATGTAAGATCAGTTTCCAGTGAAGAGTAAATGGTTCAGGAAGTAGAGATGAGAAGCACAATCCTAAACATGGACACCAGCACAGCTCAGCTTGTTGCCATCACCAGGAATATTGGCCCATAAATGACCTGAGCTATTCATAACTCATTGCCTCCCTCTGCTGGTGTTAATGGAGAGTAAAATCCTTTTAAAACGTTCTTCATACCCTCTTGAAAAATCAATATATTGCATAAAATGTATTATATAATATACTGTCTATGTCTCTCCGTTGTGGGTGCAAGACTAACATATAAAATGTATGCATGATATGTTTATGTCTGACTTAAATTATGGTTTGCAGAAGTTTATAGTCACTTTATGATACAGTATTTCATGATATTTTTTTATTATCCTGGTAGGCCTATCTGTTATATCGCATGAATATCTCTAAAGGTACTTTGTGAGTCACTGGCAATCAATACTGAGTTTCATATAGGTTTTTTTATTTTCTATAGTATCCAGAGGATGTTACAACAAATGATCTTGATGAATTTCAGTATAGTGTGTTTGTAATAATATATAATCTGGTTTATTGAATGTTGGGGTTTGTTTGTTTGTTTTTGTGTGTGTGTGTGTGGTCTGGGACAGTGGTAAAAGAAGGTATAAAATAATTAATAAAAAACAATATCCATGCAAACAAACTATGCTATATCATCACTTTTTTTTGTTTGCTAATAGTTTGCTAGATTGTTACTTTTGGAATCATCGGTTTGCTGTTTTGTGTTGCTTTTTGCATGTCCACTTTCAAACGTTTACTTTTGTCAGTTTATTTAGTAGGCCTATTGTGCTAGATTTACCAACTGGGTTGCAAAGTAAAATATGCTATCGGTTATAATTTCCTGGTTAAACATAAAATGATTTATGAATGTGCACATTATTTTAATGTATATTAGATAGAGCAGGTGAATATGCAGCAATCATCTCTGGGGCCTTGTTATTTTAGTTATTAATGTGCTTGAGTTGTGCAGGTTGTTCAACTATTCCCTTTTTAATACCTCAAAACTAAAGACAAAACAATTTATTTCAGGGATTCTTGTGACAACATACAGGCCACATAATATTACACTGAATTGTAAAACTATTCTAAATAATAATGTAGGCTATATGGGTCGTTCCTAGCATTCGGTGCCAATTAGGTCCCCACCACATTATATCATATATTTTGTATTTTAAAGGTCTAATGCTTATTTTTTAAAAGCTTGGTTTTAAATGTTTATACCCTCTACCATAAAACAACAATGTTATTTAGCCAGGATATTCCAAATTCTAAATAATTACTCTGATTTGAGCACAAGTAGGCCAAATTGCTGTGTCCCCAATTATGTTTGCTCAACTTCTGTAACATATACAAAAATAAATCAAAGAAATACAAACAAATTCTACATTTTTGTCACTGTTGTATAACCCTTTTGCTAATATTCCTCACCAAATTGAAATTGTTGTTATTAATTCATTTTTATTGAAAATAAAGTGTGTGTCCCCTGTTTGAATGTCCCCCCTGTTACTCTGATTTGAATCCCTCTGGACACGCCCCTTTACTATTGTACTATTTGTATCTCAAGAAGAAGAAGGATACATTTTGAGTGGGAAAATCATCTTCAAGAAGCAGAGTGAATGCGTTCTTCTTTCAACGTTTTTTTAATGTTTTAAGAACTTAACTGTTGCGGTAAAGCATAACATGTCCACCCTGTTATGCTAATTTTTAGTGGAACTGATCATTTGTTTTACATTTAGAAAATATAGTGAATATATCTATCAAATATATGTTTCTGTTGTCACCAAGTGCTAGCTTGATTATCATCACACATGTAGCAATAGCCAAGTTTAGCATAAAATGTCCACCCTGTTACGTCCACCCTGTTACTATTTTTCACAGTAACAGGGTGGACACACAGTAACTGGGGATGGTAAAAAAAAAATGTTTTAAACATAATATCCTGAGCTTGACCAAAATACTTTTCTTATACTTTAACAAGCCATCATTCAGATTCAATTAAATTAATTCAATTCTTTTTTTATTTTTGAATACCCTAGCTGAACACCGAATTCTAGGAATGACCCATAATTTCCTATATTAATTTACAATAACTGACAACAAACACAAGTTAAAAGTAATACAGCTAAACTAGCTTTGACGGTGTAGGCCTAAATATTAACTGTTTGCCTAATAGTTTTATCATAATTATGAAGTAACCTATTCCCTTATCAGTAAAACTGGAAAATTGTGTTTTTTGTGTGAACCTGAAGATGCATGTACAATGTACCTAACGGTAGATGTCTCCCTACTCCGTGCAGCTGTGTGTCTTCATGGGTACGATGCTGTCTACAGATGACCGAGTCGCCATTTTGAAAGGCAAACCGTTCACAGCACACCCGCCCTGAGTACTGGAACTATGCCGCGGGGCCGGCCTCGCAAACTGAGAGTTAAAAGCAACGACGAAACAGGTAATAAGTACCAAAATGCAACGAATAAAAAATACAGATAATGGCCTATCCAAATAACCGGCTATTATTTAGATAGGCATCTCTGTATCTTATATAATAACACTTCAATGCAGTGTATATAGTCCCCGGATATAGTATTGCGGGTGGGCTTTGCTTTGTGCGGCGAAGGAGTGATTGAGGCGGAATGATATTAATAAGGTTTCGGTGGCTCTTCTTATTGGCTTCCAGTCTAAATTGGTGTCCGCGAGGGGAAGAACCGCGGTCTCTTTTGTAGTGATAGTAAACGTACACTGTTGTCACTTATTATTTGTTTAATAGTAATTCGTCGTTAGCATGTTGTTGCTAACTAGCTCGCTCTGCTACTGCTAGCGTCAATGCTAACACGCCAACCTTTTTGCCATTGTTATTTTTGATACTGTGAAGCGTAGCGAGGCTCTCCTGCTACTGATGGATCCGTGGCATTCCGTGCTGCATGACCAAAACAAGTCGTCATTTTCACGTGTAGACATGAAGTGTCGAAATGTGGTGTCGGAACGCATTCATGTGCTGGCATTTTGGTATTATCTTTTGAAAACCACGATAATATAGCCGAGGTACTGTTTTTGTGACATGTTAGCTGGATAACTTAAATGGTACACTATTCAAAATCTTCCACAGATATATTTGAGCAACTACAATTCGGCAACTAAAACAAAACATTTGCTTTAAAATAGCGGTAACGTTACGTTTGTATTTCATAGTGGGTTAATATCAGTCAGTCACATACTGTAGGAATGCCTACGAGTGTGACAGCCAAGATGGATGTGTGGAACCAAACTGTTGAATATCAACAGTCAGGCTAACATGTTCACACGAACAATATTTAATATACACTTTATTTACGTATCACTGCAAAAGCACGAGCTACGAGAGTGAAACCAAATTATTGAATACATACATTGTCTTCATGTATCTTCTAGTGAGACAACTACAGTGAAACAAACTTTATTGCATTATTATGGATACATTTTAAGACTAATAAAGTATTATATAAAGTACTATTTAAGAGTAAGTTAGGGGCTTTGTTGGTCCCAAGTTAGCTTACATTTGAGGGTTATCACTATTTTAATAGTCACATTTAAAATACTAATTAGGCTTATAGGAAAAATGACAGCAGTCCAAATTATAAACTAGTACGTTCATTGTTCTGTAATATGTTATTAATCCTTTATGTACACCCAATGATTGTAATAAACAACAACACTATAAGTAAAAGTGATAAAAATGAAAACACCTTTTCATGCATTCTTTGGCACTATTTCTTCATAGTTAAACACTTCTGAAATAGCCTGCCTATCCCCCACAATGACAAACCATTCTACTATACCAGAACAAACATATTTTGTATATGTACATGATATGCAATACATGTACAAATAAGTATTGCATATCTAATTGAGTATGCCAAAAATACAGTAGCATTTTGCAGAAGTCCACATGCTGTTCTGGCTAATCTGACCCAAAATCCTTTTCACAGTCGATATAATGAGCAAGAGGGTCATAGTTCAACGAGTGCAATGACTGAGTAGTATGTCCCAATTGTATGCATGCTGCATCTAATAGTACATTCAGTACTTTGTAAGGGCAGCTGTAGTACATAGTGGAAATCAAAATAAAATGTTTGCAATTTTCAAAACAGCGTAACATTTGTATAGACTAGTACTATTCTTCTTTGGTATGTTCTAATGCCGAACTTTCTTAGTTTTAAAGGGAGTTTATTCACACATTTATATCCTACTGTCTACCCATCATATGGGCAAAATCTTCCATGAATATTTTTAAGCTTCAATAAAGTCAAAGGCCTATAATATGCATGCCCCCCCAAGTTTGATGAATGCTTGTTGAAGAAAGTTAAAGTTATACTGTCCGACACACAGAGACTTCCATATTAAAATTTGCGGTTACTTTTTGGCAACTCCGGGCACCTGTATATAAAAATACAGTCAGGATGAAAGTCTTTGGTTTTAGAATTTTTTTTACAGAAATAGTAGAAAATGCACCATATATTTATTCTATAATTGCACAGTAAAACTTCTTTAACCGAATGAAGATACTTTATTGTTCTTTCTTGTACTCGATCAGATGCAGATCCCAGTGGCGCTAAGGCGGATCATTTTGGGGAAGATGGAGAGCTCAAGAACAAGAAGTGTACAATATGCGCCCAGATCTTTACCACGGAGAGCCAACTTCAGAAGCATCTCCGCGAACATGAAATCAACGATAAGGTACGTTCCGGCACCTGGTTAAGAGACAGTGAACACAGCTATTAACCTAATTCATCCAAAACAACATCAGTAGAGTATGTTTTCTCTCTATCATAGGCTTATATTTGTATTCTTACATTACACACATATGTGGCAAGTATAACGAGTTCATTAGAACCATACATTTGTATTATTGCTGTCAAAAAGCAGTTTCATATTATTGCAGTTTGGTGCAGATGATTTGTATAACAATGACCCAGCTACAGGTTGGAATTGGGCCAAGCAAGTGCCTTACCGTCAAAGCTCGAGGCGTCCTAGATTTTCAGCTCAGATTTTTCACAATGTGGAAGCTGCTGGTAGAGGACATTGTTTATTTGAAAAGCTCAGCACAGGTCTACCAATCACATTATTTGGTGGCAGCTGCTTCCAGAGCGTCTGCAATGTGCTATTACCAGCAGCATTGTTAGACATCCTCCTGGATTTCTAAATACAAAACACAGCTGGCGTTATTTACTTATCCATATGCGACTTTGCATTAGAGCCCTAGACATGCTCAATTAACAGGGTTTTTGTTAATTCCGAAGATGTAAATGAGCACAGCTTCGGTTGAGCTGATTAAATAAACTGCACGGGAAATGGGGCTTGATGCTGGGCTGTTTAACTGAGCAAAAAAGCACTAAACATCGTCTGCTCCTGAACTTTGAACAGTGGAAACTATTGTCAAGACTCCATTCCGGATGAATGATAAATCAGTGTGTATGAATGGCTGCTTCAGTCATAAGACCATGTTTCTGGAAAAATACCTGAGATAGCTTACAGCAAGAAATGAATAATGTTTAAATCCCTTCTGAATTGTGCCATGAATACGATGTGAAAAGATAACTATGCAACTCAAGAAAGAAAGGGGATACAGTTGAATTATAAGTCTGCAGAAATATTTCACCCAAAAAATGAAATCCTTTATCTTAAATCACTTTCTCTCGCTTATAACGATGCATGTGTGTTTCGCACCGGGATGTACTCACACAACAAAAGCGGCTTGCTAGACTATTTTAGCGCAGACTTATAGGGATATTGATCTCTTTTAATAGTCCTTGGAGAACAATGTGAAACGTGCCACGGTAAATGCCACGTTGGTGTTGACATTGTGCGAGACGAGAGATGTAGTGTATTCACAGAAAAACTAAATGGGTTATGGCAAACAGCGACTTTCTTGAAAAAGTTGAGTACCGTACTTTGCCTCTGTATATATATTCGATTGGACTTGCTGTGAGCCACTTTGGGGAAATATACATTTTCGTATGACAGGTATACGTACAAAATAATTGTGTTTTAATTCATGTTGAGTAATGCAGATTTCTGAAGTTATTAGGCCTAATTGATGAGTTTTGATATTGGTCTTGTCACCCCTGAGTGTCCTAAGTGCGCCCTCCTCTTTCCGCTCACCAGCTGCAAAAACGATTGCAACACACGTCTTTGCCCTATTCCCCCTTTTAAGATCCATTTACACTCCCTTTCTGTCTCTCTGCCTCTCCCTCTCTTACCCACTCTCACACACACATTACACACTGAAGTAATGGGTGTCCACTCTGTTCTATTAGCAGGAATGTAAGAGTAAGGAAAACTTTGGTCATTTGATCCCCTCTCAACAGTCTCTTGGAGCATTAGCAGGCGATAACGGGACCCTCCGTTACCTAATTTACAGCTGCACCTGTGGTAGTGGTTCAATCTACATTCACTTAAATACGCACTCTCTCCAGGCTGAAGAGCAGCCGCCTGGAGGTCTGCCACTCTGAGTCAGACTCACTGGTATCTGTATTGCTCCAGGCCTTCATTGCAGACAAAAAGTACTCAGTTACTTATCCACATAATTAATAGTGTATAGGTCATGTTGAATCTCTTGGTACATGTTTTGGTCTTATCATAGTTGTTTTTTGTCTTTGGTTGTTTTTCCCTTTGTAGTCGTGTTGCATCTCTTTGTAGTTGCTTTGTGTCTTTTTGTGGTCATTCTGTGTCCCTGTAGTCACTCTGAGTGTCTTTGTAGTTGTTTTGTGTTCCTTTATTTGTAATTTTGTGGTTGTTAAGCCCCTCTTAATAGTGGTTCCAAATCTCTTTGTAGATTCTTTGAAGCTACGTTTGCATCTCTTGTTAATTGTTTTGGTCTTTTTGAAGTCCATTTGTTTGCATCATTTTTCTTTACAGATATGATGCGGGCCAGAGAGAGCCTTTATTAATGATACAGTGTTCAAAATGGTATGATATTGCCTTATACTTCCACGGGCTCGGGTGTCAAACACACGTACTTGGCAGCAGATACCGCATATGGGCCGTCAGCTGTAACCACTGAGCATTCTGCTGCCAGTTTTGCGTCTTTTCGTAGTTGTTTTGATCCTCTTTGCATCTCTTCTAAGCTGCGTTTCATCTCTTTGTAGTTGTTTTGTGTCTCTTTGCACCTGCTTTTCATCTCTTTGTAGTTGTTTTGTGTCTCTTTGCACCTGCTTTTCATCTCCTTGTAGTTGTTTTGTGTCTCTTTGCAGCTTTTTTGCACCGCTTTAAAGTTGTATTGTGTCTCTTTGCACCTGCTTTTCATCTCTTTTTAGTTGTTTTATGTCTCTTTGCAGGTTTCAAAGTTTAATTGGTCTCTTTATAGTTGTTTTATGTTCCTTTGTGAGTCATTTAGAGTCTCTTTCAGGATTAAACATGCCTATTTGTATACATTTTTTTGAAGGTGAATGTAAGTAGTACCCCACACAGTTAGGCCCCTTTGGCATGTTCAGTAATTCATCCTTGTGCTCAAGTCAGCGAAGGTTGCACTTTAATATACAAGGATTCCCATCTCCACCAAAGAAACAGAATTGCCAACAAAAAGCACATGATGCAGAGGGACACATTTGAAATCCTTTACATCCTTAACATTCCCTTCCTTTCATTGAACTTTTCCTCTCTCTCTTGCAGCCTCATCGATGTGACCAGTGCCCGCAGACATTCAACGTGGAGTTCAACCTCACACTGCACAGGTCCACGCACACAACCTCTGACTTCACATGCCCCGTTTGCACTAAAAGATTCTCCCGCATCGCCAGCCTCAAGTCTCATATCATGCTGCACGAGAAGGAGGAGGTTAGTGACCTGACCCTTCCAACATAACACCATCTTTGATTTGAATTCACAACCAGTTACAAAGAAAGAATACATTTTTTGTTTTTTCAGAATTTGATCTGTGTGGAGTGCGGAGATGAGTTCATTCTTCAGAGCCAGCTGACCTTGCACTTGGAGGAGCACCGCAAAGAGCTGTCGGGCGTCAAGGTCTACACCTGCAAGAGCTGCGACAAAGAATTCAAAACGTCCGCACACCTCAAGGAGCACATGAAGAGCCACGTCAAGATGAGGTCAGACAGGGCTGCAAGATGCCCATTTAGATCATTAAACTCTGTCAGGTGGAAAAATGGACTCAAAGGGAAACATGAGTCTAACAGCTATCAAAAGTAACTGTCGGCCTCTTGTTGTAGGCAATTTACCACTCTAATATTGATATTGGGGTGTGTAGCTGCTGTACCCACAAACATATCATATTATTTTCCAATTGATATGCCAAATTAATAACAAAGAGGCAGTGTATGTGAGTCACCAAGAAACAGCAGTTAGACCAGCAAGAGACAATCATTCTGCCAATAAAAAATATAAAAACAGCTATTTTGTAGGGGAGAAGATAATATTACAATTATTCATTCCACATGAATTGTTTTTCTGGTAATTTTGGCTGTGAAATATACTTACAAGCTAGAATGAACTTCAATCAAAAAGGATAAATTAATTTGCCATTCAACAGAGTTGGATTTCTTCTACATTTTCATTGATTTTGATAAGTTAAACGCACATTAAGAGGCAGTTATACGACTTTTACAAGGGCCACAGTCTTCAGTGCCGTGTGCAAACTCTCTATAGAGTATTAATAGTTGAAGGTTGACATTAGAACTAAGGTACAGAAAGATCCGAGAAACAACAGCAGAAATAACACACAGTTTGGGAGGATGTCTCTGGTACATACAATGTAACCATTGTACTGCAATCCTGCAATACAGTACCTCTATTATGTGCAATGTAAAAGTTAAAATACATTGTGTACCTTCACTTTTGTTCAAATCCACAAGGAAGAATACTGAAAATATTATAAAAACACTGTGTCTAGGGAGAAATAACTATGTTTTTCTTGCTCTTTCATAACTTATGTTTTTATTTTATTTTAATTAATATTGATAATAATATTAGTAATAAAACAAGGATGAATAGCCAAAACAATTATAAAACCAAAAGACAGTAGATGATAACAAACTCAACTATAAAAGAGACTATTAAAAAAAACTACAGGAATAGAGTATTAGTAATAAAAAAAAAACATTATGAAATTAATTACAAACAAATTGTGAAACTATCATCAGAATCAGGTTTATTGCCAAGTAGATGTACACATACAAGGAACATGCTAGAGTGTATGGTGGTACTTACACAAACATTGTATAAGGAAACAAGTTGTAAGAAAAAGAGCAGAAATATAACTATTATAAAAAGAAAATATAAAAAGAAAAAAGCAATATTTCTTCTACTTAATATTAAAAGAATAAAGATAACTATTTGCCCGGAATATAAATATACAAAAAGCCATAAAAAAAGTACAATGGAAATGTGAAAAATACAGTATATAACATTTTCAATGTTCTCCAATAATGTGCAGATATTCAGAGTGATACGCAGGGCTCACAATATTTAAATTAACAAAATCTTCTCACATGATGTGCAATTCATAGTGTCTATGTGGTGTGTATGTGATCATCTGTACTTGTATGTAAAACCAACTTGACTTCTGTTGTGTGTTTCCTCTTTCCACAGGCCGCTCAGCTGTAGTTCCAGAAACTACAAGAAGAACATCGACCGCAGCGCCTTCCAGAACAGCTGCCATCACTGCGGAAAAGCGTTCAAAAAACCCAGTCAGCTGGTTAGGCACGTACGAATACACACAGGTGAGTGAGGAGCTCAGAGAGGGGTGACACATTTTGGTAATGTAGGGGCACAAACAGAAGAGTTGGGGGTTCTGCTTCTCAAAAATGTAATTGATGTAATAATTAAGTATTATATAACTAGAGTCTCACATTTGTCTTTCTGAAATGGACTTACCCTGATTACATTTTCCTCGATTAGCTGTCTACATAACAAATCACCTCTTACTTCACCCTCCCTTTCTTTCCTTTTTTTTGTTTAATACCTTTAATATTGATCAGTGCACATGAAAAGAGCAAATACCCGTTTAACGTTAAGTCTCATAATTAAAATATAGAAAGAAAACAACAATATAATGAAGTACTGTGCATCTGAATCGATCCAAAGAGCAACACGCCATACTTTCTGCATTTCAAAGGCGTAATCAATCATACTCATCAAAGTTCAAAACAAAACAAAGCAAAATGGAAAAAAAGGTCTAATCAAGAAGATAAGAATTTAAATGTTCTCTAGCTTTAGAAAGGACATTTTAGCACTGATCCACCGAGTGAATACATAACTATGGTTGTACTCTACTGGAAATCAAAATGAGGCAATATAGGGAGAGACATTTATAGTTAGTCAGAATAATTCTGTCATAGTATGAAAGCAGACATCATTATCTAACAATCATGCTTCTATTGGCTAGCACTACATCTCAAAGTGGTTGGCCAATCACAACAGAGCCGGCCAGCTAACCAATCAGAGCAGACTGGGCTCTGGTTTCAGACAGAGGGTGAAAAGAGGTGCTGCAGCACAGGCAGTATGAGAGAAATGAAAAAGAGCTTTTTGAACATTAAAGCATGTAAACATGTCACAATAGACGTAACATTCAAATATGAAGATGGAAATGAGTATAATAGGACCACTTTAAACAGTCCGTTCAAATGGCCCAGAGGCTGTGGGAATTTTGTAAAGAGCAGCATCTCACCAGTTATCCTCCTGGTTCAAACTCAGTTCACACTCCCAGGCAAATCCTTCATTTCCGAGGGACAGTACGCCCCCACTCAGCTCTACCCAGACTATGGGTAAAACAATTCTGTATTAATAAAACTAAGCGCTTGTTCTGGTAAGCCTTCTGGGTTCAGGTTATATAGCCCGAAGCTTCCACCCACATGTTGTTTACACATCATCCACTTGTTAATTTGTTTGGTAGCCTGGCTGGCTGCATGACTAATGACGGATGGAGTTTATTCCTCTGTGCTGCGAATCTCAAACAGCCCTCAAGCTGATGAGGTTAAGAGGCGCTTTGGGACACACGCACGTGCGCACACACACACACACACACACACACACACACACACACACACACACACACACACACACACACACACACACACACACACACACACACACACACACACAATGCCTCATTCTCTCACTCTCTCTGACGCACACTCCCATCAGTGAATACGACTCGTCTTTATTTAGGCTAAATCCATGAACACAACATTTAGATTGATTTGATGAGTAAAAGTATTAAAGATGTCATGTGGGTGTCGTAAGGGTCTGGCGATATGGAGTATTTGAAATATCTCAATTTGTTAGACCAAATAGCTCAATATCGCAAAAATATTGTAGGGATGACTATGAGAACTTTAATAAAATATATAAACACACATAATGATAATTAAAACATCACATGACTTAATTGTAATGCAGCCTTAAAAAACATGTATGCCATATAAGTATATATCTGTATCTAAAAACAATGTCGATAAAATATAGATATATTGCCCTAGGTTTCATGTGTAATCATTTTACTATTTATATTACATTGCTAAAAATACAACCACTATGAAACTGCAATAGAACAAAATGATTTAATTCTGATATGTGTAAAATATAATATTTACAGTAAGTTATTGTTTATTTATCCAGTTTAAATAATGAAGAAAAGGGTTTAGTTTTTTTAATCAAAAAGAGTCACAATTACTTACTGGTCTAAAGCTGTAACCTGCTTTAAAACCTGCTTTAATGAATATGAGTAGAGTTAGATGATGATGGGTTTAAGTAGCCATCCATAGTCTTTACTATTTACCCTTTTTCCAAGTCATTCATATTGATTCCGGAAAATACCTTAGTAAAATGATCACAGGTGTTTCCGTCTCTTTGCCCTGACTTTACCCTTTCCTTTCAGGTGAGAGACCCTATAAGTGCTCACATTGCGGGAAGGCTTTCAACCAGAAGGTGGTGCTGCAGACTCACATGGTGCGGCACACCGGAGAGAAACCTCACCTCTGCATGTTCTGCCCGGCCTCCTTCTCCCAGAAAGGAAACCTGCACTCCCACGTCCAGAGAGTTCACTCCGAGGTAAGAGCACAGAGAAACACTCACACCTCAGACACTGTATAGGGAGATATCTCTGTGTAATGAGACACCCTATTTAATGAGCATGTTGAGTATTGCAGTAATAAAATAAACTACAAAACAGTGCTTTTATTTTATTTTAAGAGTGTAAAAGAGTTTTCCTTTAATGCAAAATTGTGTGAATTTTTTAATTAAACAATGGGTTTAGCACCAGTGTGTAGATCGAACAGTGAGGAATTAAAGTGATTATAAAATAGATAAATTGCACATGATACATTTTCATAACTCTCCGATATGGTAAGACAGGTTTGATACACCCATCACTACACAAATCCTCAGATTTGACGTGTCTTTGGAGTCTTACTGCATTTGTGGGGAAAAATAAAGTTATAAAGCCTTTTGTGGCTCCAGAGGAAGTTATGGGAGCTGTGTTAAGGCTACAATTTAAACAAATTAAAATAATCTGGGGATGTAAAGGCTCATCTCCGCTAGAGGCTACATTATAACTGAAATATAACTTTTAGTAGAAAAAAATGGGCCTCATCCACCGAAGTTTGTTTTGAAAGGGCCCTATTATTTTCAGCTTCATATTTGTATTTTCTGCCTCTATACTGTGACATGTTTACATGCTTTAATTTTCAAAAAGCTCTTTATTTTTCTCATACTGCCTGTGCTGCAGCACCTCTTTTCACCCTCTGTCTGAAACCAGAGCCCAGTCTGCTCTGATTGGTTAGCTGGCCGGCTCTGTTGTGATTGGTCAACTGCTCAGAGATGTCCCGCCCCTCAGAGACTTTGGATTTGGTTTTATAAGCCCTGACAACAATAATGTACAAAAAAGACACAGGAAATTAGTGCAACCGTACAAACAATATTCACACATTCTTATCATTTCCGCAGTGCGCGCTTAAAAAGCGTTTTTTTTAAACAAACTGACTGAATAAAAATACTCTCGCACCTCACTGTTATGAGTAGTCATGCTTATGAGAACTTATTGGATGGCTGGTTTGCCCCATCCACCTGGAAACAATGTGTGTTGATAGATATTCATGTTCTCTTATGGGTTCGCTTCCCCTTATTTTACAAACTAAATTGAAACATGGAATTTTATTTGTATTCTCCTCAACTTCTCACATCATTGTGTATTCCATACTAAAAGCCCATGATGGGGCCGGTTGATTAAATTACTTCTGGAAAGCCAAACAGCAGGGCCATTTGAATAATGCATCTAATTTTGACAAGTGTCCTTCAGCTTTCTGTTCCAGATAGAGTTAGTCCTCATGGTTTGACTGACTTTATGAATAAATTATGGTCACGCGTTATTCACAACAGATTTCATGAGCAGATGTGTACTCGGTAGCCAGGGGAGTAAAATCAACTTGTTTCCAATTTATAATAATAATAATAATAAATTCAATTTATAAAGCACCTTTCATTGCTAGCAGCAATCCCAAGGTGCTAATTTAAAGGGGACCTATCATGCAAAATGCACTTTTGTACGTCTTTTATACATGAATATGTGTCCCCGGTGTTCCAGGGAACTCACCAAGTGTCAGAAAACACAACCCTCTCTATTTTCCTCCATACCCAAATCTCTAAAAAAGGGGCTGCAACGGATCTGATACAGACTGATCCAGATTTGAACACTGTCCTGACGTCAGGACAGTGGCGCTACGGCTATTGGGCCAACTCTCCACCAATCAGGAGGAGACAGCCACGGCATTGCCGTTCGAAAGCACTGGAGACGCTGTAGTACATATGCCAGGCCTGTAGATGGTGCTGTTCTCACAGAATCAGCCCTTGCAAAAACAGGGCTAAAAAAGTGCAAATAGAGCAAAATGAGGCATGGCTAAAATGCATGATCTGTTTGGTATTTTGAAAAAAAAAAAAGTATAAATATGCCTTATATAGGTATGGTCCTACACTATATTATTAAAATATAGCATGATAGGTCCACTTTAATGAAGGGTTTTAGGTGTCTGTAGGCGTGTTGAGACAGCAACACTGTCTGCTCAAGAATTACACAAATGAGTTCCAGAATCAAAATCTAAAAACACCTCAAATGATTTCATGTGCTTTCAGTTATTTGAAATTCAATGAGGACTCCTGTATATCTAAAAGTATTGTAACAGTGTTGGATTATTGCCTAAAATATGCCTTTAGGCAAACGTACATTTTATATACTGACACATTTTTTAAAGCAAGTTAATCTTCACAGGTAAACAGCACTTTCATGCTTTTTGTATTTTATTTTGCAGAACACAACTTGAATCACTTAAGCTTGTGTTCACCAAAGAACGTTTTTAATTTAACATCACCCTTTCAAAACGCCCATTAACTTAAATATACTATACATTCTGCCTTTGACTTTCTTTGAAAGAAAATATATTTCACCACTTTTTTAATACCCACAAATATCCCTTGCTCCGTCAACCACCAAATATGTTTCAAACTGACTTGCACAATCAAGGACATCAGAACCTTATATACAAAACTCTTCTACCTATTTATGATTTCCATAATTTCCCTCTCATATTTTTTGTTTAAAAAGGTTTCTAACTAAGTTAAATTACCAGGAAGTATCTAAGTGCAAAGGACATATGCTTCAGTGCTCTTATCTTTCCTAGCATATGATACACTGGACAATCCTTTACCAAAGTAAAGGAATTAATGCCATCGCTAAACTCCATGGCTGCGGTCAAATTGTCCAAAAACAATTCTGGTCCTATGTCTTTCCCTCACCACTTTTCCTTTAGCCCTTATCATTCATCCACTTAGGTTCTTCTGGGTCATTTTGCTCCGTTAGGAACCTGCCTAAGCAGAATAAGCAAAAATAAATTACAGGACATTGTCTGAGCATAATTGGATTCTCTTCACACTGTAGTGGTCTTTTCCTAATCACATATTCAAAAGGAAAACTGGTTAGAAAAAGACATATGATTGATTTGTTTTACTAGTGGACCGTAGCCATCATTTCTGTCTTGAACTTTTTGTTACGATTACCCCTTCAGTAAAAACACACGTCTTTGCCCCACAAGAAATGACCTTCTGTTCACCCCACACGCTTTCCCATACACACTCATTCTTTACCCTGTTGCCACATACATGTACCATCCTGATGGTGATTACTGGAGTTTTTTGATATGCCCAGACACCCCTCACAAACTTGAAAGGCATCCTTTTCTATTTCAGCCACCTTTCTCTTACTTCCTCTTCTGCCCACTGATACTGACATCTTCCACTTCACCGGTGGTTAGCCTCTCATGGAAAAGCAATCACCATAAATCGTGATTTATTTTAGGCTCCGCACTCAACAGTCTCACTTGCTCGTATGGATTTCTCTCTGCTCCTACAGTTCTAATCAGTTTTTCAAGTATCGTCACTTAAAACTTTGTTTTCCACCCACTTGCTGGCTTTTCAATATTTTATGTCAGTGGTTCAATTGTCAAGTTAATTCTCCCTCTATAAGTTCAGCATCTTACTCATCCCTGCTTAATTTCTAGGGTTCTGTGAACATCATTTTAAAATGTACTCCAAATAACTACAAAAATGAGCCAAACTTGATCATATTATCCCTGCACCTGATCTTGATATTTGCATCCCCCAAAGACAACAAACTCCACACTTTCTAAATTAAAAGTCAACACAACCTTCTTCCCATTTCGGATTCTGAATCAAATGAAGGTTTATTGCCAAGTCAGCTGTCCACATAATCATTAAATACATCAAACAGAAAGCAAAATATTGCTAATGTCAAGAAACAGAGTAACATTCAGTGGCTGCAGCACTGTACACTACTGGAACTTATTACTTAGATTGGAGTTGGAGAATAATTGTTGGCGCTCTGGATTTAAAAGTAGGAACCAATGTTTAATCACTCTGGTTCCACTGGATGGCCAAAACGTTTTTGAAATGTCATTTTGTATGGTGACGGAAGCTGATTCAAGTTTAATGGGCAAAAAAAGTGGAAAATAAATGGACTAAGGGTTCAACTAGAAAAAATGCTATCTGACTTTTATTCACCAGACGAGCTAAAGTGTACGTCCATTACGTCATCAAAGCAGCACCTCAGTGGCTTAACGCGTTGGCTTAGCCTCTACAATAATTAGTTTTGAACCCCTGATTATCAAAATGTTATTGTACTTGAGATTGAAAAAAAAAATACAACTCTACATGGCATTTATAAGGCCATGCCTGCTTTGCATTATCCAATTTGTGCTGTAATAAATCAGGAGCTATGAGGTAGTGACATTCACAAGAGAACACTTTCTTACTCCTACATATGTTATTATAGATCATAGTAAAAGAGACCCCCTAATGGGTGTAAGTACTCTAGATTTATACCTATGAAGGGCACACACTTAAGCAGTTCCAAAATAAACAGCAGGATCATGCTTATGACTTATTGAAGTCAGACATACCAGTCGTATTGGATTATTGTTAAACAGAACACAAGAGAAAAGGCAATACATCCACAAAACCTTTATTTCTTTAAAAATGTATTCAAATATATAAACAATACATAAGCAGCTTGTATCATTACACAACAAACAAAAGTAAAGAACACCAAATGCAGTATCTTTCCATCTTCATTCTGAAATTATAATTTAAACTCATCACCGTGTGAAATGGTGCTCCGTAATCTTTATATATTATTTCCGAGGTTTGGCAAGCAAATAATTTATTCAGTGAGCAAATCAGGGATATGCTCACTGAATACATTATTCTAGACTTCTAGCAGCTGAAATCAGCATCCCCGTCAAAATACATTAATAGATGAACACCTCTTACTCAATTTCCCCGGGACTGTGACAGGCGGGGAAAATATCAGCATACATTTAATTGTGAAATGGAATCATTTCAGTGACTAGGTTGCGTCACTTTAGGGGAGCTTTAGCAGCAAAATAGCCTACTCAGCAGCCAGGGGTAATGTATTTGATGTGTTTTATATTCTCTTACAGACTAAAGGTGTACCGCTGTTCCCATGCATGGACTGCAGCTGTGTGTTCAAGAAGCTGGGCAGTCTGAATGCCCACATCAGCAAGATGCACATCTCTGTGATTGAGGTTCCCTCGGGCACTCCAGTAAGACACTGAATGAGCCCTGCTTTACTTTAGTATATTCAAGTTAATGTTCATTATTTTGACCCTGGTGAATAAGGTTAATTGATTGATACATTTTTATTTCGAACAAGTAAAATAAATAATTACAAAACAAAACAAATGTTGCAGTGCATAGTCATGTAAGAGAAATCAAAAACAAAAAATGACATTTACAACAACAACAACAGCATTAGCAACATAAACAGTGCCACATCTAGTGTTCGAAAAGGAGTGAGAAGAAGTATAACTTATTTAATCTCACCCCTTTTTAATACATTTAATACAGGTACACTTTAGACAAGTCCAGTTGAAAACTGAATCGAAAACCAGAATCAGGGTATTTGCCAAGTAGGTGTAACCATACAAGGAATGTTCTTGGTGTATAATGGTTATGTAATAATCAATAAAAGAACATTGCAAGACTCTTTATATACACATAGCCGCATTTTGATTTATTTAATTATCCTTGATGCAAGATTAATGAAAGTATCAATGATTCAGACTGGTGTAGACACTACATTACATTACATTACATGACATGTCATTTGTTAGGCGCTTTTATCCAAAGCGACTTACATACATTCAGTACTGTGGGCAATCCCCACAGGAGCAATTTTGTCTTTTTGCCCAAACCTCACTCTATTCCTCTCCTCCTCCCCCCTCAGGAGACAGAAAGCACAGGTCAGGGTCCCGGGGGGTCGGAGGCCGGCGAGGGGGTGACAGATGTCATCCAGCAACTCCTGGAGCTGTCTGAGCAGGTCAGCGGGGACGCAGCGCAGCCCCAGCCTTCGGAGCCAGCTATCGCCATGGAAACTGCCATTAACCAGGACATCCTGCAGGTGAGCAAAGCACATTCAACCACACTACATCAATTGGGTGATAACAAGGACAAACACATAGTAATCAGGTCTTAAAGCTGACCTACAAAACTAAAACATAACACAAAACTAAATAGATATCAAGATCGTACTTCTCATCTTCATACTTGGGTGTAATGATAGACTGTCCGCTATCCAAAGTAAATTGAATATGTCTGCAAAAATACAAACAAATACTTTATTTCCTTTACCACTTTTAGGGCGAGTAGACAAATTATTTTAGTTTTTAACATCTATGATTCCGATTACTCTACAGCAGGGGTTCCCAACCTTTATTGTGCCAAGGACCGGTAGATACATAAAAAAAAAATCGCGGACCGGTTGTCAATTTTAACTGATTTTAATATTTACTCATCAGCAGCAGGTAGCAACAGAGGCTAATTGTATGTAACAGCCTGAACAAATACTAGAACAATATGCATCCAAAACATATTAACAAAGTTTAAAAAATAACCGGTGTTGTTTTTTGGTTTTTCGGAAAACCAAAAAACCACGTTATTCAGTTTTTAAACCAAAACGGGAAAACAGATAAATCAACGTTTTGGTTTTGTTTGATTTACGGATAATCAGTGAATGCTGGGAAAACGAGGAGAAGGCGCAGTGTGTGTGTGTGCCTGTGTGTGTGTGTGTGTGTGTGTATCACTGGCATTTGTTTTCAGAAGATATTATGATAGTGTCGTTCGTTCCGGTGCACTCCGACAGTATTTAGAACTACATCCAGATTAAGATTAAACTAATTTATTTTGGGAACAGCTGCATATATGGAGTTAGCCATATGTGTGTAAATTACTGTTCATAAACATTTGAAAACAAATGCCAGTGTCGGACAGACACAAACACACCGAACACACAGAGCTGAGCTGAGCAGAGAACATACACACACACATCATGCGCCTTGGTGACTGACTGGACATCTCCTTCATAAAACTAATAAAAGGGGGAGTAATCGGGCAGTTCGATGTGTGTAGAGAGGTGTGTGTGTGTCCCGCTGCCTCCTGATGCTGCAGCCATTTGATGAAGTGAAGGAGGGTTTCCTTCTATAAAACAGCTGTGGGCAGCAGATACCGTGAGAGTCCCGGACATTAATTCATAGATCAAGGCAGACTGGTTTACTCTCCTGTTTTGCGTATCCGGTGCTTAAACAAATAGCTCTACACCCCTGGCCGACATGTCCTTAAAATGAAGTCCGAGTTTGAAATATATCTCAAATAATGTATGCACCACAATTTCCCCACATAAACATAACAGTCTGCAATCAAACGGTTGTCTCCTGTGCGCTCCTCTTCCTACTTGGCGCACCGGTAACATTCTCGTGCGCACAAGAGGCTGAGCCGCCGAATCCCTCGGAACATCATAAAAGCCATTTTCAACGGTTTTCTGGTGAAAGATTAGCTACTGGATGAAATAATATGACTGGTGGCATCGGTGCGGAAATTAAACACTTTAAAAAAAATATTATGATAAAATATTTTTATATATTTATAATTCTGCAAATATTACGATAAACTCACAGCTATTTCGCGGCCCGGCAGTAACACCTCCGCGGCCCGGTACCGGTCCGCGGACCGGGGGTTGGGAACCCCTGCTCTACAGTATTACAATAATGCATGTTACAAGTGTTTGTCCACTGCTTTTTAATCAAAACTGCTGCACCGAATGAAAATCTCCTCAAAGATTTAAATCAAACACCTATAATTTCATATTGAGAAGAGCCAAAAACATTTTCTTGAACCATGTCCCTAACAGCTAATATACATTTTTTCCAATAAATCGGCGCACCAAGGCCCCCAGATTTAATTAACTTGGACTTAGGCAGTCTCTAGGGTACCAGTCCATAATACAATTAAATTGGAATTAGGACAATAATCTTGAAATCTGAGAAAAAGTCAGGATCCTGAGATTCTGACTTTCTTTCTATAAACTCTGACTTAAGTCTCAGAATTCTGTCTTTAATCTAAGATCTAAACAAATAAATAATAACTTTTGGTAAGATAAAAAAAAAAATGCACATGTGGCACTCATCTAATCCCATATAATTATCGTCTACAGCATATGATTCAATTATTATTTTATATTATATAAGAGCTCTTTATCTAGTGTTCTATTTGAGCTCCAATGCGACATGCACTCTTGAGGTTACAAACATGGATTAAAGAAATCCTTCAATTGGAAATCTCTCCTGGTCTTTCTTTCTGTGTGTGTCTGAGCATACAAACCCTCAGATCCACACACCAGCAGCTGCACCTCTTAAGACCTCAAGAGGTTACTGAAGCCATTTATAGGGAAATGATGCGGATGGAAGTCGGAGGACCCACAGTGGGAATAATATTTGGCCACATAGAGGGAGATGAAAAGATACAAAAGTTTCTCAAAAAAGACCATGAATAGATATTTGCTTGAAGATAAGTGATGTGTGCTTTCAAGTTGCCTTCCTTTTAGAGAATGAGAGGCAGGATTCTGGTGCTTGTCGAAAAATATTCCCATCCTGGGGGAAAGAGAACCTTTAAGTTGAACACTACTGGAGAGTTGAATAGAGCCTTTGCTTTCATCCCAAGATGGTTTGATTATGACTGAGCTTTGTAACATTATTTCAAGCCATACCTCAAATGGTTGAATCTATAATAATGAATAAGAAAATATTCTTAACCAGCTGTGTCTCCCTCTCCCCTCATACATAAACTCAATTGTCCCCCCTGGTATTGTGCCTACATTTAGTGGGCCATAACATCGGTATGGAATTATTCTGCAGGAGTTCTACTTGAAACTGAAAACAAACTTTTCTATGGTCAGTTTTCTGAGCCACTATACAAAGGCTTTAATGTGCACTGCAGCATGCCGAACCCAAATACAGACTATAATAACACATTTAAATTGAAAGGCTTTATTTGTCACATGCAGACAAGAGCTGCTACTTTAATACCTCACACTGTAACAACCCTGTTGGGAAATGACTGCTAGATGCAATTTACAATGAATTAATGTCATTAATGGCTGCTACTTTACTACTTTCATATGTTCACATATAATATGTTAATCTACTTCTTATTTCTTTTTACTTTTATTGGAAATGTCTCTTTGCTAGGACAATGTACATGTCCCCACTGTGGGACTAATACATGATTTCTGATTGTAGTTAAGGCTTGTTTTTAGCCAAGATGAAGGAAATAATTTGCAACCCCTACAGGCTGGTAAAATGGCGTGGCATAGGCCTGACGGAGTTTATTATTCTTTAAGTGATTAGGTGTTGTATGTTATTTAGGAAACATTCTATTGTAGGATTTGACCCGCATTACCCTTAATGTAGATTGTGTTACATGAAGGCGTTTTTAAGCTGTGGTGTTTGAGCAGTTTTTCTTATGTTCCTTTCGTAGCAAGCTCTGGAGAACAGTGGGCTGAGTGTGGTCCAGCCGCAGAGCGACAACACATCCAGAGAGAACCAGAGCACGGAGGGCAGAACCGCAGAGAGCAGGAGAGTTCAAATTCACGACAAACCATTCAGGGAAAAGAAAAGGAGCATTTTCAAGAAACCCATACAAATGCCAGGTAGGAGCGGTATTACACGACATTCACAAAAGCATCTTATCACAAACTCAAATGAGATTTTGACATATTGTTGAAGTTCAGTAGGTTTGTAGTTGCCTTTCAGTACAATTATTAATGAATTCACGACTTGAAACTAAGACATTTTAAGTTAGATAACTAATAAATCAGTTCAGTTATTTATGAATAAATGTGTTAAACATTTGCAGATAGATAGATGTGTTGCAATATAAGGGTTTGATGTAATTATAAAAGGAAATGACTGTTTAAGGACTCTTAATTAAGTTATTTTACTAACGTTCAAAAATTTAATTTAAACTGTCCTTTTCCTTGGAAGTTATTTGCATATATATGAAGTTCGTGGCATAAATGAAACATCAGTGCAATTAGTTGTATATAAATGAGCTTGCTTTTTATACAAATATAGTATTCATTGATTTATTCATATTAGATGCTTTTAATTCATAAATAAAATTAATTGCGGTTTAATGTTTTCAGGCTAGGTCTATTTCCTGTTCCTGAACAAGTATTTTTTATCGTCCCTGTTCATTTTCTTACTCGAAAAATCAGTCATTTTATTGACCAACTTTATACTAACTTGGTGATACATCAATGAGAAAGATGATTGATAATATCATAATTTGCAGCCCCAAGCTATCGACAGTAAAACATGTCTGCTTCACTCTGCCTTCCCTCCAGGCTCCATCAGGGAGGAGAACGGCGTCCGCTGGCACGGCTGCCCATACTGCTCCAAGGAGTTCAAGAAGCCCAGCGACCTTGTCCGCCACATCCGCATCCACACTCACGAGAAGCCTTTCAAGTGCAAACAGTGCTTCAGAGCGTTCGCTGTCAAGAGTACCCTCACAGCACACATGAAAACGCACACGGGCGTCAAGGCCTTTGAGTGTCAGTGCTGCCTCAAGTGCTTTTCCACTTCTGGCAGCATGAAGGTACACATGCGTCTGCATACAGGTGAGAAGCAGGTGCACTTCATGAAAGGGTTACACATGAAGCAAAACTAACAAAAATCAACATTTGCACTTTATTGGCTTTGCTGCATCCGAATGACAAACGTAATTTGTATGCACTTAAATAGAAAAGAGGACGTACATGAGCTTTCAACATAATGTTTCCAGGCAGCCTTTTATCATTTAGTTATCAGCTATATGGTATAATAAATTATGCAGAGAACGACAAAAGCTGCTAGACCTGTATACTTATACTCATTTGCACTTATGTGTTTGCAATTATCCTGAATTTGCCTCTACTTAGCGAGCTGGACCTAAACAAGCGTCCCCATGGACATGAAATGTCAGCATTAGTGTGGAATAAAAAACGGTATCACTTTAATTATTATGTGCATCTGTGCATTAGTTGTTGTCTATTATTGCTATGTAATGGCACTTTTCTATGTTAGGTGTTTACTTTTGGTCATGTGTTAGCTCTAAGCTCAGACTTTTCTGAATGTTCTCAGCTGTGTTTCTCACTAAGGCTTGTGCGTATACAGTTTGATATCATTGTCACTTTTTCTTGTGCTGTAATTTTTCATAAATATATATCATATATATTGTCTCCTGCTAACTGCAAGGCTTGGGTTTTATATTATTTATCTAGATTTTCTTAGGGATAGGAAATTCTAATATATTTTGCGTTAATTGTAGTTTATATCTACATGTCAGGTCTAATTCTCTAAATACTAATTCTCTAAGTGCTTTTTCTTTCTTCCCAGGTGTACGTCCTTTTCCCTGCCCTCACTGTGACAAGATCTTCCGCACATCGGGCCACAGGAAAACACACATTGCGTCTCACTTCAAAAGTTTGCAGCAAAAGAAGCACAAGTTTCCTCGCAAAGCCAACAAAGCCAAAGTGTCCAAGAGTAACCTACCTCTGCCCGACATCCCCCTGCAGGAACCCATCCTCATCACTGACTTTGGTAAAAAATGTTATGTTAACGATTGTGAACAAACTCGCCTTCTAAATTGTTCTTGAGATGACGTGAAACCCATTGTTCAGTTAACTACATTTCTTTTTTCAAATGGAACACATGTTTCTTGTTCACATGTTGCTTAACAGGCCTCATCCCATCCCAAAACCCCCGCTTGGCCTTTCAACAATACCTTGAGGTGGTGGGCAGTGACCGGCCATACAAGTGCCAGTTCTGTAATAAGGCCTACAAGAAATCAAGCCATCTGAAACAGCATACCAGGTAAAGCTCCTTGAATAACATTGTCCAATACAGGATTTATAATACAAGTATTTTTTCTAATTCGTAGTTGTAGTAATGATAGTTGGTACAGTTCAATTGTATTCTGTATATAATATTGAATGATTGCTGTATAAAAATGGCATTTCTTTACTTTTAATACTTTGTGTCCCACTTGAAACTACTTATGGTCTCCGTTATGTTATCCTTTTATCATCCCAGGTCTCATACAGGAGAAAGGCCCTACAAGTGTCTGCAGTGCAGTCGGGGTTTTGCCTCCTCGGGAGTCCTCAAGGCTCACATCAGGACCCACTCTGGTTTAAAGGCGTACAAGTGCCTGATGTGCGACACCACATTCACCACCAGCGGCAGCCTGCGACGTCACATGACCACCCACAGTGACCTGCGACCCTACATGTGCCCATACTGCCAGAAGACCTTCAAGTCATCTCCCAACTGCAGGAAGCACATGAAGACACACAGGTTTGGGCTTTCTCTGCACAGTTTTTGTATTGCTGTTTGTTCTTTTATACTTTTTCCCCCCATAGAGAAGCATTCCTTGACAAGGAAGTCTACGTACAACATAATAACACCTCAATAAATAAAACCTATGTTCTGCCAAACCAGGTATGAATTGGCCCAGCAGCTGCAGCCCCAGTCATCAGATGACCACTTAGGAGGGGGCACGGTGGACCATGAAATGCAGGTGGAAATAGAGGGAGACTCCCTCCATCAACCACCTGCTACCTCAGAAGAGCAGCAAAGTATGCTGGGACTGGACCAGACAGAGGTCGTGAATGGAAGTCAAGAAGTGACCTTGGAGGTCCCCCTGACTGACCAGACCCTTGTACAAGGAGAAGGTACGCAGACACCGGGCCAAAGGGCTGGCCAGGAGTGGCACATCCCTGTCTGTATGGACTAACTGTTACCTTGCCTTTTGGAAAACCAAAACGAGTACATAGATGTGCAAAATGACTGTTAAGGGACGCAAAACAACTACAAAGCGATGAAAATGTCAGTTAATTAGGTGCAAAAAACTACTACGTAGAAATGTAGAAGATGCTAATGACCATAAAGAGATACGAGGCATCTCATGTGGCCCTAACATTGACCTTTTTCAAGAATTCACAATTATTTCTTAAGCTCAGAGGTGCATTTAGGGGCATTGCATAAAGCACTTTTAGTAGTTACTTTCATAACGCAGCACATACGCGCTTCATTTTCCATGGTTTCTCTTATATCACGTCTCTGAAAATAGTCTTCATTGTCCTTCAGAACCACGTTTGATTTCAGAAAACACCATGGTTTTTATAATAATGGTTTTGTTGCCTGTTCGGAATTGGCTCCTCTCAAATGACATCAGTTTTCAAATGCATGTCTTGTGGTCAGGTCAGTACTCCTGACCTCAGATATATATGTTTAATGGTTTTTAAATAATAACGTAGACTGCAATTTACACTCCATACAAATGTTCAAAAGAGGAGAGTGGTTGGTATTTTTACATATTGTTCACAAAAGCAGCACCTATGGCATTATCTAGATCTGAATTAAGCCTTCACTTTATAATAAATTATGTTTTAAATAATAGACCCCTTTTTACTTTGCAGTTGCCATGACAATGCATGATGGATTATGTAGTTAATATAAGCGATTATTTACATGCGAGACATTGTTTTTATGGATAATGACCCGTGGAAGTAAATTGGGTAAACACCACCAAGGTTGAGAATTATGACCCGAATAATTGAATTTACAGAGTTAAGATGCCATTCCTATCCATTTTACACATTGCGAGTTTAAGACTAACCTGCATCTTTTTTTCTTCTTCTGTTGACAGACTCGTATGTGACCACCCAACATGCTTTGCCTCAAAACATCAGCCAGTTTGAGACACCAGCACTTCCTCAGCCTTCCTTTGACCAGCAAGCTCTAACACAAGGTACAAACTGACATCTCACTGATTTCACTCATGCATGCTTTTCCCCCCAGAGATTACATTTTTAATCTATGATGTCTGTATTGCATGAAAAAAATCAATCAAATATGCGTTTATGTAGGACAATGAAGTAAAAAACTTGGTTACTTGTGCAACCCCTGTTCTCATGGTAGCCTAAGTGAGATGTCTACATTGAAACAAATGCCATTAAGGAGAACTGTGCACACTGTCATCTCTCATTGTGTAAAACAAAGGTTTCTGATGGGAAAGCGACTAGACAATGAGCTGTAGAAGGTCCCTTTTCGTTCCAGTAATTTCCCCTTCGTTTTTTCTTCCATTAAAAGTTAATTGTGCAATGTGCGAAGTTGGCCTCAACAAACGACCTTAGTAATAACACTTTTTAATTCAGATTATAATTAGAAAGACATCAAAAATGATTGATGGATTACATTTACTGTCAGTTTCACTCAATAATCAAAGGAGAACATTACTATACAGTTAATGTTGTAAAAGAGTTAGATGCTAATAGCCATTTGTTGTACTCTAGTGCAATGACAATTAAATCAAATCTAATCTAATCTGAGATAAACAAGAGATATAGAGGCACTTTCCCTGATGTTTTATGTTCTTTCTTCCCTTTCCATTGTGTAACTCTAAATCCAGTGTAGGGCTCTCAAATATATGGTTACTACTTTCACTCAAATGACTAACTCACAGAGTTCCCATCATGCCAACTGACTGTTTTGGCAGCCTGGATTCTGTGGATGAGAGCAGTGGGCATCATCGCACTCTGACAGCAAACATCTGTCTGGCAGATGCTCTCTCCTGGGGCTCAACAACCTTGTTATCTGTCCAGAGCAGACCGGGTATTTCATCACTCTCATATTGCCTCGAGTGCTACCAAATATTCAAGGGAACAAAGCACATGTGCCTGGGCAGGAGGGCTCTTGAGCTGCTAATCAATTTTTAACCCCCGGTTTACCACTGCCTTGTATAAAGCATTAGTATGTCGTTTTTAGGTATGGAAGCCTTTAGGAGACATTATTAAAATGTAAATTTATACTTGAAAATCAACATTTTGTTCCACAGTACCATCATCATTTCTTAAAATGAATGTGTTAGTTGAGTTATAAATCAAATGCAATAATCCTATTAGCATTTTTAAAGCATTGGCGTTCTATGACAATAATGAAATGTATATTTAAAAAGCTGTTTAACTCTTAATGTTGAGTCAGTACAGGGTTCAACATTATAATGTTGAATCAATTTGAATATTAAAATGCAGTGTAATTAATGCAGCTTTTTTTCTCCATTTTTGCATAGAAAGAAATTGTCACAATTTGAAATGCAGTTTTCTAAGCATTGGTTAAGATTGCATTTGAAAACGCAATCTCATAAAGCAATTTCAATTTAATTTAGTATGGTCATAAAAGGCCCATCAAAAGTATGTGAAAAGGAAATTGTATCTACTTTAACAATGCATACCTATGTTGAAGATTATACTTTTGTGGAGTTACCTTTAATTTTCAAGTCTGCATTATCATTTCAAGAAAGTCCCCTATGGCCTTCCATAGTTTGTGGCCTAATTGGTTATATCAACCCCTTGGGTTTCATGTGCATAGTGTCTAGTATTCACATATGTGGAATTGCAAAGTTTAAAAGCTAAACACTTTTGAATTATTATTTGCCATTTGCCATTTTATTCTTCAATAAATTCTTCTTTGAGATGTGATGAATAGCTGAAGATACTGATTTCTCGTTGTCTTCTCCCCTCAGGCTTCACCATCACTGAATCTAGCTACAGTCAGGCCCAGTTCTCCAGCGTCCAGCAGCTGCAGGACTCCAGCACCCTGGAGTCCCAGGCCCTGTCCTCCAGCTATCACCCCCCCCAACCTGCTCCACGTTTCCAGTGCTGAAGTGGTGAGTCCTGGGACTACACCCAATAAGCCCTTACACTCACCTGGACTTAGAAAGCTGATTAGTAGCTGAGCAGTACACAACTATTGATAAAGACATGTTGGACTTATTTGTTTGTATGCATGCTTCATTAGGACAAGAAGATTGATACCACTCTCATATATGTGGGTTAAGTACACTACTGGAGATAGGGATTAGTTAGCCTAGATTAGCATACAAACTTGCAACTGGGAAAAAGTGCATCCGGCTCTCTCAAATGATTAAAAATACGCCTTAATAATGAAATACCCCCTGAAATGGTTTAATTGTTTCTCAATGTAATGTGCATTCATATTATGGTTCACCTAGCTAAAACTGACCAAACTTCAACTCTAACTTAATATTCTAAACTGCATATAGGTAGGATTTCCCAAAATGTTGAAATAACCCTTTGAAGACATATCTTAAGCAGACATGAGACACTTGGAACTAATAATGCCTCCTAAATATATTTATTTCTGCAATAAGGTGATTTTGTTGATTTATCTTGTGAAATCTAGACGAATGGACTTCTTCAGCAGAGCACTCAGGATGAGCTTCAGCTGAGCACTGAAACACAGGACTACCAGGATGACAGCGAGGACAACAGCAAGAGAGCCTACAGGTTTACTTCTGACTTACTTCTTGCTAAAACCTCTTCAAATTTTTATTCCCAACCTTTTGTAAAAGCAACAGTAAGGAGAAAAAGATAAAAAGAGATTCCTCTGCCATCTATGGCCACCTTCATTTCTCAACAGAACTGTTATCTTATTTGCTTACAGATTCTTTTAGAATAGATGCATTACATTATTAAACTGTGATCCTTAAGCCAGTGATATACTTGCTTTCACTACGCATATGCATGATGTCTGCTTGCGTCTGATCGGAGCGTTGGTTTTTACATCCTCAGAAATGAACACTACAGATAATCACACATAATCTGTAGTGCATTATGGTGATGTGACAGGATCAGGGGTCAGTAGGCACATCATCAACGACAACAATGGACATTTTGGAAGAAACGCTAATAGCTGCTACTGCTAATGCTAATCAAAAAAGCTGTTGACAGTATGATAAATAACATTTTATAATTTGACATAAAGGACGTAAAATCTAAGCAAAGTTTGGGGGAAATGGAATGTGGGCGGCGCCGATAGTGTGTTTTCCCCACCAGTCACAGGATAAGGTACCTTACTTAGCTAGGCATTTATTTTTGTATCAATCCCCAGTTCACTGAGACACATTTTTCGCAAAATAATACTTTATGTTTATTGTTTAAATCATGCAAAACTGGAAGTTATGCAAGGTACAAGTTTTCTGGTGTCATTCAGTGGAATCCTCCAGTAAGACATGTTCATCCGCATCTATGTGGACATTTCCGCTTAGGATGTCAGCTTTTATGTGAACCCGTGGTTAAAAAAGCAAGCATATTTCCAGCATTTACTGCGCCATTGAAGAACACTCTGTGACTTTGCGAAATCTGCTTCTGCTCTGTTCTTGCCTGATGGATTCTGGTTGTACTGAAAAGAGAATCTCTGCCTATTCTGATCGTGTTTACGCTTCCCTCAGAGTCCCCTGATTCTCACAGATCCTAAAACCTCCTTATGCCTTGATGCTGTCTTTCCTACGTGATGCAACCATGCCATGCAAAAGTACCTGGTTTTCACCAAAGCGCTTGCCATTCAGGCCCAAAGAGTTCAATTATGTCTCTCCAATCCAGAACATATTTTTCAACATGCTCTCAGACTACTTTGAGAGCAGTTCGGTAAACTCCAGGTTACTCAGGAGAGGCACTCATTCCACCATTTAAGCCTGATTGCACTGCAATTGTATTCTGTCCGACAGGTCCCAAATCTGGACATAGAATCTGTTCTTTTATTTTTTACCTTGGTCACGACCAAACAATCCTTTTTGCTAGTTGGTTGGCATTTGCTAGTCATATTCCCCATTGATATCAAAACTGCAGAATGTCTACACATCTTTCGTCGGAGATGTAAAACCCACCTGTTTCCACTGCACCTTGGCCATTCAAATCTTTAATAAAAGTTTGGCTTATTTGAAGGTACTTGCAGTATTCTTGCTGTTATGTATCTTCATGGTTAATTGCACGTATTGTGAGTTGCTTTGGATAGAAGCACCGTCTAATGTAAAGTTATATTATAGCTCAAACACCTATGAGAATTACTCTGTGATCATTGGTCAACCTAATTGTCATAACGGGTCCAAACAGTATCTAAATAATGAAACTTGGACAGTTACGCACAAGTACTGTTTGTTGATGTTCTCATTTTGTTTTGATGATAGCAGATCTGACCCTTATAAACTCTATCTAAGATACACCAAAGAACTCAGTAACCCAATGGCTGTTGTTAGTTTTCCCTGATTACAGAGCTGCATTGTTTTTGTGAGCTTTCTCCAATCAAAACAAATCATTTTTCCAGGGCTTAAAGCAGATTATTGATCAGCGACATCATAAAGACTGAGCCACGGGAAATGAAAGGCAATGTTTACAGCATTCACAATGACTGCCTTTAATAACTTTATTATCAGTAAGCAATTGCCTTCATATACATGCCCCAGGGACAGGGGCGGATCTACGGGCAGCTGCCCCCCCACTGTAGAGCCTTGCCCCCCCCAGCTGCCCCTAACCTTTGTGTCCCTAAAACTGTACTTGTAGAAACAAACCTACACTATGTCCACAAGCTTCTCAAGCAACGAAACAAGCAGTACATTCATTAAAAGTGAATCATTTTAAATATCATCTTAGGCCCGTAAAAAACGTAGCTACGGCCCTGCATTAAACTGTGGAGCGGCGTTCACACAGACCGCGGCTCACACCGCTGCAGAGAGACCGAGCTGTCCCAGCACCTGAGGGTGGATCAGCTTCCCCTTGGAGCATTTCCCCTTCCACTAGTTTTGTTTTTACCAAGGACGAGAGCTTGAAACAAAATATTAATAAAACGCTGCCGTTTGAATCGATAGCATTTAACAGACGGTCGCGGTTTGGGACGTTACGTTACACAATACTACACAGACAGCGCTAGCTGGGAGATCGATCACTTTATTTGCTAAACTATGCAGTACTATTAAATCCACGTAAATTACACATCACAGCAATGAGGCCAGATTCAAACAGGATACATCCTTTACCGTCAAACTGGGTCTAAACACAGCTGCCTGTGCGTTTGATAAATACTTTCTGATTTTATATTTATTATAGGCTATGCTACTTATCAGCTACATGGCCCTAACGTGTAAAGTTATACAAACATTTGTACCAGTGCTTTTCACAAGTAGACTCTTGCAGGCCAGAGTAGCTGGACTGATTCAACAACAACAAAAAGACATATCTGAGAAGTGATCAGAAAGAGGAAAAGGAAAAGAGAGTACACTGAAGAGACCAGGAGGGTCAGAGCAGGAGGAAGCCAGGAGGAGATGAAGACATTAGTGAAGAAGAAGAAATGTATGTGAGGAATAAAGATGAAGTGTCAGAAAGAGGGCCAGGGATCAGGAGGCAGATGAGACTCCAGCTGGACCACATCGTATGTTTTTATTCTCCACATTACAGCAGTACAATCTAGCGGCTCTTAGTATTGACAAATATAAAGATCAAATATGTATTGAAATGTGTTACTGCACAGGTCACCTTTAGCTCTCTTAAGAGATGGGTGACGTCATTTGTGTACTTCATTATAACTAAGTACTTTTACCGTACTTACAGTAAACAGAATTCTAGGGTATCATGAGTATTTTCTGCTGTTTTATACTATATTTTAGTTTGTTTATCTAAACACCTTGTTTCTCTTGTGCATTAAGAACACTTAGGGCATGATTTAACAATAAATAGGTTATATATACAGTATAAAATACCACGTACGGTCCGCCCTCCCATGCCACCTTGGCATGACCTCTTGCCCCCCCCCTTTGCCACCCCATGTAAAATGTTCTAGAACCGCCACTGCCCAGGGATACTCTCAGGTTTGCCAAGGTATCAGGTCGAACCTACTCAAAACGTTTGTCAAAAGTAGAAACCAATTTGGCTTAAAAGATAACCTTAAGTCCTCTGTATCATCCATCATTTACACATTTTCCTTGCAGTCAGGATTTATCTCTTTAATAAGAAGGGACCTTGGAGACAAAGCGCATAAAGAATTTAAATAATTCTCCCAGGCTGTTTTTCTCTGTGACATCAGCTTAAAGCTGCATTCACATGACCAAATGTCTCATCTGACTCTACAGACTACTTAGCTGTTTATCATTACATTTGTTTCGTCTGAATTCAACAACAATAATGGGCCTTTCTTTTGCTCTTTTCAGGTGCAATTGGTGTAATAAGGGCTTCAAAAAGTCAAGCCATCTGAAGCAGCACGTGCGCTCCCACACCGGGGAGAAACCCTACAGATGTAATCTCTGTGGACGAGCCTTTGTATCAGCCGGAGTGCTAAAGTCCCACCTCAACACGCACACAGGTAAGCTTAGCAACGACCTCCTAAATGAATTAGCTTTTAAAAACCCAAAGCCTTTGTAGGTCATTGCCTTCATTAAATATGTCCTATTCTATTGCATTTAATTAATTTTTTCATCAAATGATTAAGATGCTAGGGGTACATTGTGATTTCCTTTTATTACCTTATCTCCCAAAACCTGGTCATGCATTTTATTCACACCACGATTACAAATGACTTAGTAATTCAAGATATTTAAATACCCATGGTGCCATGGGAACAAAATAGGCTTAGGAGTAAAACGATTTATGAAGTATCTCAATGTCTTAACCCTCAAATCACGTATAAATGAATACGAAATGAAATTGATTTCTCTTTTCCACATTGCACCCAACTTACACTGTTATCCTACCCATGTTACACCATTATGACACCCTTATAACAACCTTCTTTTACCCATGTAAGACCCATATCACACACATGTAACACCTATATAACACCGTAATTACACTGTTGTTACACCCGCATTACATCCGTATTACACTCTTTTTACACCTATATTACAGTGTTATTAGACTCATATTACATCCATATTACAGCGTATGTTAATTACACCCATTTACCACATGGACACAGCCTGCCAAATGACTGTATCCCCACGATACTAAAACCATCCTGAGTCCGGGATGAGAACAAATTACAACATGTAATTTATGTAAGTAAAAGCAGGAATAGGTGTTTTAGGAACTTGGAGCAAGACCAACAAATGAATTGGCAGTATCACAAAAATATATGGAAAGTTTTAGTAATACCTTATTCTTTAGTAAAATCGTATAAAATGTTTCAAATGCAACGTCCTGAAACCCCTGCCTCTCCTCTCTCCCTGATAGGAGTGAAGCCCTTTAAGTGTAATGTCTGCGACGCCTCATTCACCACCAACGGCAGCCTGAACCGCCACATGATCATCCACATCAAGTCTTTCAAATGCTCCGTGTGTGACGACAACTTCAGGACCAGCCTGCTGTGTAAAAAGCATATGAAGAAGGAGCACGCTGTGGAGGATCAGAGTAAGGAGGCCGAGACAACTTTAAACATAACACTTTTTCATACAGGGGGTCATTGAAAACTTACATCCCATTACTTAGAAATGCTGTTTGAAAAGTTTGAAAACAAAATATTCTAAAAAGATGAAACTTAGGGGGAAATGCTAAAATGCTAACAGATCGATTGTTGTATTTCAAATATTTGAAAGAAGCTGTTTTGTACATCACTGTCTAGAAAGTTTACATTTCCCTTTGCCGAATGCTCTCAGTTATGCGTCTGGATGGAGAAGACATTGAGGAAGAGGAGGAGGAGGATGAAGAAGAAGAAGAGGATGAGGACGGGGAGCTGAAGTTAAAGAGGAAGGGTTTAGAAATCATCACATTCACAGAGGAGCAGACGGCCGAGCTGGCGAAAGATCCCGGCGAGGAGGCCTCGGTGTCGGAGCGGATCCTCGCCCAGTCGGCTGCGGAGAGGGATCGCATCAGCGAGATCAAAGACAAGGCCGTAGAGCTGGAGACAGAACCAAAGTTTGCCAACTGCTGCAATTTCTGCCCCAAGAGCTTCAAGAAGCCCAGTGACCTCGTTAGGTAAATATCACTCCTGTTTATTGGTCTTTAGGAGAAACATGTCCGATTCTCACGTTCTCATCATGAAGCAAAAATTAAATGGAATGAAAACGCTACGTATTTTAAAACCATTGCTTTAAATTGGGTCTTTTTTTATCTTAGCTGTTCTGTCAAAGTTTAAGATACCCTTCATTTTTTTCAATTTTTTCAATTTTTTGTTATTATTGTTGTTTGTTTTTACTTAACGATAATCCTTTTTGGTTGCTCCAAGTAATGGTACCATAACAGCAAGAATATAAATACAATAATAATTCAGTCTCATGGTCACTCTCTCAGGGTCAGGGGTTGGCAACCATTCTCTCGAAGCTGATCGGCCGACATCAATTAACACTTATTTTCATCCAAATATGTAATATAATGTATATTTCATTGATGATATTATTTGGAATAGTTTTCTTGTCCCACAAATTAATTTATTAAACTATATTTCATATTTGTCTTATTTTATTCCACCTATATTAGTCCTTATCGCTGTACATGATACTATAAAACTACTCGGATGTCATTTATGTCAATCTTGCTTTTCCCCCACACCCTTAGGCTATACTTTTAACATCAATGTAGCAGTATAAATAACATATAAACCTCCTTGATCAAAGGTCAGTAGGTTCTCCAAATTCCCCATTCAATTTGCACGTGCAATTATGTGTCAGACTTCTTGATTAAAGTGTGAAATGACAGACATCAGAAATACAATGTTTAAAATCTCTAGAAGCTGGCCCATGTTTTTGAAAGTGATTTTTGACTGTTGTTTTGACAAACAAGTGAGGCACATTTATTATTTAAGTTTTCATATTTGGAGTCACAGTGCATTTGCAATTTTTTGCAAGCTCGTGTTACAACGGCACTGGGCACCAAAGGCATGAGATGGAAGAGTGCTCTTGGGCAGAAAACCCTGTCAATGCTTGATTGTGTGCTGTCTTTTTTCACACTAAATCTCTCATGTGTCCTCTTTCAAATGTGCCTATGTTGATCTGCTTCAATTTCTAGGCATATTCGGATCCATACGGGAGAAAGACCTTACAAGTGTGATGAATGTGGGAAGAGTTTTACAGTGAAATCTACCCTGGACTGCCACGTGAAAACACATACAGGTTCATTTTTGATCACTATATTTGGTTGCTTATTGATGTTGAGGTTAAAATTGTTGAGGGGGATTCTACTGTTAGTGGAATTTTTGAAACATTGGGGTATTTGGATTAGTGTCTTTTAAACAAGGTTCTGGCAAAATTATTTCCCAAAACTAGGATAACAACTTTATTGGAACTTTGTTATGAATAATTGAAGAATAGTCTACTGTATCCACTGTTGTTTTAAACAACTAACTTTTTCTTATTAATTAGTTTTTTAGCTGTAGGAAGAGAGGAAGAAGAAAAAGTTTACAAAAACTCCCTGACCTGATTGCAGACTCTTTAGGCGCTTTCCTTGAAATTTCAAAGCTGTTTGATATTTTAGGACGGTTATATCACTGCCTTCTTACAAAATCCAAAATTCACAGAGAATAGAAGTAGAAGAACCCTCAAGTAACTTTCACTTTTTTTACTTTATCTTTGCAGGTCAGAAACTATTCAGCTGTCACATGTGCAACACCTCCTTCTCTACAAAGGGCAGCTTGAAGGTGCATATGCGCCTCCACACAGGCTCCAAGCCCTTCAAATGTCCCTTCTGTGAACTACGATTCAGAACTTCAGGCCACCGCAAAACCCACATCCAGTGCCATTTCCGTCCAAGCCTAGAAAGTCGCAGATCCAAGCGGTCAGCCTTGTCCTCTGGTCATGGTCAAGACCCAGGGACTGGGCAGGCTCTGGGGCAGGGCCTGAGCCAGCAGTCAGCCGCTTTAGATGCTCTTCAACCTGTGGGTCTGCTGCAAACTGGCAACTCTGACCCCAACATGTACCTCCCTGCCAGCCAAGTCCTGACAGGGCAGTTTGACCAGAATCTACTGCAACAGGGACTGGTGGGACAGGCCATTTTACCTGCCTCTATGTCAGGTAAGCCCTTTGAAAGGATCGCACAGAACAAGAAATACAATGAAATTAAAGAAGCTATTAAGAATTTTCTAAAAAAAATCGTATAATAGACATCAGTATTTAAGTAGACTGCAGTCGTTCTGTTATTTGCAGGATGGCAATCTTTGGGCTTGGGTTTATCATGAGCCAAAACAGTGACATGATGTTGTAACCATATATTTTAATTGTAATAGGATTAATATCATATGTCATGTTCCTATATTTTGTCTTGGACCATTAGCTGCATGTCTTATGACCTTTGACCTTATAAATTGCAAATGCCAGATTCATAATGTATAGCTAAGGTACAGCTATACTGCTAACCTTAGCTTAGGTTACAGTTAGCTAGTTGGCCACCCCTGCCATGCATTGCGCTTGGCTAGTACAAATAAATGATTAGTTATGAGCTTTGCTTTGTTAGTATGATGAATCACGTTATCTTGTTAAGTAATTTCGCTGGCCAACTAACATATCAACTCAGAAAGTGTGGTGCTAGCGATAACGTTAGCTAACAAGTAAGCTTAATCTACCCAGCTAGCTGCACAACCTTGCATAGATTGTTTTGTAACCTTAACTGATAAGGTAATTTGCTAATGGAAAGCTTACTAATTTACCAACAGATACCCAAGAGTGTGGATAAATTAGTTTGTGTCCACTCAAGACAGTATTTTGCTACATTAGCTCGAACCGTGGGTTAGAGAGGCGTCCCGAGTCACGAGTCTCCTACATTGAAATTAGCCTACAGGCTGTAATAGGCAACCAAGAAAGTTTGGAATCTGTTCAAATATGATCAAATATTGGCAACACAAAGCGATTGACAACTATACATTGTTAAATATAGTACTTTACATAATCATGCAGAGTTGTAGATATGAAGACCAAATGCATCGTTTTACTGCAATAGTTTAGAGCAGAGTAAGAAGTAGTCTGGAAATCAGCTGTCTGTTTTTTACAGAGAATTTATTTTATTTACTCAAAGCAAACCATGGTCTGCAGGCATCATTTTGTGGGGATAGAATGACCCAACACCATAAAAGTGGAGTCACTGAATTGTATTAGTCACTATGTGTAATGGATGACCCAACAACACATTTTATTGACATTTGGCACTTACTCTAATCGTAATGTCACGCTGATGATACCAAGGTTTGTGCGTGTAGATGAAACGCTTTACTTGAAATGCTTGCTTTGTAATCATTTGCCATTTGCTCCGGCCAAGATGAATGACATGGCCAGTGTTGGGAGATGAAAGGTGCTTTATCACTTTCAGTGTAACCATGTTTTTTTCCAAAGAGGATGTTTATGATGTTTATATTCATCTTAGCTGCATTTATTGAGGCAGATAAAACATCCATGCTATAAGAATAACAACATTCAAGTACAGTACTTAGGGTTTTGAAACATGAGTTCACACTATAAGTCTGGCTTTGTGTCCTCTGTAAAATGTTGATAAAATGGTCTGGATGTTAAGGAATATAAAATTGTTGAAGGAAATTAGATAAAGCATTGTAGAAAAAGGATTTTCAGAATTCCAGATTATTGATTTCTATCTATTCCTTTAGTGGAAGGTTCAGCCAACATTTATTGAAAAATGTGCATATTTACATACCATAGTTTTCTCAAGCTTGGAAATATATAGAGGAATATACCTTGTTGACAATATAGCTGAGTTAAAAAACAACAGGAAATCCTATAAACACGGATAAGAAATATTAAAATAAATGAAGCAGTTGTATCAGTCAAATAGAATGACAAAAATGTGTGTGTGTGTGTGTGTGTGTGTGTGTGTGTGTGTGTGTGTGTGTGTGTGTGTGTGTGTGTGTGTGTGTGTGTGTGTGTGTGTGTGTGTGTGTGTGTGTGTGTGTGTGTGTGTGTGTGTGTGTGTGTGTGTGTGTGTGTGTGGTGTGTGTGTGTGTGTGTGTGTGTGTGTGTGTGTGTGTGTGTGTGTGTGTGTGTGTGTGTGTGTGTGTGTGTGTGTGTGTGTGTGTGTGTGTGTGTGTGTGTGTGTGTGTGTGTGTGTGTGTGTGTGTGTGTAGCTGCAGGAGACCTGACGGTGTCCCTCCCAGATGGCCTCACCACGCTGGATGGCATCCACCTGCAGCTGACGCCTGCCAACCTGGTGTGCCCCAACGTGCAGATCTCTGGCATCGACGCCAGCAACATCAACAACATCACACTACAGGTTACACACAAATACTACTGAATAGCATGTGTAATTTTCCATGTGGGTCATCCCCTTGATGCTTAGGAAGATGTTATACATGTTGATTGAGAACATTTTACCCTGCAGTTATTTCCTATTGAGGGGAATCAAATATCCCAGAGGAGCAACTACGAGTAGTAGTCTCCTTGTCATAGAATTTTTCTAAAATACATGCTTTTATGAACCAAAAATAAATTGTGTAATAGTTACATAATATTGATAAAGAAACAGTTTATAGGTCAGAAAAGTTTTAAGTACATGTTATTCTATGGACACATCCTGCCTCATTATTCTTACTTTTGTTTTTAATTAATCAAATATGGAATTTACTGCATGATTTCATTTTGAGTGCTAAACTCATTTTAATTATACGCCTTCTACATCAAACCTTGCCTTTTCTTAATTTCCTTTAAATGAGCCGAGCACAATTTCAGCAGTCGACTTGGGGCGCAATATCATTTTGTACCAACCATTTCATTAATTACATAGTGTTTGCAAAAATGGTTTTTGGACGTGTTTATTCATCAGCTATATTTTTGGGCTAGAGTATTTGTTCATTTCATTACACAATTAGATATGTCAAACCACCCTTTTTAAATGTATTTATTTATTTATTTGACAGGGACAGTGCACATTGATTGACATTACTGTAAATGCGCCAGAGTTAGCCAACAGGCTATTTTTCATCTGTAGTCCCTGGACAGATGTTGAAAGTCATCCTAAAAAAAAATTCACTTAAATTCACAATTAATTAGTCATTACCAACAGTGTTTGTTTTGTGTGGGAATGTATTCACTAAACGTATACAGCAATGATGTGTTAGGAGGATTTCAACAACCATAAGTGAGTTGCTTTTTTCTGCAGCTGTTTTGCAATATAATGTATTTGCTAATGATGGTTTGTCCAGGGCTTAGCTTCACCATTCTAGAAGTCCATAAAGTTGATAGTGAGGGTATAAGCAATCTAGCGTAGGATCGTGCAATCCCAAATGAGCACCAAATAAGATTCAACAGAGCTTCTTTACATAAAGCCCATGATGAGTTGTCCATTTTGCTGTAAAAGTAATAGAAAATGTAGTATTGACACACCTGATGTGCACACTAGGGTTCCAATCCAATTCGTTTTTTTATGGCTAGCTGAATGTTGATATTGGATTCTGTGTCAGATAGTGTTGTTTCTCATGGGCTCCATCTAAATGGTGAAACAACGTTTTTTTTCTCTCAGAAACTTGAGGCAAGGGGGGGAAAATGGTGGTTAATTCTCTAAATCTGAAACAATTCTACCCTCATGCCTTAAAGGGGCCCTTTTATACTTTTCTGTCGTGTGTCATATACATTTTTTTTATGTTTTCAACTGTGGGAAGAGAATTTAGTTTTCTCACTTACCTCATGCCTTCCGTACAAACATTCACCCTAGAAAAGATTCAAAGTACCCTCCCTAAAAATATATATGCATAGGAGGGGTCAGAAGAAGTACGCAGGCTAAGCATTTTATTACACATTTTCATCTTCATTCTTGGAGTATGTTTCAGATCACAGATTAAAGTTGTGAAAAAATATCAAAGGGAGGAAACTTTACTTAATAACCCCGAAACAGTTTTCAAAAAGCAACCCTCTTGTGTTTTCGCTGTGTCTGTTTGATATACATTTCTACCTGCTACTCTGTTCTCTTTCCATCTGATCGAAAGTAATACTTTCTATTTCAGATCGACCATGCCCTCCTGCAGCAGACCTTTCAACAAGGCGGTCTCCTCTCTCAACCCCTGAGTGTTGACGCAAGCCTCATCTCCCACTCTGGCAGCCAGCTCATGTCTACCTCCGACCCCTCGGTGTCTGCCAATGTGGTCCTCCACCCACTGACCAGCCTGGCCCTGCAGCCCTCCACCCTCTCACAGGCCAGCCTCTCTGAGCATGATGCTACAGGTTTGTTTGGCAGCCTGGAAACAGAACAAGTAGCTCTCTGTTTGGACCTGTATAACTGACCTTGTTATGGTTTCTACAGGTTCTCAGGAACTTAGCCATGTCATAAGCAGCTCGGGGCTGGTATCCGGAGGCCCCGGCGGTCAGGAGATCACGCTGACCATCAACAACTCCAGCCTGTCTCAAGCCCTGGCACAGGTTCATGCCCACGCTTCAGCTTCCAGCTCCAGCAATGCAGCAGGAAACCCTCAGGAGATCACGCTCACCATATCAGGTATGGTCGAAAAACATTCTGTGTTCAGTAAGCTAGTGCAGAAACATGCTATCCATAACAAACCAACAGATGAGATAGAAATCCCTTTGAGGTGTAATGCATTTATTGATTTCCTCACTCAGGCCATACTCTTGCACGCAGGAGAGACATATAGCAAGCGCAATAATAACTCACAGCCGACCCCGATTCCCAGATCAGATTAAAAGCAACAATGTTAGGAGTTATGAGCGATAGAGGCTCTTCACAAACCAATTTCTTCCTGTACATCATCTCTAGTACAAAGCCTCTCGTATATCAGCCGGGGATATACATTGTATCCACAGCGTTGATATTAGTTGTGGCTGTACATTGTTTTTCTGAGCCTCTCCAGAGTCACTGTAGATCATTTCCTGCCAGCATGGTGGTACAGTCCGAGTATTTCCTCTCAGTTATTACTTGGACTGTGTTTCATTCAGCATTCTGATATATTTACTGGATTGGGTTCACAGATTAAGGAGATAGCAAACCATTGTTATTTATAGTATTATTTTTTCTTCCTGAAAACAATGAGGGGAGCGTTTTTTCAGCACATAGAGGCAGTGGAAAAGAAGATCACAATGCAAAATGTTTCATGTGCTTTTCCCTCTGTATTAGAAATGTCTGTTTTGTTATCATCTGTGGGAACTATACTTAACAACAATAAGCTTCTTCCACAAATTTACTGTAAAAAAATCCACATCCTATCCTAACCTGATATAGAAAAAAATACTAAAACATTTTCTTCTCCGTATTTATGCAGGCCAGGATCTGCTCTCCCAACACAGCCACTGTAATGGAGTGGAGATGAACGGCAGCATCAGGCTCTCATCGCCACTCAACAGCCAGCCCAACAGCACAACCCTGACTATCATCAATGAACACCTCCTACCTCAGATCCCCGCCAACTCTGGAATGGCAGGTTAGGACCTCTACGTGTTTGTCGTGTGATTAGGTGTAACTACATCTCAACTTAGTTAATTAGTCAGTGTATCAAAGGACTTCATTTTCTGACAGTAGGTTTCAATGGTAACATAAGTTGCTGGCGCTAACAGGACTGGTAGGCTTCCAATAACACACACATTGATAAATGTTCTTCCCTTTTGTCCCTATCTTGGAATTCACTGTCAACCATGCACCATGCACCATCCCTTCTATTCTGTTGCTTGTATTATTTTGCCGTTGCAATTACATACACACAAGGAAACAAACAATAGCTACTTCCATGAGCGTATTGTCAAAGTTAAAATGAACAAATGATTAAATAAACATAGTGACAATGTACATCGATTGCTGTTAAGGAGTTTTGTACTCTGCAACTGCATTAATATAATAATAATAAACATGTTGATGGGATGATAGAAGCTGATATAGGGTTGGCCAGTTTTTGGTTTAGTTACTGTGCTTGAATTTTTAAAACAATGTGCAACACCATCTCCCTTATAATGAATCAGGAGTGAAATATGCCTGCCACTACCTGAAGAATTTTGCTTCGTCCCAGGGGTATATTAATTAAGTTATAATTTAATTTAATTACCATCTGATGGCATCCCTTCCCTTAAAATATTATACTTCATCTCCTCAAGGCAACATTTGTTTGATATGCCGTCCATGGTTACAAAGAAACCAATCTCTTTTAGTTCACTTTGTTCCACAAACTTTCACTCCTCTTTGAGTTTTATAAATGCCCACAAATCCATCTTTGACCTGCATCAAGCCATCGTTAGTAACCTGCTCTACTCACTCATAACACCACTTGACTCAGGGACACCCCTTTAAGTCAGAAACATGGCAACAAAATAGGATATTCCCTGCTAGCTGTTGTGCAGATATCACCAAGATAAGCCACTTGAGCAGAAATGGTTGAATTGTACCCCAGTGAGAGGACATCTTTGTGTATTTACCCCTATTGCAATCGCCCCCAGTCTCCAGTCCACTCTTGCTGGATTGAAAAACAAACAATGGATTGCAATAGCCCAAGTACTGCTAACCTTATACATCTAATTCAGCACAAGCCTTTTCTGTCTGTCAGATATTACAGGTAAAGAGTAGAGATCACAGAATCTGTCGCTGCTTCAACTACAAAGGACATATAACCACTGAACTGAATAGCACCAACATAAGGGTAACTGTAGTCCAAGTCCTAGTGATAGATCCCAGAATAATACTAAAGCATTGATGGAGAAGCTCAAACAGTCTCCAGATGAATGCCCTTTTGATGAAATGGCATGGCGTGACCTCCCATGGTGGAGTCATCAAAGTGTATGTCAGAAGGTTCAGTAAGGCTCGTCCTGGTCCGCAAATTTCACAGAAATGTCACAACCGCTTAAATGGAAAATTGACACAAAATGTCAGATTAAAAGTTAATTCAGTGATTATGTATTGGTACTTAAACTTGATTTTTCACATATTTACGACCAGCTTAGCGGCTGTTGTTTAGCTTGTAAAGCTTTCTAACTTGTACGCAACAGCTGTATACAATTGTGGTACATTTACCACTCGAAATTCATATTCATTTTCATACCATTTCTGGGTATATTAGTTAACACAGTAACGAGACAAAAAGTCCTCTCATTTCTAGCTGGCAAGCGTCGATTTTGTCAGCCAAAAACCCTACCATTGGCCAGCACCAGTGTTAGCAAGCTAACTAATTGACACTAACAATTGAGTTAGATAACCTCTCTAGTTAATAATTTATTGTTTCATGCGGACTGTTTTTGTATTTGAACCCTGTAATACATATATATTGTGGCTACATACATAACACAAATATAAAATGACAGAGGATTAAGCTACATTTTCCAGGAAAGAATCTGTTATTCAGAATGAATTGCATGCTAACGTTTTCACTTCATTTTAAAGCAGCCGCACACATTGTTTTCTCTATAAATCACAATTGTAAAAACTGCTAGAAAACAATACAACCCTAAAAGATGATTTTTGTATACTAAAAGAAACACTTGGAAAATCAGTTGTTCGTGGAACGACAGATGGAAGATAATTAATGACTTGCTGTGGGCATAGAAGCCTATAAACAACACACCCTGATTTTTTATTTGGACCATAATCTGTGTTGCATGCACAATTTTAGTGCTATAAAACTAGTATGATGAAGTACAAATATAGGTATAATGTATAGGCATTAATCAAGAAGATGTGCATTCAGAGTTTGAAAACTATATGTGAATAATAGTCACTTATGCAAATGTTGCAAACCAATGTGTGATATGAAAGTAAAGCGATTGTGTGCTCTGAAGTGAGCGAATATGATTTGTTTTCTCAGAGATGGCCTCCTGATTGTTCTGTTTACTTGATTGCTTTTCACCTGGAAGCTTAATCACATTTCTGGTCTCTCATACCTCTTCATTACCCTCCCCTCTCAACTCAAGTGGAAAATGTTCTCACCGCTCCGCAGAGACACAGAGAGCATCTCTGCTTTTGTTGATTAGACTCGAGCATTCCAGTCACTCTGTATGTTAATGTATTTCAACCTTTGCTCTGACTGATAAACTGTATATGGGGCACATAGTGGCCTTCCTATAAAATCCAATATCGACTAGATATATTCACCGGTAACTGCCTCCCTGGCTCAACATTATGAATATGTCTTTATTATTTTCAGTCAGTTAGCTAAGGGTTTTGGTACCCATCTGGCTTCAACAAATACAATGTACTACCAACAATTATTGGAATAATTAAACTGATGTGCTGCTGCTTCACATTCAAAAACACACCCACTGTTCTGTCTTTGAACTCTAATTATGCTGTCTATCTCTCACTTATCAGTCTCTAGCCTGCCATGTAGCACCACCCTATCGCATAGTGCCGTGTCCCAGAGCCTAGTGATGTCACCAGGAGGCGTGGCAGGTGATGACAGCGTTACCCTGACCCTGGCAGATGCTCAGGGTATGCTGGAAGGTGTCACTCTAAACCTTAATACGCAGGTAAATGTGGACACATGAACAATGCACAACACTAATGTGTCATCACCAAACTTTCATCATGTAGTTTGTCAGTTGCCTTACTAGAATACCTTTTGAACTTTAGGGTCAGACCTTTCCTTCAGTGCTGAATGACCCAGGACAGCCAACCAGCTCAGGCCAGCAGGTTATACTGGTCAGCCACCATTCCCAATCCACAAACGGAGCGTCTGACAATGGATACAATGTGAGTGTGTTTGTCTTTTGTGTAGTTTGCTACCCAGGGAGAAACTGTCAAACTAAGTTGGAAGTAGGTAGATGAATTGAGCAAATGCTTAAAAGGGCAACACGATAATTTACTATGATGGATCACTATCTTATGCAAGTTTCTACCAGTAGATTGTTATTACTTACATGAATCAAGGGCTGCCTCGAAGATATAAAAAACACATGAATCAATCTCACAAACTTTCCAAGTGAAGTATGCACCATTAGTTTAAGGTTGTAAAAGGGATAGTTGGTATGAGATACTTATATGTAGTCAGTGGATCGATGTCGGTAAACCCAAAGGAGTACCAGCAAGAAAACTAAGCAATGTAATGCTGTGGAAAATGGCAACAGCAAAACATATTTTAGTCACATTAAAGAAAGTGCCACCTAACAAAATAATAATAATAATTTTAATGTACACTATATTTGAAATAGGTTGGCCTCCTAACCTTTCAGAGAGGGAACTGAAGCAGTTAAATCCATCTATGCTCTTTTCAAAGCCCCCTCCTGCTAAAGAAAACAGCCAGAAGTATCTGGTCTACTGCTGCATCAATTGTTTATTTATTTGTGTTACTGTGTGACTTTGAGTCTGTACCCTTTGAAACACCAAAGTCACACAGTACCACAAACAGACTAAGGCAGCAGTAGACCAGCAGCTCCTATGTTCTGCAAGATAAAATCACAGTTTTTGTCAAAGGAACCTGGTGTATGAGAAGAGAGGTACTCTCTTAAAAACTGTAAAATGCTAATAGATACTTTCACAATGCTTGTGTAGTTGTGAGTTTTCAGAGTAATTGTAAATATGTTATTCACTAATCTTTGTGCGTTGATCCAGATTACTGACGATGGCCATAAGGGTGGGAAGGATGGCCAGATGGAGGCTGATACTCGGAACCAATGTTACTACTGCAATGAGGTTTTCCAGAATGCCAACACACTGCGGCGGCACTGCAGACAAGCTCACGGCAAGGACCGCTGTCACGTCTGCACTCTCTGTAACAAGGCCTTCAAGCGAGCTACGCACCTGAAGGTAAAAACAATTTGTATGTCTAAATGATAGTCGCTACTTATTCAATATTTCAGCTTTTTGTATGAATAAATACAACTGCAGATTTCATTGGTGGGGAAATCACCTTTGAATGTTAGTCAGCGCTTCCATTTCAGGCTGGAAAATGAGTGCTATCTCACAATATGAAGGGGAAAAAAATAGTTATTTGTTGAGTAGCATTTCAGATAGTCTTCCACTCTCAATGTCAAAACAAAACACTTAAACTGAGAGGTGCTTAGCAGCGGAGTTAGGAAGAGGAGCATGTGTGCTTCTCTTTTCTGACGATCCTCTTGCATCTGTGTTTGAGACACTCATGCACATAAATGACGGCGCTCTCAGATCAGGAGGAAAAAGGGAGAAAGAGGATGGGACTTCTTTCACAAGCCTTTGCTTACCATAAGTAATATTTCTAACTAAAGGCCATTGAGCCTAAGGCTTTCACTTCTGTAAATGTGCCTCTGCATGCTGAACAGTAATTATCTTTTCTGAAAGTAATGACACAGACATTATGTGGGTGTCAGAGTGACCGAGCTATATCCTCTCCAGATCCCCAGGCTGCTCATTAGTCTCAACAAGAACTCAGATGCTGAATTCGGCTTTTTATAAAAGCCCAGAGGTGAGAAAGCCAAATTGGTAGTGCTGTTATTTTACATTTTGTTGGTCTGTGTATAACAATTTGCCATTTAATTATAGCCAGACAACCCAAAACTCTGGCTTTATAATTTTGAGAACACGGGATAAATATTTAATGATAACGTTTTTATAATTGACTGATAGGCCCATCACTAGATTGGTTGGGAGAATCAGTAGACTTGCGCAGGGAAGGAAATGTATTATTTCCCCCATACAGCCTTCACAGCCAGATAAATGGAGGGTTGGGCCATCAGCTACTTTGATAAATAACATAATGTAAAGTAAAGAGACTTTCACAATTAATTAGTAACTTAAAAATACTATCTTTGTTATTTGTCGATGACATGTACAGTTTATTTTAGGTATGAAACTTTTTTATGTTCCATTTTACGTTTTAAAGGAATAGTTTAACATTTTGAAACTTTTTCTTGATGAGATGAGAAGAGTATTATAGCATACAACTGGAAGCAGTGGGAGACTGCTATCCTGGCTTGCTCCGTGGTTTATGCTAAGCTAAGCTATACAGCGGCTGCTTTAGCTTTATGTTTAACATACAGACAGGTTGTTTTCCTCCTCTCAATTATTTCTGTCCAGGAAAGCAATATAAAGTAAATAAATTGTTGAAGTATTGCTTTAAAATGACTACTTGACCAAAAAGCAACCTCTTCCACAACTCATCTAGTTGCCAGCATGGGGCGGCGACGCTGGTTGCAAAGAAAAGACAATGAAGAAAATCACCCTACTTCCCACTCTATTTATTACTTTGAAAAAAGGTTTTCCAAATGACATTATGATAAGAAGTCATCTTCTATACAGAATGATGTTTTTTTGTAAATTATTTTCCCATTTAGAGTGAAATAGACGATAAAGCAGGGTATGCTGCAGGTGATAGACAGGTTCAAAGCCATAATCCACAAATCAATGGCAAAGCTTGTTTTATTCAGTCTATGACCCTGAAATACCAATTTTCTGTGAGTATGAAGAATGAGGATTAGCCTTACTTTGCAATAGAAACTTCTCTTTTTTTTGTTGTCCTAATGTTTTTCCTGAACTAACCAGGGGCACTTTAAACAAACACCCCTCTGTAATGAGCCACTCTCCTTCTAGACTTTCTTATCTCCTCATACACTTGCCATATTTCCAATTTACGGTGGCTTTGTGTTGCAAAGTATCAGTGCTGAATACAGACCAACGCTGTGGTTCAGTCTTAACATAAATATTCTGGGAACGTCTCTTCTCTTTCAGTCCTTCATGAATTTCATAATTCAGTGTGAACCAAGATATTATTTTTTCTGAATAATTCTCCGATTGAAAAGGACCAGTTTATTCACTGAAAGACCGTTCCGAGGGTCTGAACAACTACTGCCGGATTCTCAGTTTTTTATAGTCCTTGAGAAAAAATGACCATTAATGGGTTTAGACCTGGCATCTTCTTAATGTAACTATTAGAAGGTAGTACCAATGCCAGTTTTTTATGTAGTATGTATCAGTCTCAAAAACTACTGATCTGCTGATTATATCAATCCGTTTTTTTGTGCATATCATTTCAGAAAATGACAACACATTGTAATATCCAATTGTCCAAAACATCAAATATATTAAGTTACCTATCATACATGGCTGAAATAAGCATCATTGCTTGCATTTTTTTAGATGCTGGGTCTGGCAAATATTTGCTGTTTCGCTTGTTCAGTTAAATTCAAGTGTCAATATAGTTATATAACCATTTTAGTTTTACAACACAGTACCAAAGTGTATAGCAGTTTTACCTGTTCTGACCTCTTGATCCACAAAGATATGCTAGGTATCCCAACAATTACAATCTTAAGCCTGAAACAATTAGGAAACACGACAGAAAAAAATTCAATGTCTCTTTAGGAATGATTGCGTCCAGACCTTCCAGAATATGTCTCTGTGGTTCAAAGAACCTGTGATTTTCTGCCAGGAAAACATCTCTGTTCTATCCTATGCAGTAGAAGGACTTTGTGTGCCAGACTTTAAACTGTGAAATTAATTTTTGGATCTGTCTACAGGAACATGAACGAGTGCACCAGCCGGGCCCCTCACCCAGCTCCCAGAAACCCAGAGTCTTTAACTGCTCTTCCTGCGTGAAGGCCTTCGCCAAGCGCAGCCAGCTGGAGAGACACAACCGAACACACACAGGTAAGAGGCTAAGGGAACACATTTGCACGGTGCATATTCATTACCAACATCTAAATTGTATTTGATTATATGATTATCTTACTGTCCCCTTCTGTTTTAATGTTGAGTTTAATATGGATAGTGATGTCTCTTCAGTTCCATAGTCATTAAATCAGCCTTCATAGAAAGATTTTTAATAAAATTGATTTAAATGCTTATTGATGAGATAGTTTCCACTTTAAAAATAGTTAATGATAAAGGTAATTAGAGTCAGTTAAGATAGACTTGTCTTCATTTTTTAATGTTTTTTATACAATATGGTGTATGTAAATAGTTGCATGATGACATCATAAAATATACAAATTAAACGTAACGTAATTTCTAGTAATGTAGGAACTTTACAAGCAGGCCGTAGGTGCATTCCAAATATTTGGCCACCTATTTTATCTGTCAATCACAGTGAGGCAAATAAAATCAACATGTATCCAAAATTATGTAGTTAGCTTCTTTTTTAGCAATTAGCCCACAGACACATAACTTAGAACATGCAACCTTTTTAGCTGGCTAACTCGCTAGGTTTCATTGTAAACATGGTTATATCTGAGCTAGTGTTAGCAGCAGCAACAGCTCGCTGCTCAACTAAATATTAAATTTGACAGCATTTCATGTAATTTCTAAGAGGTGACACAACTCTGTGAAATGCAACTCTTTTTCTGTTGTTACTAGAAGCTAGCTAACAATGCTAACACTAGCTCTTAAATGGGTGAACTGACCACGCGTACTAGCAAGTTAGTCAGCTGGGTGAGTAGCACTTACCAGCAGCCTTGGTAAGTTAAACAATGGTTAAGTTAGTTATATGCTGTATTTATTTACAGAAACAGCTAGCCTGATTAGGAATTACTTTACATTTGTGTTGCTTTAGCTAACAAGGACTAAATTGCTACAATTTGTGAAAAGTAAAGCTAGCTTGCGCAAGAAAGACTGGTGACATGGTATAGAGTGCCACAGTGACGCGTCCTAAAACCCGGAAGTAAGTTAGCATTTTACCACTTCCGGTTCCTTCGCCAAAAAGCAATGTCATTTCTCCATAGGATTTTGGAAAATAGCTCGAAATAAGGTCTGTGGTTGACACAAATTGAAGAGACAGATCACGTTTTGTTCTACGACATTAAATACATCAGCAGTGACCCCACTGGTGATTTTTGAAGAGTTTACATGTCTGAAAAAGGATAGTTGTTAACATGTGGCTGAATAGGACTACAGACAACACAGTCTCACGGCATTTCGTGTTATAGTCACGAAATTAATCTATTGATTCATGTTCACCAACACGATTTCGCCATTTCTTTCGTGTCACACAGAACGATTTTAAAAGCAATGTAAATAATAACAAATTAGAAGGAAAAACAGATAAAAAAAAAATACAGATTTCAGTATTCTGACACAGAACGATTTTAGAAGCAATGTATTTCTATTGGTAGTATGTTTCGTGCCTGCACCAAATAATAACAAATTAGAAGGAAAAAAAGATGACAAAGAATACAGATTTCAGTATTCTGAGTCTCTGAGCCCCATTTCTTTTCCTCGTTGACGGCAAAAAAACTCCGACATTATACAATTTCAAATAAAAGGGATAGGGTTAGGCTTAGGGTAAGATATTGAGTAAGACATTTTTTTTTATGAACGACACAGCTTCTGGTATTCCAAGACCCGACCAGACAAAAAGACGTGGTGCAGGCACGAAACATACTACCAATAGAAATACATTGCTTTTGTGTGACACGAGAAAAATGGGAAAATCGTGTTGGTGAACACGAATCAATAGATTCAATTAATTTCGTGACTATAACACGAAATGCCGTGAGACTGGGTTGCTACAGAAGTTGTCGAGGCCGTTGTACGTCATTACACCGAACACTTAAACACTCCCGGTGTTTACGTGTTCGGTGTAAACAGTTTGTTTTTCCCCGTGTTCTGCTTGAAAGCAAGTCCCTGCCTCTTGCAAACTGTTAAAACAAACGCTTCAACTTGTACAATTTTGAATCTGTATTTTTGAATATGGATCTTAAGTTGGCGTGACGTTGAAGCAGCGACCCTGCTGTAGTTCGTTTATAGCATAACGTTAGCATTTTGCTTCTGGTGACTAGATTTATGATTGGAAAATTATAAAAGTAGGGTAGACATGTGGAGATTATCCGACTGAACAAAACGTGATCCGTCTCTTAAATGTGTGTCAACCACAGACCTTATTTCGAGCTATTTTCCAAAATCCTATGGAGAAATTGCATTGCTTTTTTGTCGAAGGAACCGGAAGGAGTTTACTTCCGGGTTTTAGGACGCGTCACTGTGGCACTCTATTGCTTGAAATGTTAAGGGGCAGTGATTGGGACCCCATAAATAAATACAATGTGACACACTCAAAATCTACATAAATAAATGCATAACAATTCAATGTTACACACTGATAAATAGATATTAGTAAATTGTGACACACTGTCATATAATAATAACATATTATGTTTCTATAATTTAATTAATTAATTTCTAAATCTTAAATAAAATGTTATGAAAGCAAGCTTTACGGACTGATTATTTCACAATGTATTTGTTTATTTATTGGACATCTTATATAAGTTATTCAAATACGTATTTTTTTTCATAATGTATTTTTTATTAATTTAATATTAACCATGGGGCCCCATCACTTTCTAGCTTGCTGTGTTATTGCTGTTATAAAAGCTGGTTTCATGCATCTGTGAGATTTGGGGAAGTGAATGGAGAGAAACATTTGAGCACCATGGAAACATGTTGGTTAAATCTACAATATGTTTAACACTGCTGTGTACATGTGTTGTATCAGGGGTGTATGTAACTTGCTGTAGGAACTGTATACTGTGTCAGACATACCACAGTGAATGACTACATTAACATGCTTATGATAATATGTGTTGCTGGTTTGGAAAGAATTGCAATTCTTCTGCACTCGGGGACCAACTACCCATAAAGTAGTGATCGACTAGTGAAAACAAATAACTGTGTTCAAATCAAAGAGTTATGGAAAACAGAGTAAAATGAACAGAATGTGAAAACATGAACACATAAGGGTTTTTTATAGCTTTCCCTGAGTTGTACTAGAGACGGAAAATAAGCATTCCTGAAATACCTCATATCTCTGTGAAATCCTAAGCACCCAGTCATACTTATTATCAGGTTTCAATGTAAATAAATGGACCATTATAACTTCTCCATTTAAAAACCGTTAAGATACCTTTTTGTATTTTATCTCAAGAAGCAACATTTCATACCCCTTTCATTCAGATTTTTTTTCCAGGCATTTTCCCACCTTTATCTGTAGCCCAATGAATGTGCATTGAATACAAATGGCCTTTAGCTGTGCAGCCAAGGATTACTTTTGAATAGGATCCCTTGCCTTCCTGGTTTATCTAAATCATAATGTTAGAGCAAATAGTAGTGGTTTTGGTGACATATCCTTGCATAAGAAAATTACTTTTTTTCTTTTTGTTGCAGGCGAGCGGCCCTTCAAGTGCAGTCAGTGCGACAAGGCCTTCAACCAGAAGAGTGCTCTGCAGGTCCACATGGTCAAACACACTGGAAAGAAGCCCTTCAAGTGTGAGGTGTGCAGCATCAGATTCACCCAGAAGAGCAACATGAAACACCACATGAAGAGATCCCACGGCTTCGGTGAGCAACTTGACTGGCATCGTCACTCAAACGACTAGAAATACTCCAAAAACAAAAAACAGTAGTCATCCCTCTCTTGTCTACGGAATGGGATTAGGCCCATTTGTTTGTTTTTTAGATATGACCAAACGTTTTTTGTTCTTTTTTTAGTTCTGAGAAAAAAGTCTAAATTAGGGACATCAAGTCAGGATTCGGAGAAAAAAAGTCAAGATTCTGAGAATAATCCTATACGGATTTGCAGAATAAATCTTAGAATTCTTCCTTTTTCTCAAAAATGTCTCCCATAAAAATGAACATGGCTTTTGGTCAGATTATAAAAAAGAAAAATCACATTGCTCTAATCCTCTTCCGTACTTGTCTCTCAGTCAACTGAGTCCACTTGATTCCAAAGGTCTCAGGATGGATAAGCCTTTTATAATGAAGTCCACCTTGTTGTGTTTGTGCAGGAGTTTGTTGAGGTCTCGAGGGGCCATCACACATCCCTCATTACACAGTCCATGCACATTAAAGAGTGGCCCTGAGCACTGCTGAGAGGCGGTGTTGAACGTTAACTATCTCTCTGTCTTAAGTCTCTTACTGCTTTTCACTTGATGATCCTTTCCATTATCTGCTGAGAATGCCAGTCACCCACACACTCGCCACTAATGTGCATGCACACACACACTCTCCATCTCGATGATATTGTTGAAAAAGATGATGACATCGACTTTGATCGCCCTGAACGTCTTCCTTTTTGATGTCTGCAGAGGCTAATCATGAATGCAAAATCATTTCTGAGTGCTATGATTCAGGTTGAATCTGTTATGATTAGGCTCTCTCATGGTGCGTCCAACACACACACATATTGTTATTGATTCCATTCTAACACCCAGCCTCGAGGCTGCCAGGCACTGTTGTATTTATTCAACACTCAGCCCCCCTCCCCCACTGGATTGGAGTACTTACATTTGAAAAGGCATGTCTGGAACATCAGCTTCTGTAAACTCGATGGGAATAATGCCCAGATTTAGAGAGTTTTAGACACTTTTTCAGGGTTTCTAAAGTCCTGGAAAAAAACACCACAATCAAGAACTAATTAGAACATCTTTGCATGATAACACGCTAGATGGAAAATTCTCCACTTTTCTTACAGGTTTTACAGCCGAGTACCTCAGATTAGCATGATTAAACGTAGAAAGGAAGGGAAAGTTGGTCATTAATGAAACTGCAGCGACTAAACCGTCTGCATTGTTTATTTTTATAGTTTGAACGCTTTTCTTTACCTCAAACAAAGAAATATTCTTACGCACGGCTGAACTGTACAAAAGTCGAGAAAAACACTGCAGAGGATTCCTGTTATATTAATAAGATGTAGCACGTTAAAGAGGCCCTATTATGCTTTTATAGGCTTTCCTGGAGGGTGTTCTAAAGGTTCTGGTGCATGTAAATGGTCTGCAAAAGTTCCCTCCACTGCCTGAAACACATCCATTTTAATCCTTTGTTCACTTCCGTAACATAGTGACATCAAACTTCTATTGGCTAGCGCTCCAACACATTGTATGTGATACAGTAAGGGGCGGGACATCTCTATGCGGTTGACCGATCACAACAGAGCCAGCCAGCTATCAGAGCAGACTGGGCTCTGGTTTCAGACAGAGGGTGAAAAGAGAGTATGAGAAAAAGAAAGAACTCTTTGAACATTAAAACATGGAGACATGTCACTGCAACACAAATATGAACCTCAACATTTGCATAATAAGGCCCCTTTAAGGTTGGACTTTATCTACAATCATAGTCATCTTTCAGATCATGCAATATTCTTCTGTGCAAGAATTTACACAAGCACACACATGCTAAAACTCGAGGGATCGTGGAGGAATTTTTCCTGAGAAACTCAATTATGTTTTGACAGGAATTCCTGGGAAACCAGGATCTAAGATTTCCCTGTAGACTGCTCATGATTCCAGCCCCGTTTGCAATGTAGGATTTAGTAAAAAACATTGAAAGTAATCCTTCACATTAGTTGTATTTGTCTATGTTGCGTGGCTGTTCCGCTTACAGCTATTTCTCACACACTCATGTGCTTGCACCGTAATGAACGTGTGTTGGACGGGTTTCAGATATAAACAGCAACAGTAGAGGGAGATCATTAAAACACTCCCTCTGTAAAACTCTATTCAGTGCTTGGCCTGGAGCAGCAGAAAAAGATGTCTGAATCTCTCAGCCTTTCCCAAAGTGACTAATTGTAGTTTGTTCTCTCAATATTGTCAACTTAATAAGCACACATTATATTTTAAACTCACAACGAGCATATTCCACAACTATAACGTCCTATTATGTAGTTTGTGTAACAGATATGTCATTTTCAGAGAACGGAAAATGCGAGAAATTAAAACAGGAGGCGGAATTGCTTTCTGAATAATGTTCTCATTTGGGTGACAGCCACTGGCAAATTGAAATACAGAATCCGAGCTGCAGGCGCTGCACTGTAAATGCATTTTAATGGAATTGTTCCTTCTGGTTTACAAAGCACTTTTATTACATATCTCAAGGAGTGCACTCTCTCCCTTCTCATTCTTCAATTCTTCCTCTTCCTCCCTCCAGGTCAGATCCATGATGTGACCCTGGGCGAAGAAGAATCAGCGTCTCAGGTGGAGGTGACGCCCGACCTCGACCTGGAGGTGGTTCCTGAATCATCCGGAGACTGGCACCATGTCTTCCCGTGACAACCCCCCCCCCCCCCATTCAGAAAGCACTGTTCAAAGAGAAAAGCCTTGCCAAACATTGTCCTCCTACCAAAAGGCTTATTCGGTTAGAAAAAGATTGAAGACTCCACTGTTTACCGAGGGCTTTTACCCGGGTAGCTGCCCCCGTTCTGTTTGTCCAAATTAGCAGTGGAGTGGGGGGAGTCTGGTTCCCTGTGATGGGCTTAATGACTTTTATCTGTTTTGCTCTGATTGTCATCAATATGATAACCTCCGGAGAGCTTTAGCTCAACAAACTGAGAATTCTCCAGAAGAAGCAGGTCCCTATCGAGCTGACCCTATTGGACGGAGGGGAAATTCGATTTGGAGGAAAAGCTCCCCATGGACAATTGTTTTTTTCATTTTGTATGTGCCCACAGGAACAAACAAAGCTACAAACAGCTACGTCTACAAGAATTGAGTCACTTTTTTTACATATTTGTGCTGTACATATTTATATTTGAAGTAAAAGGTCATTTGCCGTTTGTTACGTCGTTGTTGCACATGTTGGTCGAGGTTCCCTGGATCTTATACGAGGTTTTTTGACTTGATGTCAGTTTTGGGTGTCTTGTTCATATCTTGACAACTCACAGCACTGATATTTTCTTTTGCTGTTGTTCATTCTGTAAAAAGTGTATTTAGATTGTTTATATTTTTGGATGAACTGCCATAACATGGAGTGTTTGGAAGTATGTAATTTGAACATAATGTTGCATTTGTATTGAAGCCAATGTACAGACGCTTTTTTTCCCTTCTTGTTTTTGCAGTTGAATTTTCTATTGTCCATAATAAATTAAGAAGATTAAAGTAATTTTTCTACTAATTTCAACTTGCATTGGTTTTTATTATATTTTATTATATATTTTTATTTTTAATTCCAGCCTGGAAGTAAGGAGAAACTGCGACCCTGACTCGGCACATGAAATCACTCTGAAACAGCCTTTCTTTCTCGAGTCGATACTCTCCCTTGCTCTACCATGTTGTAATCGTGTAAAGATATTTTACATAATATAAATAGTATAGTAAGTCTAAAATATGCAAAAAGGTCATTGTATATTATGTCAATATTTTTTTATAAAACGACATAGTATATAGTATGTAGAAAATATGCAAAAAACGACATAGTATTTGTAGCATGTATGGGCCTCGCACGTGGGCAACATATGTAGTATATATTGCTCGTGCAGATTTAATTATTAATTATTTACGTAGTTAATATAACGTTTAATAAGGTTGGGGCACCACTCTCTACTAAGAGAGAAAATATGATAGCATAATGAATTATTGTAGTCTCATAGTCTGAACATCGGAGTCGGCTCGGTGAACAGAGGCTGATTTACGCACACAAACACATAAACTCGTTCTTTATAAATGAAACATTTATTAATATATTTTACTATACTATACTATGTCATTTTTTTAATATGTTGAACTTACTATACTTAGTCATTTTTTCAAAAAATATCGACATACATTTTTGCATATTTTCATATATTCGTAAATATGCAAAAATATGACGAAAATATGAAAAGAATGACAGTATAGTTTTTTATGTCCTCAACGTTGTAGGCATGTTGTGCATATCAAATACTACAATCTCTCCAAAAATCAACTAAAATGTCAGGTTTTACTGCATAAAAGCCAAAGGGGTGAATACTTTCGCAAGGTATTGTATGGGAGCCTAATCAAAATGTGAAGCCCAAACATCTTATATTGATCTTATAACTTTACACAGTAATTCAATCATGTCTCAGTATTAGAACATTGTGATGTTTCTCAAACTGTCTGTTAAGTTGACCTCCCTGTGCTTAATTAGCAAGGAAGACAGTATACTGCCTTCCCTCTGATTCATGTTTTATTCCTCAATACATCCTCTGTTGTGTGAGAAAACATTTATATATTTGAAAGGAATAAAACAAATGTATTTAAAGGGATCGTTGTTTGTGTTTCATTATCAGCTAGCCTTCTTTTTCATTTCCACATGCCATGAAAGTGCATATCCTTTATGTGATTGTACGTCAGCATGCATGGTGCTCCAACTGTTCCAGTCACGAGTCGCTCTTATAGCGCTGCATGAACAATGACCCAATGAGTCATGAATTGGGGCTTTGTGAGAGAAACTACATGTGCCTGCTGTGATGCTGAAGCAATAATATCATGTTCCTCCCCTTCCGTGTATTAAGCTAATTCCTTTGACCCCCATGACTAAACACATACACAACATGAATAACGTTGGTTTTATCATTTTTTTAATTTTTTATTCTCAGTTTAGTGGCTGGTCATGTTTAATTACACATACAGTAATGAAGAGGATCTTTACATTCATCCACAGGATCCATTCAGACACAACACTACATAGCACTCAGGAGGCTCAAGCACACACACAGTGGAAGAGATGCTTTACAAGACATATGGACAATGGATGCTTTGAACAGCACAAGTGGTAGTGCTGAGCTTTTATTTCTGAGAAAACTTGCAACTTACACATTCCCAAAAAACACTTTATCTTGTGTCACTCCAAAGTTAGTTACAGAGCACCTTTTTGAAATGGTGTTCTTTTATTTTACACAGGAAGGCAACACAGCACATTTTGTTGGTAGTCAGGAGGACAGGCACAAGGGTTTTTGTTGATTTAATTTACAGTTTGAGTGTCAGAAAAAAACAGCGACAACAAAGGAGAGACTAGACGACACTGAAGCTCAAATAAAAGGTTCTGAATCTGACATCATGCTCTAGGAACAACATCACCTTTCAGAATAAGAGTCTGGCTAGGTGGACATGACATTGTGGTTATATATGAAGAGGAGAATTAGTGTATTATTATCTCATGGACTGAAAAAGAAATACATTAGAAAGTTTTTAACATTTAACCAAAGCCAATCTTAGGCCCTAAAGACAAACATAGATCGACATCACATTTAAGACAGGACACTTAACTACAGCTAAGACACAATGGTTTGAATGAAAACACATGGCTCTCCATAAGAATTGATTAATCAGTTCGGGTTCACAGAAAAGGTTTGAGAGAATGACAAAGACAGTGTGACGAGACATAAAACCGCTCTTAAAAAACGAAAACACCCCAGACTTTTCGACAAGCAGAAAGCGGCAATAACGGTCAAGTCAGTCGGACTTGCACCGGCCATAATCCTTCAACTGCTCTGGGTTTGCTTCAGTTTATCCACCTTATTTGTTAAAGAAACCATACAAGACGTCCACAATAAACTCAAGCACAAGTATAGAGAGCCATTGCAGATGTGGGGGGGGTCATTCGGGCTGCACATGTGAGCAGGATCAGCAAAAAGTTCACGCTAAGGATGATGACTTCACAGACTCAGCACAACGCATGCAGGGGGGGGGGGGGGGGGGGGATGGGCAACAGATTGTGTCGCTATCTACCAGCCAAGATGGGAAGGGGGACATGAGATGAGGGGGTTAGCGAATGTTAGAGTGTTATCAGAGGTGGAGGGGAAGGTGAGTTTACGGTGTGACAAGATTTCCTCCTTTTCTTCCTCTTTTCCCCCTCTTTAGTGCCGTGATCTTGAACGTGCCCTGCTGCTGTTGGAAGGGGTCCTAGAGGGGGGCTTCAGCGTTTCACTGGAGAAGCACTCCTGCTTCCCTGTTGACACACAAGACATATTTAATTAATATGTGGAAATGAAAGACCCTGGCATTTAAGGACCACTCTGGGGTTTTTTAAAAAGGGTCACCACTAGAACATGTTTGTATGCTCTCATGTTTGTAAAAAAGATGATGTTTATAATACTGTCTGCTTTAATACATATTCATCCTTCGTCTGAAATGCAAACTCATTTTGTCTTAAAAAGTAACTTTTTACTTATTTTCTTTCATCATTATGACATTAAACTTCATAATGTTGTCTTATGAAATCATAATCGTGATTTAAAACTTCTAACTTTGTTAGCATTTCGTTGCTTACATCGTTGTTTTGTCTTGGCAGAAATGGGCTTCCATATGTTGCTCATAGGGAGCTTTGTTTTCATGTACAGACAAATGGTCCCTAATTGATATGAATTCAATGTTTTTACCCAAAGTAAAGAGAAGAAAATAATTTGAAAGTTGGCTAGGAAACTCGGTCCATTTCCAATCTGTTTCAACAGATTGTGATTATATTATACTTTTTCCACCCCTCACTTTTATTCACATTGAAAAGTGACAGAAGTAAAGGGGGCTAGAGGCACACAGATTATACAAATGAGACAAATCTTGATGGATTGCTTCAGGAAGATGAGCCCTATTGTGAGAAACGATTCACCCCTTTTTAGAAAACAAAGGCTTGAGACTGAGCCTTTGTTCTAAACTGTTCTATCAGACATTTCAGATGAAATTCCTAATCTGTCATGAACGACAAAACTCAATATACAGCAATATCTGAATATGAAAGCTGACAAATGGGAAGAAACAAAGCATGAAACATTATTTAAAAGTTAACATGGATTTATGCTCACTTCCGTTTGGACTGAATAGCCCTGTTATGTTTGGTAGACGCGGATAGAGTGATAGGGTGATGGCATCATTTCAATGCGAATTAGCTGTATCAGAAAGACCTGAATATAACATCCCAGAGTTTAGTGACAACAACTTACCGAGGAGGATGCAACCCCAGGGAAATTTGAATTTCTTTTTCAGCATCAGTAATTGCTAAACTAAGTAATCTAAGGTACATTGAGAGGCTGGCTAATTAAAACGGGCAGAGCATAAAATGCAACACTCTTTTTCATGACAGAAAACAAATCAACTAAGAAGAGGAAAGTCAAGAAGTTGTGAAAACTGCAGTCTCAAGTAAGTGCTGATGAGTGTGTGAGGAACTGGGAGGATGCTAAACGGTATCAGATTACATTTTCTGAGTGGGAGTTTGAACACCTCATTACACTGAGTCATACCACCTCTGCTCTGAGAAGGTTTGACATGAAATGTTTGGAGGCTTTTTTGGCCAGCAAAATTGTTTTTTGCGAGAGTGAGAGGTACTTCAGTAAACTGCAAAAAAAAGATGTGTACTTCATTCTTTTGTCCCAAACCTCAATGATTCCAGGGTTTATTTTTCACACACTAGTATGCTTTAAACAGGGAACCCATTATTTCAACACCGCTACAGCTGATGGATGCTAGCCAGTTTACTTTGACTCTCTTATGGTGACATTTCCACGCTAGCGAACATTATGTAAGCTAGCATTAGCATACAAAATGATATTAACATATATGTAAAATATCAGAATTCCCAAAGTTGTGACTATACAGCATTTATAAGTAATTAATAAGTACAAAATGGCACACTTTTGGAACAGTTGTTCTCAATGAATATAAGAAAGTATTCACATTTTTGTCAAGGTAACAGTTAGCAAATATAAGTTAAACTTCGGTAAATGGTTATGGATGCTTGAAACATGCAATAACATAGCTGTGATTGTATTTAAGCTCCTTATAGGTTGCCTATTTACATTTTGAACATCGATAAAGACCTGTCGTTTGACGTCTTGTCTCTGAACACACGATGAAGGTAGCATTCATTCTACTTTTGGCTCTGTTTTAGCCTCCACCAACTCGGAAAATGTGTGTACCCATTAAATTATTCAGAATTAATGCTGGGCAGGTAGCAAGTGAAGTTATCAGAGCTGTTGTTGAAAAAAAAGCCTATGCTGCTAAGTGTATACTACTGCTCCAGAAAGATGCTAAAATGCTAGGTAGCACTAAAAGGAAATGCAGAGTTGGGAGTGATACTCTATGCGTTAGTCACTATAAGCCTCAAGTTTCACACTAGACAAAGTAATTGTAGGCAATGATATTTTGAAAGTATTGATTACACAGGCTTTAAATGCAATATGTAGTGTGTAACACATACATCAGTACCAGGATATTATTAAGTATTAAAATATTGTATTTAGGTATTATTCATAGATATGATGCTGCTATGGATGATATGGATTGATGGCATTGTTATGTGTGCCTGATGGCAAGTTGTATATTCTGCCAGCATTTGTGTGAGTTCTCCAAAGCAATCCTAGAAGTCAGTCATGCTTGATAAGTTATTGGCGATATTGCATAATAATGTTATATTATATAACGCACAACCATTCCCCCACCCCCCCTGTAAAGCAGATGAAGAATGTTAGCCAAAGCCCCACCGGACGCTCATCACAGCTGGATCTAACATCTTCGGCGTGATTATATCAGAGCGGGCACAACGCTTGAAGCATGCACAATAATCAATCTCGTCTCTAAAAGTCTCTTATTATTCTGCTGCTGCCGCTGCTGCAGGACTAATGAGATTAGGATGTCTTCTCAGCATATCAATGTTGAACAAAAAGTGAGTTAAACTCAAGTATCCCTCCATGACCAAGAAGTTACTCACTCTGCTGCTGATATCATCACTGAGGCAGAAGGAAGAAAGAAAGAGGGGCAAGAAAGTGATTAGGGAAATACAACTTGTTCTATTCGATTTGAGTTCCAGAAGAGAGAAGTAGTGTAAAGAAACCAGTGGGAATGAAAAGTGTTTGACATGCATTTCTTTTACCATTTTGAAGATCCTAGTCAGGGTGCCTTTGCCGTCCCCTGCACTGGCCTTCTTGGCTTTAGCAGACTGTGACTTCTGGTCGCCCTGCCAGAGGGAGAGAAGGAAGCAGTGTTAGAGATGTTCAGCAGGGGATTAACATGGGACTGACCTTTCTTCAGAGATCCCCAGATTCTCATTATAGAGAGCAAGGAGACATGAGAAGATCAAATATCAGACCTCTTACTCCAGGGTGTACTCGGGAGTGACGGAGCGGCAGGCTTGACAGAAACCCAGAATATTGGAGGAAACCAGCTATTGATTACGGTGCAATCCAATTTGCCACATTTTTAGTTGGAAAAAATATCTAGCTCAGCAAACTTTATATAAAATATAAAAAAGAAAAGTTCTCTGCTTGCATTTTTGTTGAGAATTTAGAAACCACCAGTGGGTAATTTCATGCGTAACCATTGACTTTTTAAATCTGGTTTTAGGTTGATACCCATAAAAAACAAAAAACAACTTCAGCATATTTGACTTGAAACCTATGAATATCGAAATAATAGAAATTGGCACAATTCTATCTTCAAATAGTGGCCTAATTTAAACTATAATATATTCATGGGACTTCGTATCTGGGCCACCAATGCACAGATTAATAAAACTCAAATGCAAAGACAGAGCTGTTGTCTTTTGGGAATGCCAATTTATATGAACTATGGCGCACTTAAAAGTTATTGCTTTTGTATTAGCTTTTGCGAAGGAAGGCTGAAATCAAATATTAATTACCAGAAATAGGAAAAAAAACATAAAAATATACAGATTTTTCTTTTTTACATTTTGTCCTGCCCAAATCATTTCCACACGGTCTCTTTTTCTGAGCATAATCACACTTGCACACACATGCATGAGGGCCCTAAATGAAGAGCTGATAACGTTGCCTAATGAAGCACAAGGCAGCTTCACTTTAGTCAGCCACAGAGGATTTTTTAAAATAAAACTAGGCTAATTAAGAGCCGGACAATGCCTGTTTTATCAGAAAATATACAATACAAGCACATGATATGATAAGTCAGGCTGCAAAGCTACAAAATGGGTATGGTTTATTTGGAAATGGACTGAAGTCGGAAGGAAATGAGGTCGTTATCGCTGATGTATGGACTGATTACAGCGGCTGAAGTGCTTGATGGAGACTAAATGAGAATAGAGCCACAGGCGTTACACTCGAAGGCTGTTGTTCGAGGGTGACCTCACTTGCCCCCTCGGTTTAATTAGGCATGATATGTGTTTCTTTTTAAAACACCTACCAGGCCCATCTTGGCAACTAGTCCTCTCCACTGGATGTGAAGCAAGAGACAAGAACAAAAGGTAAAAGGGAGAGGAGACAAATAGAAATGAGTGTCTTACTCAGCGCAAAGGCAGGATGGGATGGAGAGGAGGGTCCATCCAGGGGGGGGGAGGTCACAGGGTCACAGGGTCACAGGGGGGCAGGAGCAGATGAGGAACAAAGGGAATGATGTGGGGGGGAGGAGAGAGGAGCGAGGCTCACATTGAAAAGAGCACACATTTAGTGACATTCTGCAGACGTAGCACATCAAGAATTTATTTAATACCAGTCAAAAGTTTTAAATGCATTGTGTTCAAACATTCGGGTTAAATGTTTGAATTTGAATGGTATTTGCATTCGTCAAACTTTATCCAAATGTGTTATTTTGTTTGCACATTTACAGTAGATGGGTTTCAAATAAAAAGTCTCATTACTTAATAATATACTCAAATCACAGTTACTGTCCTAGACCTGCAATATGATAATAATTAGACTTTTAGTCCTATATCCAAACATAATTTAGCATGGAATAGGATAGGTTGCTGTTCAAAGGAATTAAGGAGTTTCAGTGCTATAAATGCTTAATTATATAAGGTTTATAAAAAAGAAATTAAATACAAATGTAGACATTTTAACTTTCTATAACACAAAATCCTGGAAGTTCAGATTACACTTAAGCTAAAATCCTTGACTTTTGTTCCTTTACACATTTAATGTTAGTATTGAAAATACTGGTCTTTAGCCTAATTCACGTTTAAGAGAACATTTGGACTTCAATAGTAGCGACATGAAGCAGACTCACCCTAGACTTGGGAGGGGCAGGGGACACCTGAGAGGAGTTAACCACAGGGAGGAAAGAGATTTGACAGAGTTTGACATAGATCAGAGAAAGTGAAGAAACAAACATGGAGGGTGCAAAAGGAGAGACTGGGGGGGGGGGGGGACTCCTCCTGTGAAAGCTATAGTGTATTATTACTTACGATCGTGCGGAAGAAGCTGACCACAGCGTTCTCTGGTCCGCGCTTACGTGGGGCGGCGGCGGCTTTCTGAGGGGCTGGAGAGAGGGCTCCTCGGAAAGATCCCTGGGAAGGGGGAGGGGAAGGGAAAGAAACAACAGCCCATACGTGTTAATGCTAATATTAGCTTAAGATAGCATCTGAATTCTTTAGAAATGAGTTTTTCCGCTTGTAAGAATAAATGCATCAAATTATACAGAAATGTGTGAAGGTCATCCTGTTGCTTGTCTAACTTACCTGTTCAAAGATGATATCAAAATGATTCACTTTTAATAGAATTGTTGACAATAAAATACTGTACAAAATGGTTTCAAAATTGTAGCTCGGTCACTTACCTGGAATATTAATAATCAGAGTTGAGTTGAATAATGAATCTGTAGCTTATGTAACAGCTTCATAGTTATATTTAATTCATTTGGCCTACTATCACTCATGAAAGTTGATGCCAGTGTTGGCACAGAACATTTCAGAACTTTTTTTCCCCTATAAACTGCAGTCAGAAGTGGCTGCTCAGGTGCAGATTTCTTTTAAAAATGTGCTTATTTTCAGTCTGACTACTTTAAGTGGAAAGTCTGCCTCAGATATTTATTGAATTGGAAGCATTAACAGTAGCCTCACATCCCATACCACTCACATCTCATAATCCTCATCCCTAACCCGTAAAAACCTTTGGCCACGAGTCGTTTAAAAACTAATTAAAATTGACTTGACAAAGTGTGTGAGTGTTTAAAAACGTAATTATCCTAAACAAAAATTGCCTAGAAGTACAATATTATTCAAATTATTCAATTAAAAAACCAAGGCAAACCCTTTTCAAATTAAAGAAGCTAGCTAGAAGCTAGAGATCCTGACTGACTTATTATTGTACTGCAAAAGCCACAGATACAGGATATATATATATTTTTTAACAGCATTTGATGTATTAATTGCTGTCCGGATGTAAAAAGTATTTTAGCAAATACAACACAATTAATTCACCCACCCTAGCCTGCCCAGAATCCCTTATTAACTTACTTTAGCACTGACATTAAAAAGGTGAAAAGTGTAATTATTTGAATACTGCAACAACAACCTGCAGCCCATGGGAGAACATTGTAATTTCCACCCACTTAGTATGTTTAGTATTTTTTAGATAATGTAACCTCATTCATCCCTTTCTCTGACCCTGTTAATGTAACAGGAAATGGTTTGTGGGACAGAGGGGGGGGTTAGCTATTATGGTTTTAATCCATTATCTCACATCAAAGAACCTTAAGCTTACAAAAAAAGGGAAATGTACCCAATATGATAGATATGGTGTTGTCACCGTTACTGTCTTTTATGGGTTTTGTGAAAATGGACCACCGTGTAGGAGACAGAGGAAAAGATACCCTTTTTATTTGACGTCATTTTGTGCATTTCAGCTCTATGGCTACCACCGTGCGTCAACAGTGACCCTGTGATGTCCCGTTGAATAGGTGCGTGTCTCTGCGTGTGTTCTTGAATCTGTCATGATGTAAGTGATGGGAAACGGAGGCAGAAATGAGAGGGAGGGGAGAAAATAGAGCAGCCTTTGTGGTCGCTGTCGTGCCTTTGTTTGGGAAAAGGAAAAGGTTTGGGAGATCAAATAACGCTGGATGAATTCTGCTGGTACTGACTCAATTACCGCCAGTTGTCCCTTTTCAGTATTTTTCTCTTCTCATGTCGTGTTAAAAAAAGCTTCCTCTATCTTTATATTTTCCATTTCATAGCGTAAAAAAAGAGAGCTATCTAATCCCTTGTGCAAGTGAACTCATGAGGTCATTTCCTGTGTCCTAATGCAAATGCAGTTTCCATTAGCTCCTGGAATTCTGTAAATGACACAGAGGCTTCTTCCAAGCCTGAGCTGTTATCAAAGGTTTCTGTTGCTAAAGCAAAAGTTGTTCAGCTCTTTGACTTCCTCTCAAACTCTCACTGCAGGGTCTTTAAAAAACTCAATCGATGATCTTAGTTTGATGTCTGAGTTCAGATACAGTGTGTGTGTGTGTGTGTGTGTGTGTGTGTGACTCCTTTGCTTTGGAGTTTTCTAGTTGGTACCATTTCTGTTTTTCTTTAATCATGGCTACAACCATTGTCTAGCATTATAACAAGAAATATTGCAGAAGAAACATTGCTGAAACTCTCGTAGTTTCCTGATGAATTAGACCTTGTGTATTTTATGGAAATACACTTGTTTTGATGAAGCTATTAAACTAGGAGAAGGAGAACTTAGCTTAAAATGAAGACAGAGCACCAAGTTAAAACAAATCTAACAGTATTACCCATGCTAGTGTCTTTGTAACGCTGTACTTTAGCAAAGCGGTGCTTTAAGCTACATGCTAACGCTAGCATAGCAACATGCTTACAATGTGTCTAAATGTTTAGGTTTAAATTAGCACTAAGCACACGGTAAATCTGAGTCAGTTTTGTTGGTATGTTGTCATAAAACAACACAGAAAACTAGTCAAATTAAACTGATCACCCTCTGGGGACCATGAATATTTTTATACAAATCCATCCGAATGCATCCATTTGTTGTTGAGATATGTTAGTCTGAATCAAGAAGTTCCAACTGATGAATATTGCTATCACTACAGCCATAAAGTTCGCAGAATAATATTACAAGTTTGAATGAATCTAAAAGACATTTATCAGTGACAGGCTGGCGGTTTTTCCTGGTTCCAGACTTAATGCTAAACTAACCTAAGCTAAACATCTCTGCTCTCCAGCTTCAAAATAATCGCATAAGCAATAAAGAAGTATCCAGGATCTTAGAAATACAACTAATAAGCGTGTTTCCTAAAATTTGTTTAATTATTATGATATCTCAAATGCTTAAGCTGTCACATGTTTCTTCAAGTGACATGCTGGAAATAAGGGAAAGTGAGAAATCATGATTCAGAACACAGGTAGAGCTGCACATTATTCATGGGCTGGGGCTCATCCCAAAGGACTGGTTAATGATCACAACTGTCTCCTCTGAGGTTAGAGGCCGCAGCCTGGCCAGGGATCTACGTTATTATGGATGATGTTTAATAATTCATCCTCAGAGGACAAGGCTTAAGATCCTTTCTCTCAAGATATTTAAAAAATAGTCCCAACCAGCGTCAATAGGAGACTGGGAAGATTTGCGATGAGATTTTGTAGCTAAACACTAGAAATCTGCACCCTGTAGCACTGAAAGAGAGGAAAGGTTTCTGAAATTCTGGAAATGTCAATACACAAACAGCTGCAGCTCGCTGTTCCCCTCCGAATCAGGTCCTGTGTCTTGAAAGATTAAAAAGGAGGATGATTGAGCCATAATTGTGAGGAAAATTGTGGGGAAAAAAATACATTTTCTTAGGGAGCGTCAAAAGATATATTATGGGAGGGCGGAGTTTAGGGAAGGGGAGGATTATGTTATATTTTGGTAAATGGAAAGTAGTATGGCAATTGCTAATTCCAATTAGAATAAACAAATATAACGTTTATATTGTACTATTTTGTTGTGCTTCTATCGTGGTAGCTGAACTCTTTATTTTGAAGGATTTGTTGGGAGTCAATTGTAATTTTTTCAAGTCAAGGAGAAGGTCCAAACATATATAATGATATCCTATTATATTGCTCAGCCAACCTCCCCTGAAAAAACTTTCGTCCTTTAAAGCCTAATTACATCTTGTTTGCTTTGCAGCACATAACCCAGTTTAAAAATGAAATACTTGAGCAATATTTGTGCGTACATTTCTTTAACTCTGAGGCTATACACAAAGTCTCTTTCATGTATGACTGATAAGGCAGGCCTGGTTTCAATATTCAGGGTTAATCATTTACAGCCTGTTTTTTTACATCAAATACAATTGTATCCCAGACTGTTTTTCATTTTGCAACAATTTTCTTTGCTGGGCTTCTGGGTTCATCTGACCAAGGGAACACAAACACATTTTTTATGCTTAAATAGAAATAAAAATAAGCCTGTATCGACTGAACTTCTGATGTTTTTGCTTTTGTAATCCAATTGAACATGCTGCTACTTTTTCAATTCACATACTCCAGGAAACAAGAACATTGGTCTTGTGGCGATTACAAAGCCCTGTAGTGGGCAAACTGTGAGTGAAAAGAGTAAAAGGTAATTTATTTTTCTCTTCTTACCTTTTCACAGGCTCTCACAAACAAGTTCAGCCAGTCATACAGTACATTAGATTTCATTCTTTAGTGCACAACCATAGTACTGAATATTAACAGTAACTCTGCTTTCCTTTAAACCTTGTTTTCAAGTATGTATGACATAGACTGTACTCTGGGATATATAGATTGGTTATATAGTCTTAAAGGGTGGAAAAACCCATTTGTTGAAAAAATGTGTTTTACATTCTTGGTCACTTTTCAAAGTTCAAACAAACCAGTGGCTGGCTGTAACCAGTTGTTAGCAAAGCAGTATAAAAACACATCATACGTTGAGAAATATAACTAGTGTGTTGTTTTTAGACACAAAATCACTTGGTTAATAAAAAGATCCTGGTTAGGGCTAAATTGAGTATGTAGGCTAAGTGACATAGTTATGTACCGAGAGTATGTTGTAACATGGTGATGTAGTAGCTACGCAACGTTAGTAGTAATGTTGTTCCGTACGTAATTTAAACTAACAATCTTTGTTTCAAACTAGATATGAACACTGGTCTCGTGGGTGATGTTCTGTGTTTCTTTTTTTACCCAAAATGCTTTGTGGACTTCCCCACTCTGTAGAAAACTGACTTCCTCCTTTGCTTCGGCCATAATTACTGTGGCCACTAAAGGTCGCTCTCTAACAACAAACGTCAATATGGTTAGCTTTTTACTTCAGCCGATTGCATTTACGCTTCAAAAATCTTAAAATCCGTGTTAATATGTGGAGATTATTTTGCTGGACATAACATGTAAGTATCATAAACTATTGTTTTCCTAAGATCTTATTTTCTGCACTATTCAAAAATCCCTTTACTTTAGTCCAGGGAACCCTGACGATGCTAACATCTGGGTTTTCCTACAGACAATTCATCATCACTGCAGCACTCTATTAGCTACTTTTTTGGAAAAGACAATTTTGTTAAAACAATATATTTCACTTTAACAAACAGAAAAAGAACCAAAAGAGACATGGAGCATTAAAACAAAAACAAAGAGAGCACTGAGGGTTGTTGTTAAAGAGTTTTAATCAAGCAGTAATCCAAAAAGCTTTAAAACAGGATTGGGTTAGGAACAGGTCGCCAGTCACAACAGTTCACAACAGATACAAACACTGCAAAGTTGAAGGCGTTATAAAACAGGGATCAGCACAGATCCACTGCTGGTTCAGACCAACTCTCTGACAGGTCGGGACATGTGAACCTGAGGTGAGCAAACTGATGTGAGGGGAAGAGGAGGGGGTGCTAACTCCCCCTCTGCATCCAAGACACTGGGGGTAGAGGACAGCATCACAAGACACTTCACTGTGAGCTGAAGCCTGATCTGTACACAGTAATGCTGCACTGCATTTTAAACTCAATGAATAATAATAAAACACATGTTCTGTTCTTTATGAGTCTACATTTCTGCTAGAATAGCTGATGCAAAGTTAATTCCCCTCTAATTAGTACATCATCATCCCAGTCATTTGAAATAATCAACTTCAGAAAGCATTCAAATGCCGATTTGTTTTTGGGAGTTGTTTCATGTCCTGAGACTGGGGTGTTGGCGTCATCACAACTGTTTATGAAACACCTCCTGCTGACGTATTAGCATTTTCTCAAAGCCCTGATTGGGGCTTGGATAAAAGTAAAATCTGATAAAAGGACATGAATAGTAGAAGGGATCAGTTTGAAAATGTCTCCACAGCTGCCTCAGCTGAAAACAACTCAGCCTTACGCAGGTAAACATGCATATTGAACAGAAAACACTGATGCAATCTTTTCCAAAACTACTGCCGCAAAGTTTACGTTAAAAGGAGATTCTGTGCGCACTGACAGGCCGGGCAGATCAGAAACAAAGCTTTGAAAATATCTTCATGATGTTCTCTTGCTGGAAAAAGAAGCATTTGCAGCAGAAAGATAGCGCAGCTTGATCTTTTGCTAGAGGCAACGGAGGTGGGGCGAACCTGTCTGTCATGAACACTCATCATTTGAAGGCAAACCCTTGGTGAATATACATAAATATATATATTTGTACAACTTTGTTTTAGCAAACCTGTCATCAATGCAGAGCAATGTACAATTTTATGGCATAAAGAATACGAAAAATCAAACAAATACTGCGGTAAATTGTTCACTAGCCTAACGTTGAATGAAAGCTTCACAATTTCTTCTGTTGACATTATTCCCTGAACATTTCACGAGTAACATTTTCCAAAAGCAAAACAAACGTCTGATCAGCAGAAAGATTTGTAGCATACAGTATATATAAAATATGTTTTTGATCCTGAATCCTACACTGGACACCTTTTCATAGCGGACATAAGGCGAGGGGAGATGCATATTGAGATGCATATTTCATGCTGCTGCAGTGATTTATTTGCAATGACGTTGCTAAAGCTGCTGATAAGAGTTTGAACAGCGGGACAGAAAAAAATATATATTTATATATATATATATTTTTTTTGTCCTTCAGGATTTAGTTAGCTGTAGGGAAACTCTCCATGTTTTAAATCAGAATGAGCAGAAAGTTGATATTGAAAAGAGAAAATGTTCCCTTTCAGCTTTTTGGGATTTGGCTTCAGCGTGTTGTCAGTAGTGATCAACCAAAATATCAATGCTCAATATTTTCACCACATTTGGTGCTGAAGCTTGAAATCCATTTCCTTCCTGCCTCCAGGCAGTGTGCCCAAACTGGTGCCAGGAGCACTAATGGAACTAAACTGACACTCCAACTAAACCGGATCATTGTGGTGTTCAGATTGACTTTGGGTCAAAATGCCTGTATACCAAAGAAACAAACAAAGCCATGCAGGTACAAGTCATTCTAAAGCGATAATTCTGTATTATCACTTACCCGCAATATACCACAAGCCTGTTCTTACTTTATACAATGCAGGCTCTTGTATATATTCCCAAGCAGGGGATGATAATATGCTCCTACTCTATTATATATATTTGATGATAATATACATCGTATATCTCTTTGATCATTTATAGCATAATGTGATCCGTTTACTTTGAAAGTGACTTAGCGGCTTGCTGTACCGTGCAAACAGGAGAAGTCCCTCCCTGATCACAGATCTGTAAAAGTACCACGGAGACAGAGACATCAAAGAAGCATTATGTACTCTGCTGAGTAAAAAACATCTAAAATAATGTCGGCTATTATATCTAAATGATACAGGCCCGTCTCTTACAACATCATCATTACGGAAAGTACCTAGAAACACGGCTGTTCCTGTTTGACGTCCTCACAAACAAACAGCAAGCAATTCCACCAAATCACGTACACAACAGATATATTAAATTTAACTGAAGAGAAAAAATGCTACCAATGTCAGTACCATTCAAATGAAAGAAAATACACATAATTATATAGAAATGTATCCTTAAATGATTCAAAAAATGACAGCTCCTTGTAATAAGAAATAAAACCAACCCCACCCAAAGTCACTATCCAGTGTCGACTCAAGCCAAAGTGAATCATAGGACAAAGCCAGACTTTGGTTCACCAACAAAAAACAACGGTAAAATCAACTATATGACACTCTATGTTGCGATGGATTCTGACAGGATCTGGTAAAAGAATCAGAAGTAAAAAGTTCTGGGAATGCATCAGCAGAATGAACATTTACACGAGAAGGGCTCGAGTTTTCATCTCGCCTCTCCCTGCTTCCTCACCTTGCTCTTCCTCTTCTTGTCCCCTCCGAAGAAGGTTCCGATCTGATCCATGAGTCCGGGGGCCTTCTTCTTCTGGCTTGCGGATGCCATGTTATGTTTGTAGTAGTGGTCGGTATGTGTCAAAAAGTAGGGTTTGTGTTGCTCTCTTAAATGAGAGACTGAAAAAATAGAGGCGGGAGAAGAGAGAAAAAACAGAAGGAGGGAGGGAACAAAAAAAAGCTAGCCTAGTCTAAGTCCTGTTCGGGGTAGTCTGAGCCGCACTCTGAAGCTCCGCTGTGTTCCTGGATGGTCTGTAGCTCGTCCGATTCAGAGGGTCGCTCTTTGAAGGTGTTATCCTCTCGGCCCGGGGCATCTCGGGAGAAGAGGCGGGCCAGGTGGGGGCGGGGCGTGGCGGCGTCAGGGTCAGCTGTGCTGGCGTCGGGCCAGGGCTGGGGGGGGCCCTCAGCACCCGTGGAGTCAGTCACCGCCGGCTTCTCCGAGACGCAGCCATTGTTCTGGTCCGCATCTGCCTCACCCAGGCCTGCGCAGAAACAACAAGGGTCAACTATGGGCTCACACAACAAGCAGCAGCAGCAGCAGCACAATGGGCTCTTTTCACCAGAGCCCTTCCTGCTGCACCACAGACCAATTACAGTTCACTTATTAACTTGGAATATCTTACCTGACCAACAGGAAATTGTATAATTGTAGATCAGAGCAACTATAAAGGGTTAATTTGATTCCTAAGCACTGTTTTGACTTTGGGTCAAAACAATGTAAGCAGGTGTTCCCAGGTTCATTAGAGAGCTTGCACAAAGCCTTTCCGAATGTATGACAGCAAAACAGTTTAAAAGTGGGTTCATACAATTTGAACAATTAACCATCATCTTTCCAACATATTTAATAGAAAAAACTACAGACTGGGTTCCCCAAGAGTAAACTACAGTATACAATCAACCGTCATAGCAAAACTTAATTTTTTCTTCTCAGGTTTTTTAAGTTGTTCAATTAATGTCTGGAATAAAATGGCATATTATTCAGATTTTGGGAAACGTATAGCTTATTTGCAAAATGTGTAAAAAGAAAGAGTTACAGCGTACCCCTACCCCCCTGAGAGTGTGTGACTTTAAATTAGGACCCGTGGCAAACATGAGCACATAAAAGGTTCCATGTATTTAAACACCATAGGTTGAATAACTTTTGGCTAGGTTCCCTAATAAGTTGGTATCATTAAAAAGCACTTTTTCAAACAATTATATGAAGTCATAAGGAGGTAATTGGATATCAATGTCATTACAAATGGAAAAGATAGAATAAAGAACCTTTGAGATATGACAAAAAAAGTGCGTTTGCAGGATTAGGTTTAAAAAGAATGGAATCTCTCTGTGAAATGCTTCACCACCTTGCTACAGAGTGAACCCTGCGGAGCGCATTAGCTCTTATCTCCCTGCATTATCACGGCTCATTTCTCACTTCGCCCATGAAAAAGCAATGTTCCTATCAGTTCCAGCGGGATGGAAATACAGCTGCTTCTCTAATGTCCACTTTGACAGCTATCCATTAAGTTAGCCCCGCTCCCACAGCGGAGGACATCCAGTGCATTCCTGCCTCCGAAAACAATATCCACACTGTACTGGCAGAAATGGTGTAGCACTACACCAGAGAATCTGCATGCTAATAATGGCCCGAACAGAGGCCTGTTGTGGGAGCTGCATAGTTATTACAGAGGAACAATGGGCCCAGTGTCACTAAAATAACTCCTATAAGTATGGATTTTCAGCCCAATGCACGTTGACACTTATCTGATTCTGGACCGAGAGCTGCACGGTCGCTGTCTCTGCGGGCAGAGCTTTGCACGGGGGAGATGCAGATTCCTTACGGTTTCATATGAAAATGTTCCTTAAAATATGCATCTTTAGCAGCAACACCAGCAAAATAATATCGTATTATTTGGTCTAATGAGTTCTTCAGCTTGATTTCCTTCAGGCGGATTTGAAAGTCATGTATCAAATGATGCATCAGATACATTTCTGTTCTTTGAGGAAGGAAGCCCCGAGGAGCCACTACAGTATGTTTCATACACACATCATTGCTCACGGTGTTATCTTCACCGTTTCTCACGAAGCCAGACTGACGGGTGATTAACTGTCTCCTGCCAGGCAGATACCTGCACTTTCTTCAGCTTTCAGTAGATACAAATGTTGAATGGTTTGTCATCATTCTAAAGTGTTACTGTGAGTAATGTCTTATCAACCAAAATGTCATAAGCTGCTTGGTTACAAACAGCATGAGAAATGTGTTTTCTTCATTTTCAAACGTTGTCTCCAACACAGTTTGAAGATGTAAGGAAATGAGCAGATCTAGGATTGTCTTAGTGGACTGTGGTAAAAAACACAATAAGTAAATTGGGGGGAATTTCCATTATTGGGATAATTGTCAATATCCGTATGAGTGACTTAAAAAGGTCGCTAGTTGGCTATTGTGGTAGAAAAGTGCAAATAAAGCTTGATTTAAATGTATTACAGGAATAATAATGTAAAAAAGAAACGCCTGCTTAAAAAAGATTTGTGGCATATCGGCAATATAAGTGTAAGGTAAGTGAAAGTCATTTCATTTCAAATCTTTATTTATGCAGGTGAATCCCATTGAGATCATTGATCTCTTTTTCAAGGGTGACCTGCTGCAAAGAGGCCCTATTATGCTTTTTGTGGTTTTCTTTTCCTGCAGTGTGTCTCTGTGCATGCAAATGGTCTGCAAAGGCTGACATATAATCATAAAAATGAGCAACTCTTTAAAGATGTTTAACCACATCTTAATATGGTTGTATCACAATTATTTAGACATCAAATGCTCATATCATCGCATATGATATGTGTCTGTTTGAACAACTTCTGTAATAAGACATGGTTATTAGAAGGCTGTTATCGGGGTGGTCTCTTTAGCACGTCCATAACCCCATCACCTACACGGCTGCTGCATCCTGGCCACACACACCGCACTTCTGTCAAAAGTACTTAGTGAAGTTGTCTCGCTCAGTGTGTCTCATTTCCTCATCATTTCACCCTTGTCAAGGGAAAAAGCTATTTTACAGGCAATTTTCCGACACTTAAAGTCCTCACTGAAAACTAATAAAATCCTCACAGGGTTAACATCTGCTTTAAGCTATATGCATCAAAGACTTTCTCTGTGCTTCATTTCTCAAAAGCAAAACTTACAGCGGATATGTAATGTGTACATCATAGAACGTGACAACCTTTCAACCTTTTGTTTCCATTTGCCCGAGTCAAATATATAGGGGTTTAGGGGATCAGAGCTTAAAAAGAGAAATTCACCCATTTTTCTGTGGATGTCTAATCAGTGAAGATGTTGGACAACTATGTTTTTCCAAGGTCCTGAACGCATCAAGCAAATAAAAAAAGAAGAATAAATGAATTCTGCAGCACATTGACGTGTTCTAGACGCAGCTCAAAAACAGAACCTCCTTGTTCCCTTGGTTTATAATGCAAACTATTTATGTGCACAAAGGTGAAAATTGCATCCCATAATTTTCATCTGTATTTATTCAAGCAAGATTATACAGAACAAATGCATGCGAGAAGGACTACACTTACCATCACCTCTGATGAGACATCCACATGACAGGTGGCACATTTTCCCTTCAAGATTTGATACTAATCTAATACTACTGTAGGTCCTGAAATAGCCTTATAGCCGTTGAGCACTGCAGAACACATCTCTACGAACCATATGATGATCCAAGCACATATCCGCATTAAGAAAGTCTATATGCTCTCCCCTGGGTTTCCAAAACTCCTAAAGCTGAGATGCAATAACAGTAAGTGGCTCTGGGTTCAGCAGGAAGCAGACATTTCTCGATAATATATTCCCTTTTGCATAGTTTGTTTATTACGTCAGCAGGTTGCATTTTATGACTTTATTGGCCTATTGGTATATAATTATATGGCATCTCTACAGGGATAGCTTATTTGTTTAAACTGTGAAGGTGTATATATATATAGCCTTCCTCAAATGACCACAGCCTCATTAAACAATGTAAAGAGTCTGACAAATAGCGCATCAAACTTCTTTGTCAACAGTAAATATGTTTAATCACAATGTTGTCGCCTCTCAAGAGGCTGTGGCTGTTTTTGTTACAGAAAAACGTAGAACAAATAATAGAGCTGTTGTTTTTCGGCCTTTTAGTCGCCTGCCATGACTCCTCTTAAATAATGTCTATTCATCCATCACCTGTTGCTCGCTTTTCTGAGCCCAGCGGGGCTAGCATCCATCGCTAGAATATCAATAAAATACAAATGAGAGAAAAGGACATCTTGACATGGTTGAACTTTTACAGCCCTCCCAAGTCCACAACACTGCAGCATAATACTGAGTGCACGTCCACCAAATGTGGCTATTCAAAAGGTTATATGCTGATGAGTGACTCCCTCTTACTGTATAAGGTGGGAGATAAGTTATTAATGGCGCAGTGAGTAAGGGTTTTAGCTTTCCATTGCACAATCTGATCAGAAGGTGTGTGGGTGATTGATGGGACTGATGATCAATGGCAATGACTCCGCTATGAATGAGTTTACAATTCTGGCACACGCTCGGATCCATACTCGTTCGTGGGAAAACACAAAAAAACCTCACCCAAACGTTTCCGTACTGCCTTAAAAGGAAGGATGGTGGACGAACCAAGTGACTCAATCCCCATGTATTGCACACAACACTGTGGTCTTATTATTCTGGGATTTATTGTGTTATTTGACTTTGTAGTGATTTCATTGGATCTCTGCTTGGATACGATTGCATACTCATCTGTATAGTAGAGATAAGACTGACTGATTGGTATCCATTACCCCCCCCCACCTGCACACTGGATCAGATAGCGCCCGGTGTTGTTGATATACTGTGGTTGCCAATAAACGTCCATTAACAAGAAGAAGACTTGGTAATGATCCTGTTATTGCTGCTTGTGATTGTCTTCAGCTGTTTTTTCTAGTATATGCAAAAACAATCCTCCATTAGGAAAATATATTGTTTGTAAAAATGGACAAAGGAGCGTCAATATAAACTTCACTTGGAGAATGATGTATATTTGAGGCATGATTATTTAATATGTGGCTACATGAGCAAACTGCGATGGAAGCATTCTAATGTCTAGTTCCCATTGGAGGGAGCTGGACAATTGCCACAGTGTCCTGGTGTACAATAACTTGCAAGAGAGAAGCCTGTGGAACTGTAATAAGTGTTATATGGCAAGCTCAGAATACTTAACACTGGAGCTGGGAGGAAAAGATGATTGTGTTAGTCGGGGTTCTCATTGCCTTATGGATATCTGCATAGATCGAGAGATTGATATTCAGTAAAGTTATGGTCTATCCACCAGAAGTACGACAGGGAGTTTTAAGTATGATAGTTTATGCTCATGAAAAGTGATAGAAGATGCCCAAAGTTGTTCTTTTATCGTCATCAAAATGTCAGCTTGGGCAATAAAAACAGTTTGTATGCATAATGTAACATGTCTGCTGCAAATCTCTCCTCTTGTAAATCAAGGCAGGAGACTTTTCTGCTTGCAGTTGCCTTTTATTAAATCAAATCATTATTATTTTCTATTAAAATGCTGTGAATTTAATTAATGTATTGTCTGTCGTATGGTACTTTTATCTTGCCTCTGTCAATAATTGTATTCAACTGTTGTATAATGTGTTTCTTTTGTTCTTTGTTTAATATTTTATGAAGCACTTTGAATTTGCCTTGTTTGAAAGTTTTATTAATGAACTTGCCTTTTTTTATTGTTGTTTTTTTTAATTCAATGTTCAATTCAATATATTTAACAAAAGACGGTCGAAAATGTGCTTTCCTTTCTCTTATGCAACAAGCAATTTTGCTCACAGCAATTTGTGACATTTTAGCAGTGTACTGAACGCAGCAGAAAGGCAGAGCTGAGTACTTTTTAATATCTGGATATTGAGGGCAGGTAATACAATTTTTCAGATACAACAATGTCATGCAAAACTAAATGTTTTATTACAACACAATGTTGCAGCTAGAGAGGATGTACCTACAAAGAAAATAGCCTCAGATGCAACATTTGAGTGCTGCCTTTCTATAAAATATGTTCCCTAAGAATCTCTGCTCCTGTTGGGCCGCTACTCAATGTCTAAATTACAGTCGATCGCACAGTGACTAGTTACTGTCATGACTGCATTTCGCCTTTGGTTTAATAACAAAATAATTTGGGCTTCAGACCGTGTGTTAAATATTTATAGTATGATGTGAAGTCATTGGAAAGGTGAAAATTACCAATTTCAATGTGGAGGCATATGGTTGAGTGTTGTTTTGTTGACATTAGATTGGATTGATTTGTTTCCAATGGAAATTGGTTGGGAACAAACCAATTTGTGCCAAAAGCCAATATCTAACATTATGTGTGAAAATGCAAAAACAAATGTATTCTTGAAATCTGGCACAGACATACTTTGGAGGATGTATCGTAGAAAGCAACCTTGATATAAGATCACTTTTATTAATAGTTTATGTTAAGATATTGGAATTATAAAAAGGAAAAAAATGCTTAAAGGAGAGGTGTCATGCTTTTCCGGTTATTACCCGTCCCCTTGTGTGTTATGAAGGTTTTTATGCATGTAAACGGTGTGCAGAGTCAAAAACCCTCAAAGTACACCCTGTAGCGAGTAAAACTCTAACACAGAAAATACCTCCCCAAAACGCCTCGTTGGAGATACGTCATTGTCCATTGTTTACTTCCTGGGTATCGCTACGTAGGGATACCCAGTAGCCACGACCAGAGCTATGACGCGATACGGTCATGCAGTACCCGGAACCAAATGGACCAATCCGTGGAGCCGTTACGTTACGTCCGCGGAGCCGTTACGTTAAGCCCCCGCTGATTGGTCCAAATTGACCAATCCACGGACTTCCTCACACACACACCTGTGTGCAGGGAGCAGGCAGCTCTGCTGATTTCTCCTCCCTGGCTGCAGGCTGATAACAGACAGTTGGGATCGCGGCGAAATTCTCTCTGCAGACCCATTCTCACAGCGTTTATCAACCTTTTTCTTACTCAATATCAAGCCACACTTATTGTTTTTACTTCGGCTGTGACTTTGTGTGTGCTCAGGATGAGTTTGGCTGTGTTTCGCTATGTATCCTAAACAAGGAAACAACACTGGCTGGAGCTATTGGAGCTACAACGAGCCGTTAAAGGCAGAGAGTGAAATTCAGTGAATACAAGTAGTTTACAGAGATGCTGTATGAGAAACCAATGTGAGTTTGGAAAAATGCACAATATAAATCTATTTTAGTATACCTCAACAATGGAATTATGATCAGTGGAAATGGCCATGACACCTCTCCTTTAATAGCGATACAATTTAATCGGTATTTTGTGTGATTTAGAGCCCCCTACAGTGCAGAGTACAATTTACTTATACTATATGGATAGCTTTAACCTTTCACTAAAATTTGTTCCGATAACATTAGTTATGAATGATATTTACAAATAGGTTTAGAATATTAAAAAAAAGAAGGGATAAGCTTTTAATGTCATAATTTTAGTGCTTGGTAAGATGCGCAGAATACAGTTTGGTTAAAAGGCAAAACATGACGCTGCATGTATCCTTTTCTTCTGTATAGTCTTATAATACATTAGGTTATGAAAAGAAAACTTGTAAACAACACTAATGGCCAATTACCCAGTAGTCTGACTCATAACGCTGTAGAGACAAGCAGGGTTCAGCTGAGAGCACGTTGCATTCTCTTTGTTACAGTATGCCTCCTTTACATAATAGATGTATTCATGAGTTGAAATCCCTAGATAAAGCCTGTCCATCACTGGTTATAGCAGAGGAGTCCTTAAGCCACCAGAAGAGAAGACAGTAAGGTCAGAATCTGCTGCGCTCGCTCAGTCAACCACATCGCCTGTCTTTATTAGCAACAAAACATACTGGCCTCATTCAAAATATGTTTTCAGTGCTTCTTATAATGTAGCAAAGATTATATTTCAATCTGAGGGTGACAAGAAAAGAGCCTGTTGCCTCATTATGATTCATTCAACATAACAAGTCGAAGATATTCAAATGACAAATATAGCAGCAACATGGGCCGATGATGGGATAAATAAATAGGATCATTGGTTCTGCAAAAATGACCATAACCACAGATGTCTCCTGGGTTAAATTGTAAGGTGCAGACAGTAAAAACTGATGTGTTCAGCAGAGATATTCAGCGCCCTGCAAGAGGGGAAAGATCAGCCTCCACATAGGAAGAGGTATGCAGGGAGTGGGACTTGATCTCCTCATACTTCCTCCTCTTCCTTGTTGTGAAGAGAATGTGTAGCTAGCTTTTGTGACAACAACAAGGCCTGTGGTGGGACAGAGGGACAGAAAGCATTCCTCTGAAAAAACATCCATCGCTATGTGGCTTTGTACCAAACCTCCCAGCTGGGGGCGAGAATCCTTCTGCTGCTGCATTCATGGTGGATCTAAAGCACCCACAAGCCTTGAGGAAAAAGCCTCTCTCTGTTTTTGGAATCACAACTGGCATTCAGGACGTTAGTCCTCCACAGATTGTTCTGGACAAGATAAGAGCCACTCCCTTCTTGTAACCCCGGCCATGGTCATGACCTTTAGTCCTCACAGAATGTATATCAGGAATGGACATTTACATCTTGACCTTAACCAAAGGAAGAGGTCAACTTTGTCATTTTGGACAATGCCACCTTGTTTTTCAGGGACCAGAGGCTGAATAACATACTTTTTAGGTGACAAAAAGGTTGTGTATCCATTGTGACCGTACATGTATTAATGTTTACTGAGGTTATAAACATTTTTTTCATAGACTTCTATACACTCAGACCCATTTTTGCAACCAGAGGAGTCGCCTAAAGTGTTTTCAAAGCCATTTAAAAGAATAACACTTTGGCATTAGCTTTTCTTTGCAAAACTGAAACTTGCCACTTGTATTCCAAGGAAAAAACACCACTCTACCTCTGTTGTGCTGATTCAAGAGGAGTCTACACGTGATTTAGCTCAATATCTCTTATTTGACATGTCAAAAACAAAACAATGTGGATTTCTCAAGCAGCATGCTGAGAATTGCCTCAATTAGTATTCTTTGAGTGATGGAGGCTCCATCAGATACACAGCAGAGCAAGAGCTGTAAAGCAGCTCTGACACTGCTACTGTATTTAAGAAAAAGCCCTGGCATCTCACCACCAACAGCTCTTAGATTTGATTCATGTACAGGCAAAGCTTTTTTGTTTTGTATTTCTTATCCCTTTTTGTATTCAATTTTTTTCAACACCAAACATCAGCGGTTTCACTCTTGATATTTTACCCCTATTTCTATATTACAAAATACTTGACAAGAGAGTTCCATATGATGTGCCATATTGGCTTGTTGTAGTTTCTATAGATAATATGAGCAGGTCTAACTAGTAGCACACTGAATAAAACATCTGCTTTATTCTGTTTAAAACTAACAGAAAATAGTGAGGAAAGCCTTTTCCATATACACAGAAAGTTCATATGTTGAAACAGCTTGCTATGTTCTACCAATGGTCAAAACCTCAGATATTCAAATACAAATAATATAAAACAGGGATGGGGAGCCACATTTCACATTTTATAGGTAGGGTCCATTATCTTTTTAATGTTTTTGGTTGATATTAAGCATCATTAAAATTATTGAATTATTCCATAGGTGACTGACACTCATATAGTTTTGTCTACTTATCAATGTGTTGATTATTCGGCATATCTGTGCAAGAGCAGCACTTTAAACCTTGTTTACCAAAGATGGGCTTTTACATTTCTTGAAAATCAGTCATTCTGTATAAAGAAAACATTAAAAACAGACTAATGAACTAAAGGAATCTAAGTCAAAATGACCAATTAGTCAACTAATCGACGAAGGGGGCAGCACAACTTGACAAATGACTAGTCTCACTGTGATTTATGGATTAATGGCAGTAATACATTTTACTGTGATTTGAGATTAATACTTTTCTCCAAGCTCACTAATGAATCTAAACCTCAGTTCAGTCTGCTTTATTTGTACAGTACTATATCTCTGTAATGACAGAAGTGTTTGTGGAAGAGGATGAGGTATTTATTGGCAGCTGTATGAATGGGGGGTCCCAAGTGGGACAGCACAGAAGAAGAATAGAGCTCAACATGGGTCGATGCTATCTGTGTAGTGGGATGTTTCCTCACCCATGAAGACACGAGAGGCCGAAACACATTTATACACACTTCAACATGGCAGTGGACATGATGTAAGCCAGCCGGATGCTTGTGTCAAAGGCTCTAACTGAGACATTACACTTTGTTTTATTCTGCGTGACCACTGGCACAGGAAACGTATCATCCTGGGAGCATGAGTCCCAACACTATCTGAAACATTCTGCTCTGTCAGGCTACCAAGACCTTAAGAAGGTTTCTCAGAAGGATTGTACTTAGATGATGTTGGTAAATCAGTAGAGTCTAAATAAAACAGGATGGTACAAGCCTACAAAGCTCTGAGCAGCTCTCTGAACAAGATCTAACAGAGTATTGGAGCACATGTGAATAAAGTATTGCTGTGGGATACCATTTGCTGGTGGAAATGGACTGAGGTGGATTCTGATACTGCTGGGTTGTTCACATTGGCACTGGAAATAATCGTGGCCAATATGATGACAAACAGAGATAACAGGTGCACAGAAAAAGCACTGAGAAGGCATTTTGTTCCAACACCAGTATCCAGGGATGCAAACTCATCAGGTATGAAAAAGGTGACAAGGATCCGAGCCCCCCGACCCCACGGGATATCGGCTTTAAAATGAGGAATAACAGAGGATTTTAGCAGTCAGAACAACTAAAGCAGCAGTGTTAATAATAACAGAAACGCCAAAGAGTCACATCCAATAGAAATATATAAAAGCATTTATTTGAATTGTGTAGCAGTCAGTTTATAATTTTGGCAGCACTGTTGAGCATTATGAAAATGTATTTTCATGCCTCTGTGCAAGGCTTAGTCTTTCTATCTGTATAGCCAGTGGTGTAAAGTAACTAAGTTCATAAACTCAACAAGTACTATACTTGGGTACAATTTTGAGATACTTGTACTTTACTTAAGTATTTCAATGTTTTGGTACTTTGTTCTTCTACTCCACTACAGTTCAGAGGTAAATTGTGTACTTTGACTCCACTACATGTATTTAATACCTTTAGTTACTTTACAGATGTGGATTAATGATGTGAAATATAATCAAGTGTTAAATCAGACTTTAGTTCCACCTGGAGTAAATTCACAAGCTACCCTGCAGTATACAAAGTCATTCAAACTAGCTGCACCTTTACCAGCTTTGAGAACACTTTCATGATCAATCATTATAAAACATATCATATATATTATTCTGAAATGGACCAATCTGCACAATCACTACTTTTACTGTCGCTACTTTAATTATATTTTGATGATAATACTTTTATACTTTTACTTGAGGAACATTTTGAATGCAGTACTTTTACTGTAACAGAGTATTCCTACACTCTGGTACTTCTACTTTTACTAAGTACAAGACCTGAGTACATCTACTTTTACTGTCGCTACTTTAACTATATTTTGATGATAATACTTTTGTACTTTTATTTGAGGAACATTTTGATTGCAGGATTGTTCCTACACTCTGGTACTTCTACTTTTACTCAAACCTGAGTACTTCTACTTTTACTCAAGTACAAGATTTGAGTACTTCTACTTTTAATCAAGTACAATATCTATACTTATACCACCTCCGTTTATAGCCTATGAAAAAAACTATTAGAAAACGAAGGCTAAAGCTAACGTTAGCAGATAGTGACAATGTATGCTAGTTAGCTAGCTCAACGATTCATTAAATAATATTGCGACAGAAAAACTTTTCAGTGTACATCACGCTCTGCCGCTCCGACAGGGAGCTCTGCTCTGAACACCTGAACGGCCCGTTCCAACAGCTGTTCACCAGCGGTCCAGTATGTCAGGGTTGCCAACTTTGGGTACCTGGCTGGAGTGAGATTTTGATATCATGGGTTTAATTACACATATGCGCACTAAATGACTGCTATCGTGTCAGTAGCGGGACCTTAGCATATATATAGGATACATATACAATATATACAAATACACAATATTGGACACAGACTATAAAGGGCACACAGTTTCATTCACTAATGAAAGTAGTTTCCACTGTTTTATTGTGTGCCTGTCGCGATAAGCAAATAATTGACTTATCGTTCGATAAATAAAAATGAACTCGATAAATTGCCATTTACATGAGGATGTGACTAGCAGTTATAGTTATATTATATATTATCATTATGTCAGTGGTCTAAAATGGTCATACAACGGTGCCGACAATATTATCGTTTATCGCAATAATTTCCGGGAAAATATATCCAACAAAATTAATTATCGTGAGAGGCCTATACATGAAACACACACACACAAACAAATCTACAGACTTACTCCAAACTGCCAAATATATTAATTAACACACTCTCACTCTGATATACTCTTTGACTCTATTTTGGCCTAGTAGAACCAGGGCTGTATCCAGGATTTCCTAAATACCGAGGTCCAAACATGCTAGGGGGGTTCGGGGTATACTCCCCCGAGATTTCCGGGATTTTCATGATCTAGTTAGGTGCTTTTTAAGTCCTGTAGGGGGTCACAAATTGGATAATATATCGATTTCAAACCATGTCAGTGGGCTGCAGCATAAATTATTTTGAATCAGTTAATTGTTACTATGAATGATCTGGACATGCAGAAGAGGCTAGAATGATCACAAAACATTGTCAACATTCATTTTCCATGTCTCTCTCCTTTCCATAACCTGCCCCCTCTCTTCCATCTTCTTTAGTCTCTCTGTCCTCTAATCTTTCTCTTTGTTCAATCTCTCCCTCGTTGTTCACTTTTTGCTCACTCCTGTCGCTCCTGCCAGTGAATTAAAAGCAATTCAGCAATTTAGTTCATTTCACTTGTTTGTTTGCATTTTTCTTTTTTTAAATCTGTTTTGTTTGATTCTCAAAAGAGAACAAAGATGTAAGCAAATTGTGTTTTATACAATTGTATGTTATGACATCATAACTGCAATAGATGTAAGTTGTTTTAAAAAAGATGCATATTGTCTATATTGTAAATGAAGACTAAGAGATAGATAGATAGATAGAGTTATTAAGCCTACAGTATTTTGTGTGACTGTACAGTACCTGCAGTTCCTCCCTGACTTCCATCTCTTTCTCTCTCTCTTTCTCTCTGCCTGTCCTGTCTCTTCATTACCAAAGCTGAGCTTCGACTGACGTAGTCTTTTCATTATATCTGAGTCAGTGTAAAAATAAAAACAATACAATGTTATATCTTCAATGTTTTACTCAAATTGAAATGAAAGAAAAGCATTACAACGTTTGTTAAAAGGTAATCCTTCTGACATTGGATGAATGAAATTAACTTTAGCTCTCTAGCTAGTTTATTCACGCAATTTAAACCAAAGTATAGCCTATGGCTGCAATATAAGTTAGTGTGCATGTTGTCGGACGTCCACTGACTAACGTAATGCGTTCACACAGGATCTGCTGGTCATATGATGTCCTGATGAACAGAAACACAAGCAGCCCGCTGGACTCAGATCTCTAGATACCTCATCACTCCTCCGCTGCTCCGATACAAGTCCGGGCTGCGGTGGTTTGTTGATATATGTCGTCTTCTTCTGTTTGCTTTAATCGAGGCTACGTAGTTATGCAGCGCCCCCATCGTCAGTAAATGGAAGTACTACAAATAATGCTGTCAACTCAACATTGTAAATAACCAGCCAAAAACGATCGCCGGTTCATCTTGTTTTTGGCGTGAGAATAGTTTGGGCAGCGTGAGAGCGTGAGATTGAGAGTGAAAGCGTGTGTCACACGCCAGATGCGTGAGAGTTGGCAACCCTGGTATGTGCCACAGTGACTCCGGACCACACAGTTAATATTAACGAACGCACCCGTAGGTAATGTAGCTAATGAAGCTAGACCATCATCGCGGAGCAGCAGAGCCTTATTATACATCGATGAGCAGAGCCGACAGGCAGGAAGACTCGAGCACACAGCTCTCGCTTCATTATAATATATAAAAAAAGAACACCATGCGTGTCATGATGGCACATAACAGCTCGCGGCCGCAGATTACTCCGGGTCCCAGACCCATACCCCAAAAATATTTTTATTGCAGATCTACATGAATCACACAAACGACCTATTTTGGATTCAAAATGGCGAATTTCGCCGAAAGGTGACAAGTTTGCATCCGTGAGTATCAGAAATGCTTCCAAGTCTAAATGCTGGATAGGGTATCTGTGATTATGCAAGTCAATGTACCGGGCTGATATCACTTTATCATATCCATTTACTCTACAGAGGCACAGATTTCGCTCACTATCTTTGTGGATGATAGCAACTACATCACAGCTTTAGACACCTGCTGATAATGGAATATATAAATATATACAAAAAATATATATATATATTACAGTCTTACTTTTCCAACACAAAAAGACCCAAATTCACACTTTTCTGATAATCAATACATATCCGATCCACTCAAATGCATATATTGGCTCAATGTAAATAAGGTAATTGAGATGAATTGCTCAGGCAACATTTGGCAGTGGTCAAGGCTGTAGGTGATCACATACTTGTGTCTGGTGAAATTAGGAATACAAATGCATCCCTAATTGCACAGAAGGCCCACTTGGTCAACTGTGCTCATTCAAGCATTATAGTGTATTATAGTCAATAGTCACAGTGGTCTCTCCCAGCTGTGTTGAATAAGCAGTTGATGTTTGGCCTCTGTCAGAGTGTTCCCACAGATAAAACCAAACGTGAGCAGTGAAGCAAAGTTTGGGAGCCACTTGAGAAATAATCTAATGCCAGGTGTGAAATGTAATCCTTCTCAACTGGATCTTCATAATCTGTATGTTTCTGGATAGAACACATGGGGTCTCAACAGATGCCACTTTAAGTTGTTGTTCTCTTCCGAAGGGAAAGGACTCCAGTTCATCTTGTCTGACAATAAATAAAATAAACTTGACATATGGGATGCAATGGCTAGGGTAATACTTTTGTACTCTGTTGGTTACCAATCATCCCCTCCCCTTGGACCCCTGTATCCACGGACGCAGCTGCTAACACACATACACACTCAGTGATTGTGCTGCCAGATGGCTGAAGCAAGATGACGTGGCCTCCTGAACTCATGGCAACATCGAGGCACAATCTCTTACAACATGGCACTAAGACACGCAGGCGCAGAATGCCCAGATACATGGTGTCGGTTTGTCATAAAATCAATAAGATGCAGACCATAGGCAATGCATATGCCTGTTTATCTAGCATAGCATAAATAAATAAAAACGTGCATGCAGTACATGTTTTCTGGAATCTTGAGAATGATCCATCCATTTGCGAGTTAGAGCAAAAGCCAGTAAGAAAGGGAAATAGATAATAGGCGAGAGTAAGAGGTGAGAGGGGGGAATCCGAACAATGGTGTGGTCCAGTGATGGAAGCTGCCCGTTAACAATCAGGGCTTTTGAGAGGAAGGAGAGGAGGTGCTTCGTGTTGGCAGTGCCAGGGCCCGTACCAGCAAGTGTAAGCCTCGGCCACAGAGACAAATGACTGAGCCACTGCACTTATATTTGTGAACAGCTGATAGACAATTGCACAGCAGAGGAACACACTCATACATATTCTCATTACTGGTTTATATGCACTGTCAGCATTGATTACACAATCCCATTCAGAATTTAGAGCACATTTACATAGATGCAAATCAACAACTTTTTTAGTGTGGGTTCAAATGACCAATGGATTTTGAGGGTTTATTAGAAGTCAAACAAATACTTGTGTCAGTCCGAAAGCTTTTAAATGGGATATTTCAATTCAATACCAGTCAGTTTTTTTGTATATATTGATTGTTGTGTTTTTATTTAGGTCTTAATGTGTGCACATGTAACAATGTGTCTTTGACTGTGTGTATATACATATTTGCACACACATATATTTATATTTTATATACATTTGTTTTTATATTCGGGATTGTGGGAAACAGTATTTCAATCTCTCTGTCTGTACACACAAACTGGAAGATTGACAATAAAGTTGACTTTGACAGTTTTAGCAATAAGGGCCAACTCATTGCTGACTATATAAGTATGAACTATATGCTCAATATAAATAAACCATATTTTATTATAGGAGTATTTTAATCATTAACATACCCTGTTGTTTAAACTTACAAGACTCTACAATTACCTTCAGCTCTATGGAGCGTTTTATTGTTTTTAAGCTAATCTTTTTGTTTTTACTACCTGCACCTTTACAGCTCAATCTACCCGCTCTGGTCATTACCGTTTACGAGACCTGTCCAGTCAAGAGACCAGGGATAATAGCAACTAGCTGGTGAACGTAGTGTAGCATTGAGCGTAACTGCTAAAGACGCAGTTGGTGAAGACCAAAACAGAACTCAAAGGGGAATAAATACAGGACTTCGAGTATATTCTACGGGGTGGATGTACAGATGTAGCACTCCAGATAGGACTCCAGCGTACAGCTTCCTGCCTAAGACCAGCATCTGGGAATGTTCAGCCCACCCACTATTTTCCAAGAGGGCGTTGCCAGATTTTCAATTTCAGGATTTAACCAGGAGATGGCGCTTCATTCACAAATACAGAAAGACAACTTTTCATGGACTTTCAGTTGTGTTTAGAAGAGCATTTGAACACATCAATATTTTAGATCAAATAAAGTATATCTAATCTTGTAATTCAATAATATATAGTCTTTATATATTAAATAATCATAATAATAATGTAAATGTTTACATTACACTTCTTTATTTGTCATGCGGTCTACCTACGCTGTAAAATGTATTATCTCTTCGATTTACACACGGCATCTATTGCACTTCTGTCCATCCTGGGAGAGGGATCCCTCCTCTGTTGCTCTCCCCGAGGTTTCTCCCATTTTTCCCTTTGAAATGTGGGTTTTTCTCTGGAAGTAGTTCCACGAGGAACTCTTCTGTGGACGTGCCGCTCTGTTCATCTTTAGTTGTGTTCTCACTGTTCTGTCGCCAATAAATCAATCGCACGTGTGACGGAGAGGGAGGGGGGGGGGGGGGGGGGGGGGGGGGGCGGGGTCGGTGTGTAGCAGGCTGCACTCTGCGCTGCTGGCTTCCTCCAAGTTTACAGTAAAACAAACTGGTGGTGTGATCAATGGTCATTTACAATTATTAATATTATTACTATTATTAGCATTAGTCTATATTTTGGTTGAAACCAAACCAGGGAAAAAAAGAAAAACATAAATATTAATAAAAAAATATATAAATAAAATCGAATTTTAAAAATAATCTTCGATTATGGAGACTGTAACGAATATTCGAATAATCGAATAATCGCTGGCATCCCTACTAATAACATAATGATTAATTTCAGATGATAATACTTTTCAGTGTCTCTCATGCAGCAGCTGATCCAGTAATGAGTGACCCGGCCGACAGTAAAAATAAACATTTATAACTAGTTTAGGTAGTTTGAGAGGTAATTAAAATAGCTAAGGGTGATGATCTGACTTGAAGTGTGTGTTTTGCTCCTCCCGCTGCATCACAGCATATACTGTGTATATCACCATTCTTTAATTAAATGTTTGATAAGTGCATGCAGATCACAGTACAGTAAAACATGTACACAGATACATTATTTTGTATTTTTATTAAATTTGACAATGTCAATTTCACTTTCCACTATGTACAGGTATCTTCGGTCAGTCTTGTCTTCCAAAAATCAGGAAGTAAAGTCCCCTGGTTTGTGACAAGATGTGAAGTCAACAGATAGTCACTCAGAGGGGGGTACTATTTATTTTCAAATGCATATAGGCTATGCCATCCATTTACATGTAGGCTGCACTGCTCTTCCAGTCAAGAATTTGAATGGGATGGGGAGACGTGTGTGATTAAAAATGAGTGGCCAGTTTTCAAAAGAGAAAATGCATATATTACACTCAGAAAAGAAATGGTAGACATATCAGTACTCTTAGTGCCAAGTTGTCTCAGACAATCTGCATTTCCTAATGTGGGACAGTTCTGTGCAAAACCTTACACAGGTTTTCCCATAGTGATGAAATGTTTAATATTGGAAAGAAGTCTACATCCAAACGGAATAAATATAATTAATTATTATTAATACGTTAAGTCTTGTTCATTGTTTTTCACTTTTATTAAATGTTTGATATTTCCGGCACAGACCCTTTCATACCGGCAATGCGCGATAGAAACAACAGGAACTGCGACAGCATAAATATGCGAACACAAACCTACAGACTGCTGGAGAAGAGATATCACAGGGGGGGGGTTGGGACACACACATTCCGATGGCCAATTAGTTTTAAACAAAGAGTATACTCAACATACAGTAGGCATAGGGGGGGTGGGGGCTGGTGAACGGTATGGTCAATGTTTGTAAACACTGTGAAATGTTGACTTTATTTGATCATTTCAGTTAAAAACTAACGTTCATATTTCTCTTTTGAGAAGAGAAATATGAATATGTTAGTGGCTGACCCAGCCCCATGGTCTGTCACAGTAGTGCGGGAAAGAGAAGTGCACTGTTTTGCCTGGCTGGACCTGTAATTTACAGGAAAGGAGTGTGCACTACTAAAGAGACGCGCTACCATGGAAACCAAACAATGGTGTAGCTGTATTGAAGTCCGAGTGGAAACAGTAGCATTTGGAGCGTTATGTTAGAATGAAACAGCCAGGTCGTGACTCACAAAAAAAAAAGTGTTACTTCACTAACTGTAAGCTTGTCACTCAGAGTAACCTACAGTTAACTTAACTGCTGGAGAAGAAAGATCAGGGGGGGGAGAGAGCTGTGGCTGATGGGCCATTAGGTGTGTAAACACACAGCTGAGAGCTGCCGTTTCATTCTGACTGTTTAAAAAACGGTAACAACGGACTATTTTTCTTAGCGGATGCATGTCAATTTAAATCAATACATACTATTTTTTAAATCAATAAAAACATTTTCTAAATCCATTAAAGCATTTCAATTAATATTGGGAGTCATGTCGTTACTTTGTTGAGAATGTGGCCATGTAATAAGCGGGATAATGTGCAGCGACTTGGTCATTATGGGGAAAATAACACCTCGGGATCCTGATCTGCCTGACGAGGCTCCATTGAAATATAAATATTTTTTGTGAATTACTGAGTTTAGGCACGTTAATAACGTTTTAATGAAGTTGAATACAGTATATTCATATTTGTCAGTGCCTTCATGTCAATTCGGCGAACATAAACATAAATGATCGTGGTGAAGATGATGATGAAATTAGGATTAAAAATCGAGAGCCGGCTGCATTTCCTCTCGTTCGTTTTTTTCGACTAAACAACATTATTTTGTTAACAACATGGTGATGTTTTGTAAATGATTACATGTCTCTTATTTAGCACAGACTATGATCCTATCCGTGACATATGGATCTTAACAAAGATCCGCTATACAGTAGTACCAGACATACTGTACATCCAGCGTACTGTATCAAAGTTGATTTCACATGAGCTCCAGTGTGGAACCCCACTGCACCCCCTGGTGGATCAATGATCCATTGCAGCTGGCTTCATTATAATTACATTTATTTATCACGGGGGCGGTCTCAAGTCAAGCTGGAGGTTGTCTCTTGATTGAGGGCAGACCCCGTGCCGACCACGGCCCTCGCGTTTCAAACTGTCCTAAATGAGGTGCTACATCTGTAAGTAGGAATCCTAATTAATTCTAATGTTTCAAGCTTTAAAATGTGATAATATGTCTCTGAAATGACAACTGAGGCATCTACGATGATCACCCACGAGAATTGCGTTTTTGATGGAAAGAGTTATTGCCCTTAGGTGACAAAGCGCATAATAGCTTGGATTTAGAAACAAACATAACAAAAACAAAAGGCAGTCAGACAAACAGTCAGACAGACAAAACAACAAATAGATTAGGGGCCAAAGGCCTTAGCAAACAGATGGGACTTGAGGGGCCTTTTGAAGGCGTCAAGCGTGGGGATGTTGCGGATCTCCGCAGGGAGAGCGTTCCAGGGCATAAGATTGCAGTAGCTATTTTGTTTTGCGTGAAATCACCAAATTCATCTACAGGTCTAAACTGCTGCTGTAAACACTTCTCTTTCTCTAAGGAGGTGCAGGGATAGAACTGGTTTGTCATGTAAAAAGAGCAGTTTGACACTACCCACTTGTATATGATAAAAAGCTTGACCTGATTTTCACTACCTTTAAATCCGGACTCAATGCTCCACTGCCTGGACTTAATGTTCTAATTTGCATTTCCAAGCATTAAATGGGTCCCCTAATGTATTTCCTTTTTTTAATGCAATGTTTAAAGCACTTTGATTTGCCTGTATGTTTTGAATATATTTAAAAAACAACTCCCTGTTGTTGAAGATCTGCTGCCTTCTAATCATGAATTAGTTAAGAGTGTGAATGAGTTATAGGCCAGTTTAAGAAAATTATCTTTTTATATTTTGGTTTTATGAAAGTATAAAAGACCTTGTAACATACAGTATTTAACTGTTCCATTTTTAATAGAAATAGCTAATCTGTGAGACTATGCCTGGAGCCTTAGGGCTTTTGTGTCTGATTAAGCCAAAATTCATAAAACTAATTTGTTATCCACTGAGAAAATATGACACACACACACACACACACACACACACACACACACACACACACACACACACACACACACACACACACACACACACACACACACACACACACACACACACACACACACACACACACACACACACACACACACACACACACACACACACACACACACACACACACACACACACACACACACACACACACACACACACACACACACACACACACACACACACACACACACACACACACACACACACACACACACACACACACTTCATTAAGACAAATCTAATTTCCCAAGAGCAAGATCGAATTCAGTTTTCAGAAGCTTCTCTAAAGAGTTAGTAACAGAGAGATGGAGTCTTTAGATCCTCTAACTGCTAATTCTCGGCCAGTATCAAGGAATTGAACTGTGACTAACCCCAGCAGGTTCTGACCAAATCAATGCAGCCTGATGAAGCCTGACCGGCCCTTAAGATTACGAGGTTAGCCTGTAGGTCTCTAAAGCAATTTCAAGAGAAGCAGATAGTGTATGAAATAAGTGATAAGTGGCTCACACCAATATCGTTCAATATCACTGATAGAAGCTCAAGGGTGGCCTGAAAAAATGAAAGTGGAATATGGTCTCGAGAGAACAGAGTCCTATCGTGTTGTATGGCTCTGCAAGTCGCTTGCTTTTTCAGATTTTCCATCAACTGCTGTTACGTTCAGAAATGTTGAAGCTCTTTTGATTTTGAAAGACGGGGAAGAGAATCCAATTAACTTTGTTAAGTGCACTTCCCAGGGGTTGTGAAGTGACACTACTGTAGCCCTATGTGCAGAACATTTTCTGAATTATTTTGATATAACGCTGGTTTTAGCCAAAGCTATTAGGTGCTGGAGTTGTGTAGTGCAACATTTTCCAGATGTTGTATAATGCAAATGCTGTATAAATGCGTATTCCTGCTTTCTTACAGTGCAGACGCTTTTCTGCTTGCTCTTGCCTCTGCTTACTTTTTATGCTGATTTTCCTACTTTTCTTTTCTGAAAACTTCGAGCAACGGCTGCTGGACATTAATTTATCACTGGGACAGTTATTCTTCGTAAATAGATGAAGGGTTTCAGCCATAATTAAATCATTGAAAAAGTAGTTTTTCAACAGTTGAGTAATTTCTTGCTTTTAAATAACTGTTTCGATGTGTTCCCATCAGGCTTTCGTCCAAACCACAGCACTGAGACTGCTCTTGTAAAGGTCTTCAATCACATCTACTTAAACACAGACAGTGGCAGAACTTCAGTGTTAGTATTATTATATCTCAGTGCTGCGTTTGACACTGTTGACCACAACATATTACTAGACCGACTGGAAAACTGGATGGGACTTTCGGCAACAGTTGTGAATTGGTTTGAATCCTACTTAAAGGACAGAAATAACTTTGTTTCTATAGGTAAATACACATCTGAGTTGACAAATATGACACGTGGGGTTCCTCAAGGTTCCATCTTGGGGCCTCTTCTCTTTAACATCTACATGCTACCACTGGCTAAGATAATGAAAAACTACAAAATAAGTTTCCATTGCTATGCGGATGACACCTACATTTACATAACCATTTCACCAGGAGACTATGCTCCAATTCAAACACTGAGTAAGTGCATTGAACAAATCAATGACTGGATGTCTCAGAACTTTCTCCAATTAAACAAAGATAAAACTGAGGTAATGGTTTTTGGAGCCAAGGCAGAACGTATAAAAGTTAGTGCTGAGATTCAGTCTGCAATGTTCAAAACAACAGACAAAGCCAGAAATCTAGGTGTAGTCATGGACTCTGACCTGAGTTTCAACAGTCAGATTAAAACAGTTACTAAATCAGCCTACTATCACCTAAAGAATATATCTAGGATTAAAAGACTAATGTGACAGCAGGATTTGGAAAAACTTGTCCATGCTTTTATCTTCAGTAGACTGGACTACTGTAATGGTGTCTTTACAGGTCTCACTAAAAGATCTATTAGAAATCTGCAGCTAATTCAGAACGCTGCTGCTCGAGTCCTTACCAACACTAAGAAAGTGGATCACATCACTCCTGTTCTGAAATCTTTACACTGGCTTCCTGTGTGTCAAATAATTGATTTCAAAATACTGCTGCTGGTTTATAAAGCACTGAATGGTTTAGGCCCAAAATACATTTCTGACCTCCTGCTAAATTATGAACCATCCAGAACGCTCAGGTCTTCAGGGACTGGTCAGCTTTCTGTCCCCAGAGTCAGAACTAAACATGGTAAAGCAGCATTCAGTTATTATGCTCCAAATATCTGGAACAAACTACCAGAAACATGCAGGTCCGCTGCAACTCTTACTACTTTTAAATCCAGGCTGAAGACTTTTCTTTTTGCCGCTGCTTTTAATTGATATATTTATATCTCACACGGCGCTGTAACTTTTATTAACTTTGCTTTTTATCTTTGCTTTTAAATTAGTGTTTTTAAATGTCATTTTATATTATTGCTTTTAAATGAGTGTTTCTAGATTTCATTTTATAATATGTTTCTTAATGCTCTTAATGTCTTTCATTTGTGTAAAGCACTTTGAATTGCCTTGTGTTGAAAGGTGCTATATAAATAAACTTGCCTTGCCTTGGTATTCTTTTCCCATAAATAGGGAAAGGTAGCACAATCTGATAATAAGGGATAATAAGGAAAACTAGAAAATGCATTTCCTGCAGAAAATGCGTGCGAATGCTGTAAACTGTGAACATTTGTGGCTGAATTTAGCTGAAAATGCAGAAAAAGCTGAATATGTTATTAGCTGAATGGTAGCTGCTTTTAGCTACAGAGACCAAGTCAGTGTGTTGCTGAACTTAGCAGAGAAATGCAGAAAAGATAAATGATTTGAATCAAATTGTTACAGCTCAAATGCATTGCAATGACTTCCATGTTAAAAAAAAGACTTTAAAAAGCTGAATATTTTAAAAAGTATAACATATTTTGAAAAAGTTGAAAGTTTCCCATCATGTGCTGAAAAGTTTGATATTTGAATGGTTCCTGCAGCTGGAATTAGGCTGAAGGAGTTAAATAAAGATATTACATGTAAGTAGTAGTGAAGGAATGTTTACAAACACCTGTGTGTGTAAGCCCAGAGATCAAAGGTTACCATGGTGACGACATTATCAAAATACCTGTTTACGTCTGTCTGTCTGTCTGTGGCCCCGGCCCCACGGGAAAGCATACGGCAAAACGCATAGGATTAATGCAAACGCAATCGCCAAAAAGCTTCCGTCCACACGCAATATACACCGGATAGTGTCTGCCCACACGAGACAGCTCCATTTAGATCCAACCGCTGGAAAAGCTGCAGTACATATGCCGAGCCTGTACGTGGCGCTGTAACTTCCTCCACAAAAGCAGCGAAGAAGAATGGTTGTCATGGTTCCCTTTCTGTTTAATCACCGTGGTGGGGGCCAAGGGAACCGGGCAGAGTTTTTCGCCGGTCAACGAGAACGAGAGAGAGAGAGAGAGAGAGAGAGAGAGAGAGAGAGAGAGAGCCAGGAGAGAAGAGAGAGGAGAGAGAGAGAGAGAGAGAGAGAGAGAGAGAGGAGAGAGAGGAGAGAGAGAGATAGATGAGAGAGAGAGAGAGATGAGAGGAGGAGAGAGAGAGAGAGAGAGAGAGAGAATGTTTACAAACACCTGTGTGTGTAAACCCAGAGATGAAAGGTTACCATGGTGATGACTTATGACGATTTTCCCACTGCAGTCCATTAAGAATGCATTGAGGATTATATCTGACAATTGTGTCACCTGTTCAAAAACTATGGCTCCTATCAAAAAATTACCAGACCGTGAGCATCAGGGAACCCCAATGAACTGATATACGTTGTTTTTTTTGGTTTTGTGTGTAAAATGTGGAGATGGGAGCAGTTTGTCTAAAGTGTACTTCTCTCTGTTCTGAAGAAAGTTCCGGAAAGATTTAACATGGGAATCAATTGGGAGCTAGGTGGACTTTTTGTCTCTTCATGCCCTCAAGAGGCATTTTGTTTAATATTTCTTCTAAATTTCTTTTAATTTTCCAACCTAGGAGAGGTTTTCCTACGTTTTTCATGAAAAAATATGTCTAAGGAGTGTAGGGTTTGGGAATTATGGCAGGTTTAAAACATTTTTTGGGGAGCACTGCTGCACTCTGTTTTGAGATCAAAGCACTCTAGACTTAACGAGCTGCTCCATCCACACTAATGTTAAAATCTGAAGAAAGCCTCTTTACCAAGCTCCAAACAAAGTTAATTATCTCAAGAAGTGTAAAAGATATCAAAGATAAAAGTCAAGTTTGAATAGCTGAAGGTGTTGTGATCATTTGAAAGTTGGAATGAAGTGTCTAGCTGAAAGTATGTGGAAGGAGTAGCATTTGGCGCAAGGTGTAGGAAAAGAGGATTTGAAGGCATCTCCCATTGACTTCCATGTTAAAAAAAGAGTTTAAAAAGCTGAATATTTCAAAAGTATAAAATATTTTTAAAAAGTTGAAGGTTTCCCATCGATTCCTGAACAGGCTGAATAGTTTAATATTTGAATGGTTTCTGTAGCTGAAAATAAGCTGAAGTTATGGAGTGCCAAAGTATTGGCTGAAATAATAAGGGGAAGAATAAAGATTTGAAGTACTATAGTGGAATGCTGTGGCACAGCATTCGCACTAATAAACAATTCTTAAAGGTCCCATGTCATGCTTTTCCGGTTATTACCCGTCCCCTTGTGTGTTATGAAGGTTTTTATGCATGTAAACGGTCTGCAAAGTCACAAACCCTCAAAGTACACCCTGTAGCGAGTAAAACTCTAACACAGAAGTGACGTGACCATACCCAAATGGACCGTGGAGCTCCTCACACACACACACACACACTCTCTCAGCAGCGAAACTGTGACGCGCTGGGGGGGTGCGGGTGCTAGTGGAGCCTCGCAGATGGTGGTGCTGCAGCCCCCTCAGCACCCCCCCCCTTCCTGCGTCCATTCGCGATGTCTTGCTGTCTCGCAGATCCCACGCAGCAAGCAGGAAATGAACCCAGCTCACACTGTCCGCTCCTCGCAGCAGCGAGCCGCGCAACGTCCCGCCAACACGGCACCCAGACCCCACGCAGCATTCTCATCTGTTTGTCCTTACTGGTGTCATTTTCTGGTTGCTAACGCCATTGTAACACATAATCACTGATGTTCTGCTGTAATGGTGGTGGTCTCATCAGAACAGAGTGGGCGAGCTGACCAATCAGAGCACAGGGGGCTCACAGGGAGGGGGCAGGAGCTCCAACAAGCCGTGTAGGACAGAGAGTGAATACACATTCTATACAGAGATGCTGTATGAGAAACCAATGTGAGTTTGGAAAATTGCACAATATAAATCTATACTAGTATACCTCAACAATGGAATTATGATCAGTAGAAATGGCCATGACATGAGACCTTTAAGATTCTCATTGCAAGCCATTTATAATACGCTCTATGAAATCAATCTTTCAGCGTAAGCCATTCAATATATTTGCATTCTATAATTACCTCTCTATCGCATATGAAACTTTTCAATGCTGCTGTATAGTCATTTCCTTTTTCCGTCGGTAATTAAATGCTTCCATTGTTGCAATATTGACAACAACCGTGCATTCATCCAGTTGCTCTTTCGAACATAGTCAGGGTTTATATGGAGCATACAGCACACAATTTATATTATTATAGTTAAATGGTTATGTTGAAATGGTTTGTGTACTACAGACTTTAATAAAAATAACATATTGTATACAGTGTATAACAATATTGGCGTTCACACCGGAGTACTTTTCCCCGTACTTTTCGCGTTTAGTTCCGTTAGTACCCCTTATGTCGCGTTCACACCAAAAAGAGTACTTAGTGCCGGGAACTTCTACCCCCATTTTTAGTGCCTGCTGAGAGATGGTACTTTCCTGGGGGAAAAAAGTGCCCCAGTTCTGATTGGCTGGGCGAATTGCAAACCACGCCCCGTAAAACTCTGAAATGTTTTGTAGAGCCGCCATTTTATTATCCTCGCATTAGCATTAGCATTCGCCCAGCGCACAAACGCAGAGAGACTAACTTATGGCAACACAAAATAAACATAAACATGGGAGCGGTGGAGATGAGGAGGTGTCGGCGTTCTGGCGATTTACTCGGAAGGCTTCAGTAGAAGCAGCTGGGAGTCCCAGAATAAATGTAATCTATTGATTCGTGTTTTTTCTTTGTTTTAACATATATTTTTGTTTGCAGTTCTCTTTGCTTCTTTCTCAATGATCAGACTTTTGATCTCGCTGCAGCTCTCTCGTTTGCGCTCCCTAATTTTTTGTTTTCGATTCTGACACAAACGTCCCAGGTAGGCGGGACTTTCAGGGGTGCGTCCCCATTGGCTACTCAGTTTTTGAGTGACAGCCCAGTCCTCCAGCGATAATGAGCGATTGTACAGTGCAGCTGCGGTGCGGTAGCTGAGCGTGGATAGAAAACCCCCAGAAGAACCAGCATTTCAATTATTATAATACTACAAGTGAAAATATATGTAAGTATTGATCATTTGTGTTGTTTGTGCTGTACTATACGGTCTGTTTCTTTATTGTGTTAAGTGAGAAGTGAAGAAAAGCTGTGCTATGAAAGTTAGCTTTTGCTACCTTTAGATCAGGGGTGTCAAACTCAATTTCATCGCGGGCCACATTCGCATAAAGGTTGCACTCAAAGGGCCGGTTGTAACTATATAGATATATAGCCGAACTCCTCCAGCGCTACACCCCAGCCAGAGCTTTAAGGTCTGCTGACCAGCTGCTGCTGGTAGTGCCCAAGACCAGGCTTAAAACCCGAGGGCACTGAGCCTTCGCAGCAGCTGGCCCTAGGCTCTGGAACACTCTGCCCCTCCATGTGAGGTCGGCCCAGACCCTAGGGGTTTTTAAATCTACACTAAAAACACACTTCTTCTCTCTGGCCTTCTAGTTAGAGCGGAGCACGACTCCTGACTTTTCCTTGTGTGTTTTTTTTTATATATATCTGTTGTAATTTATTGTCTTTTATTGTGATTGTAGTAATGTGTTTTTATTACATGGACAGCACTTTGGCTCGACCAAAAATCGCTTTTAAATGTGCTTTATAAATAAAACTTGATTAGATTTGATTTGATAATATATATATAAAATAATGTATTATATTACATTATTGCCTCTGAATTGGATTATTATCGGATAGGATAATAACTTAGTAATTAACTACGTCTGAAAGCAGAAGTCCAGGGCAAATAATTGCAAGTCTCTTCAGTGCGCATGTCACAAAACGAGATGCATTGTGGGACATGTAGTTTATGGGCAACCTGCTTCTGTAACCGTATAATAAACGTATTATATTCTTTGCAAGCTCTTGCGGGGCCACATAAAATGAAGTCGCGGGCCGGATTTGGCCCCCGGGCCTTGAGTTTGAGACCCCTGCTTTAGATCCATACCAATGCTAGCTGAGTAGCCTAACAGCTGGGACAGTTAGCTACTTAGCTAGCAGTTCGTAAGCATGTTGGTAGAGACACTCAAACGGACTCGTGTGCCTGACTCTACCAACAGGCTTTCATGATTCTGTTTAGATATGCAAGTATAAGCCATGATAGCTTATTTTATTAACACGCTAATTTGATATGAAAATCAATGGAGGCTGAGTTAACTTTGTAGGAAAACCTACCGTCCATGACTGCCCCTGAGCTGTGTTTTATTTGTTAACTTCATATTTTTCATTTCCTAAAACATTTATTTTCCTTAACAGTGTGGATCAATAGCCGCGTTCACACCGGAGTACTTTCACCGTACTTTTCGCGTTTTAGTTCCGTGAGTACCCCTTATGTCGCGTTCACACCAAAAATCGTACTTAATCTCGGGTACTTTTACCCCCATTTTTAGAGCCAGCTCAGAGAGCGTACTTTTCTGTGGGTGAAAAGTGCTCCAAAAGTTCCCCAGTGCTGATTGGCTGGGCGAATTGCAAACCACGCCCGTACAACTCTGAAAATGTTGTGTGGAGACGCCATTGTTTTTCCTCGCTACAAAAACACAACGCTCCGTGCGTTGTGTTTGTTTTTGAAAGCAGTTATGGCAAGCATCAAGAAATGATGAGGAGGTGTCGGCGCTTCTGGAGATCTACGCCGAGGACGCGACCCAGGGAATGCTACTGAAGCCAGTTCGGTAGCTTTCACTCGACCTGGGAATTGTGCACAGCCGGCTAAATATAAAGAAACTCAGGACTACAAACGGCGGATTCAGTGGCCAACGATGACTACCACGATGAAGGTAAAATCAACTACATGCACTGGGGTTTTAATCTGCACAATAATGGTCTCAGATGTACTTTTATTTGCTCAGTAGATCAAGCTAGCCATAATAGGCTAACACCGGCCCCGGCTAGCTACATCTAGCTAGCTAGATATTCTCCGCTGTATGAAAACGTTTTGACTTGTGAATAACTGTGCAGTGTTTCTGTAATTTGCTTCACTAACTCATGGCACTAATCGTCTGTTTCAGGCGAGGATGGACAACTCTCGGGATTGGAAACAAGTGAGCTTTGCATTCTAGATCACAGCGCTTTGTCGTCCTCCTTACCAGCAACCAAACGCAAAGGTACACACACTGTAACTTTGTCTTGAAAGAACGTTACGCATCGAACTGATGTTCACAATCATGTTTATTTCATAATATTCATCATATTTTATGTTTAACTTGCCTCAACAACATTAAACAAAGTTCAAGCATACATGAAGCACTCTTCAAAAAGGAACAATCCTCCGTGTTTGAACCTCTTGAATCGCTGCATAGCCGATTTATTTGGACTGGATTATCCCAGAGGCCAAACATTCTTTATAACACAGTTTCAGATTTGTGAAAATACAAAAAAGGGAGATTTCAGTGCTTTTTTTACATGTAGACCACATTAGACCAGGTCCTGATCTAAAACCACTATACCTACACTCATCAAATCTGGACTGGATTATCCCAGAGAGTCAAAAGATTTTTTATAACACAGTTTCAGATTTGTGAAACCTTAATTCTATTTGTGAAAATACAAAAAACACATTCCTAGTATGTTGTAAAACTACATGGCGACTAAGATCTTGTATATTGCTTATTTTCCCCTCTTAGGAAAGCGGACACGGGATGCGAATTTCTTTGACACCGCCCAGGCGTTGGAGGACCGGCGTGCCGTGGTGAATGAGTCGCTGCGTGGAGATCAGATGGTGCTGTTCACCAAGGCCCAGGAAATGGAGGACAAGATGCTCACCTCGATGGAGCGCCAGGCAGAAGTGTTCAAGCAGCAGATGGAGCGCCAGCAGCACCAGGATGAAGTGTGGGCGCTGCGCCATGAGGAAGCGTCGGCGCAGCGGCATGAGGAAGCGTCGGCGCAGCGGCAGGATGAGCGACAAACTGCATTTAATAACAGTTTATTTGGTATAGTTTTTGTAAATACTGACACACGACACACAACGTTGCACTAAGGTGTGTATGCTGCTGAGACTATCCCTACACCTGGGACAGTTTATTTTATATTGTTATTACTGTTATGACTTTATTTTATATATAATGTTTACTGACATGTACAACTGACACTTTATTTACATTTAAAATTGTTCTATTTAATGTTATGTCTTGAGAGTGCAATAAAGAAAACCGACATGGCGATTAAGCTTATTTCTCCTGACACTTTATCTTTTGTGACCTGTGTAGCATCCTATACATCACATGTGAGTGATTATTCTGATACCATCATGTTTCATCGGTTATAAACTGGCAAAGCTTTATTTGTAATTTATTTATCATCAATGTTGCAACCTTGTGGGGGAATGGCAGGGGCACATACACAAATATGACAATTTATATAATTTTAAATATTATTTGACCTAAACTTTTAATTCCCCCCCATTTCACACAACACAACATGGAGTCCACTATGGGCCAAAACTAACATGTATGTTTGCATAGTGTTTATGGCAGACGGATGCAGTGGGTCTCAGGAAGATATATAATAAAGGTGGGTTTGCTGCTGAGACTCCCTACACCTGGGAGTTTATATTATATTGTTATTACTGTTATTATATAGTACAACTGACACTTTATTTTATATTGACAATGTTTACTGACATGTACAACTGACACTTTAGTTACATTTAAAATATTTCTATTTAATGTTATGTCTTGAGAGTGCAATAAAGAAAACCGACATGGCGATTAAACAGATCCTGTATCAGTTTTTCTTCTTCTTCTCTTGTTTTGTAGCGGGTTGCAAACAACTTTAAGGTGCTTACCGCCACCTACTGTACTTGTAATCTTCCCTCAGGGAAAAGTACTCCGGTGTGAACGCGATCTGTACTAAGTACCCTGGGGTTAAAAGCGCCAGGGCTCTTAGTGCCGGAACTAAGTACAGGAAAGTACTTGGTGTGAACGCGGCTATTGAGACAGCGTGGTGTCCAGAGGTCTCATCCCGTTTTCCCACTTCCTCTGAGGGGACAGCACGGAGGGGGGGCATGAAGAAAGACCTGCACCATCTTCATCCACGCTGGGCGTTGCCGTTATAACTTGCGCAGTGTCATTTCATTTGACCAAATGCCTTTACATATACATTTAATAGATTTTATTATTATCCACCTTTTTGTTTTATGTCCTTTTATTTAAAACATTCTTTGAGACTTCTTCTTCTGGTTCAAATTTCAATAAATGTAATTTGTATAATCACTCAGTCTTTATTCTACATGAAAATGTTAGAGATTCCATTCAAATCCGTTGATTATTAATATCTTCCTCAGGCTTGGAATAGTATGTCGAATTTTTAATGCTAAATGTATATCATTTTCTCACAGGATATAGAATGAGACAACACAGTTTTTATCCATTGTGTATGAATGCTTCAGCTCTTCAGACCAACATAGTAAGATGTGGTATGCAACCTCTGGTCTGTTTAATAAAGCAAATCTGCCACTCTTATATTGTAGAATTTGATAGATGAAAGCAGTCTTTAATTGTTTGTCCTAAACATAGCCATATATGCTTTTGAAATGTAACATGTCTTTGAAAAAATAACAGTATACAGTTTATATTGTGTATCTCCTTTAGCTTGAAAATACATAGATGTGTTTTTTTTTATCTATAAAATAAATAAATAAATAGACAGACAGACACTTTATCGATCCCAAATTGGGAAATTATTTTACAGCAGCAGTGTGTACAGGTATTAAAATATTTAAAGTTGGAATAAAGTATAAACTACACAACACAAGTATAATGCACAGCAATCCATAAGATAAGTCCGATATTTTCATGAAAACTCCCCAGGAGACACCAACACAAACGTGGCCGAGTGGACTCCGGAGTTTGCTGCATGAGTTGCACTGTATGATCTGTGGTGTAGTGGGCTGTCAATTAAAAACTGAGTAGCCAATGGGGACGCAACCCTGAAAGTCCCGCCTACCTGGGACGTTTGTGTCAGAACCGAAAACAAAAAATGAGGGAGCGCAAACGAGAGAGCTGCAGCGAGATCAAAAGTCTGATCATTGAGAAAGAAGCAAAGAGAACTGCAAACAAAAAGACATGTTAAAATAAAGAAAAAATACTTATAGTTTACATAATTACACAAATGATTTTTTTGCAACTTATAGTTTTATTTTTGAAATTACATTTATTTTGCTTGACTCGGTTTTGTTTTCTCTTAAACTCTTAGTTTTGCTTGATTCTGAGAAAGTGTTGCTTTATCTTTATGAAACAAAACTAATCCCATAGAAAGTACACATTTCATTCGGTAAGAAAACATATCAGAGAGGATACCAGGTAGATATATTGTTGTTTTGTTAACATTCAAAGGATGTTTTTCATCCAGTAGTTGAGCCCAGCAATTTGCAGCTACCCCAGACAATGGGTTAAGGCAGGGGTTCCCAACCTTTATTGTGCCAAGGACCGGTAGATACATTTAAAAAAAAATCGCGGACCGGTTGTCAATTTTAACTGATTTTAATATTTACTCACCACCAGCAGGTAGCAACAGAGGCAAATTGTATGTAACAGCCTACTAGAACAATATGCATCCAAAACATATTAACAAAGTTTTAAAAAGAACCGGTGTTGTTTTTTGGAAAACCAAAAAACCGACGTTATTCAGTTTTTAAACCAAAACGGGAAAACAGATAAATCAACGTTTTGGTTTTGTTTGTATGATTTACGGATAATCCAGTGAATGCTGGGAAAACGAGGAGAAGGCGCATTATAAAGGAGATGTCCTGTCGCCTGTGTGTGTGTGTGTGTGTGTGTGTGTGTGTGTCACTGGAATTTGTTTTCAGAAGATATTATGATAGTGTCGTTCGTTCCGGTGCACTCCCGACAGCATTTAGCACTACATCGAGATTAAGATTAAACTAATTTATTTTGGGAACAGCCGCATATATGCCGGTGTCGGACAGACACAAACACACCGAACACACAGAGCTGAGCTGAGCAGAGCACATACACACACATCATGCGCCTTGGTGACTGACTGGACATCTCCTTCATAAAACTAATAAAAGGGGGAGTAATCGGGCAGTTCGATGTGTGTAGATGTGTGTGTGGTAACACGTAGCAGCCTGCAGTCACTCTTAAACTGTTCTGGTTAAATTAAACACAGCGAAGGCGGTGCGTAAAAAGGCACAGCTCTTTACCGAGTCGAGTATACGTCCCGCTGCCTCCTGATGCTTCAGCCATTTCATGAAGTGAAGGAGGGTTTCCTTCTATAAAACAGCTGCGGGCAGCAGATTAGAGATGGCAAATCCGGATCCTTTTACGGACTCAGGGTCTTCTGAGTCAGTCATTGAAGAGATCCGGATCATACGAGTCATTTGAGTCATACGAGTCAGCATCACCAAGACCGTAGAAATCCTATCGGTGAAACCGAAAAGTTGATGCATTTCACGAGCATATTATTATTCCATATATATATATATATATATATATATATATATATATATATATATATATATATATATATATATATATATATATATATATATATATATATATATATATATAATATCTGCATGTATATTTTCTATTTCGACATGTATATTTTATATTTTATTTTTCTTTCTATTCTTGTATATTTTGTAGTTTTGTTTTATTGTAAAATGCCTTTTATGCTGCTGTAACAACAATTTCCCAATTTGGGATCAATAAAGTACAATCTATCTATCTATCTATTAAACTGACGTTATATTAACCTCCGCTACACAGTGTATTTTGCTTTAATAAAAAATGTTGATCACAAAAAAAAGGGTTATTTTGCGATTTGGCAAATCTGAGTCTGCTGTAGACTCGTGCATGAGGACGAGTCTGCTGGATCTCTGGATCTGCTGCTATATACGGCTCCGAGTCCGCACGAGTCTGCTCTGCTGTGTGTTGCACAGTGAGTCAGGATTTGCGAATCTGAGTCTGCTGTTGACTCGTGCATGACGACGAGTCTGCTGGATCTCTGGATCTGCTGCTATATGGTTACGGCTCCGAGTCCGCACGAGTCTGATCCGCTGTGTGTTGCACAGCGAGTCAGGATTTGCGAATCTGCGAGTCTGCTGTTGACTCGCGCGGGAGCCGGGTGCTGGAGGAGGGGCTATGCTCGTGCACATGACGAGTATGGATCGCTGGATCTGCTATGCTATTACGGTTAGGAGCCGTCGGCTCCTCTGAGTCCCCACGAGTCTGCAGGAAGTTTCACTGATCCGCGTCCCCTCCCCTGAGCCAAACGATAACTTCTGGCAGGCAGCTATCCTGTATACTTGCTAAAGGGTAGGTAGATGGACTGGGGTACGTTGTAATGTGATTTTACATGTTATAAAGAGAGTAGCGAGTGACGCAATTTATAGTTTTAATTTGTACGTCACACCAAGTGTGGGACTCAAGGACTCGGGTTAATGGAGAGGGGAGACTCGTCACGACCAGCTCATTTCTAGGATCCGGGTTAATGATCCGGATGAATCAGGACTCGCCCATCTCTACAGCAGATACCGTGAGAGTCCCGCACATTAATTCATAGATCAAGGCAGACTGGTTTACTCTCCTGTTTTGCCAATCCGGTGCTTAAACAAATAGCTCCACACTCCTGGTCGACATGTCCTTAAAATGAAGTCCGAGTTTGAAATATATCTCAAATAATATATGCACCACCATTTCCCCACATAAACATAACAGTCTGCAATCAAACGGTTGTCTCCTGTGCGCTCCTCTTCCTACTTGGCGCACCGGTAACATGCTCGTGCGCACAAGAGGCTGAGACCTTAGGCTGAGCCGCCGAATCCCTCGGAACATCATAAAAGCCATTTTCAACGGTTTTCTGGTGAAAGATTAACTAGCTACTGGATGAAATAATATGACTGGTGGCATAGGTGCGAAAATTAAACACTTTTTGAAAAAAATATTATGATAAAATATTTTTATATATTTATAACAGGGCTGTCAGTCGATTAAAATATTTAATCGCGATTAATCGCATGATTGTCCATAGTTAATCGCAATTAATCGCAAATTAATCGCACATTTTTTATCTGTTCTAAATGTACCTTAGAGGGATATCTTTCAAGTTTTTAATACTCTTATCAACATATGAGTGGACAAATATGCTTTATATGTTTGTTTTATCATTTGAACAATGACAAATATTCTCATGAATATTAAACACAACAACCTCTGAACATTACAAATATTCGCCTCAATTCAACCTGGAACCTCATACAATAATACAGTTTGTGTGTGTGTGTGTGTGTGTGTGTGTGTGTGTGTGTGTGTGTGTGTGTGTGTGTGTGTGTGTGTGTGTGTGTGTGTGTGTGTGTGGAGACACTGTGATGGATCGTTGGAGCTATGTGCAGCTCAAGGCATATATGCTCGAATGGGAGCTGCCTGGACGCTGCAATCATGTTGGCGTACTATCTGTGCTGAGTGTGCTGACTTTTCGTACAATGTCCCACTGTCTGGCTACCTGCATAAAGTCAAGTGCTCGGCGCAGTTGTCGGCGAAATGTCATTGAAACAGCTCCTTATATCCGTTAGCGCAGCTAGCTAGCACCAGATGCTAACAACAACACGTAAGGTGTGCCTCGCTCGCGCGAGTCGCGCCACACATACACACTCCCTCCCGGTCCTCCCGATGGCCAGTCCGGGCCTCCCGGTGAGCGTGGAAGTGTGGTCTGCCACAAGCGGGCGGCAGGAGCGGGGCTGACAGCATCAGCTTGTAGATGGTATTTTAAACTCGATGCGCTCTGAAACTACGGCGGCCGAGGACAAAAAATACACATGCGTTAATCGCGTTAAAATAATTAGTGGCGTTAATTTTTTTTTGCGTTAACGCGTTATTAACGCGTTAACTTGACAGCCCTAATTTATAATTCTGCAAATATTACGATAAACTCACAGCTATTTCGCGGCCCGGCAGTAACACCGGGGGTTGGGAACCCCTGGGTTAAGGGACTGGGAAACAGGCTTTGACAATTTGATCCTAAAAAAAACAGGTAGTACTTTTTATTTTGTGTTGCTCAAAAACCATCACTAGGAATCAATCAATCCTGCTTTTAACTGTTTTTTGTTGGTCATTGATGGTGCTGTTCGTCGTACTGAAGGGATCTATATACGTGCAGAGAGAACAAGGTTTCTAAGCCTGTTGCTTTGGTTGTAAATAGACTTCAGACCTTATTCTTTTTCCAGAGAGCCGTTTTTATGCCCCACATATAGCCCTTTCTAGCCTTGCAAACGGCCACTTTCAAGCGTGCAAAGAGCTGTTCCTTTTTGGCGCATATAGCCTTTTTAAGCCCAGCATAATGCTTTACTTTTGTGAGGCAGAGTTTTTAAAAACCTTATAAACAACTGTTTTCTAGCACTGCATACCACGCAGTGCATATAGCTGTTTCTTTGTGCTGCACAAAGCTGTATTAAGCCCATACAGCTTTTTTCCAGCACCTCATACAGCCTTATCTACACAACACACATAACTATTTCAAAGTGCCGCATATAGCCTTTATTAAGGCTTGCAAACTGCTTATTTCTACCAGCGTATAAAGCCGTTTCTACGCAACACATACAATTGTTTCTAACCCTTCATATTGCTGTTTCTACACATTCCATATAGCCGTTTCTAGCACAATTTTTGAATGTTATTAGAGGTATACATGTGCATAATAATGTATTGGTAGAAACCAATCTTTCATATGTAAAATCAGACATTCATCAACACAAGCCTCTGGGTTTCTATCCTCAACTGCTGTTCATTTCTCTTCACTTCACCCTGTGATGCTGGTGAAAACAGTGACCCAGACAGAGTCAGGACAGAACAGGCAGACAGGCAGATAGAGGGGGTCTGTTTTGCTGAGCGGGGGCCTGCTCGCAGCCTCGGTCAGGTAATGGGGCCGTAATGGGCTTTTAAGAGCCACACAGCTGATGGTGGTGTTTGCCCTTCAGTGGAAAAGCAGTGCAAACAGGAAGTGTCGCATGGAGACATCCCCAGACGCTGGACAGGCCGGGATGAGTCATGACGCCTGCTGATGACAACTTTACCAAAATAGCCTCCAATAAAGCAAAGCTAACATGCCCGCCATAAACCACTTAAACTATAGGCTAATTTGTGCCAAAAATGTGTCTTTTTCTTTTTTTGCCTGCAACCTGAATCAACTCTAATGGCTCTAAATTAGTTCAGCCTGGGTGCACAGGTAAGAGGGCGGTTTTAAATGCATCCTAATAGCTATTTTCCCCTTAGCAAGAGTTATAAACTGATAAGAAAATGGGATTTTTAAATACTATTAGAAAGCAGTGCTGACTGAGCAAATAACCGGTTAAACATTAAGCATCAAAGTGGAATCTATACCGCAGTGCTCTCAAGTAGTTTGTTGACCAATGGCTATCAAACTAAATACACACTATGATAGACCTCTGATTTCCACTTACCTCTATAACAAACCTAAATCAAGACAAACTGCTCTTTAAGTTTAGCCTCTAAGCTTTTGCTCACGTCTTCATTTACCAAATGAATCAATCTTAAACCTAAAGGAGCGTGGCAGACACTGCATTCAGATCAGTAGTCTTAGTCTTCTTCTTATCCAAAGGACACTATGCACCTCTATTTACAGAGACAATGTTTTTTGTTGTTGTGCTAGACCTTCATCGGGCAAGAAAAGAGAGTACCTGGTGACGAAAACAGAACTAAAAGGGAGTAAATATAGAACTGACAATTAACAGACGGATGTAAGCAGGACTGTTATTGAATGCTAATGTTGCTCTGTAAGTAAATCAAAAAATGGTTTGCCTACAAGATTGTGGTATCAAGTTTAAGAAGGATTTTATTTTACAAGTAACACTTTCTTCAATGGTTACCAACAACCTGAATTGCATTTCTTTTAATGCATTTCATATATAGTGGAGGTTTGAGTGACACGGATTGCTTGATGAAAAACGATATACTTTATTTGGAGGTTTTCCGAGCTAGACTTTCATCATGCAAGACGGAGGTTTATTTGCAGCTCTCTTCATACCTCCTGTTTAAAGCTGTGGTTACTTGATCATTATTATACGTGTTCTGATTATGAGCTGCCAGAAGCAGAAACTGAGGTCCATCAAGAGTCTAGTGTGGGAGATAATAGCAACAAAGCAACATGTAACTGAAGTAGAAAGCCTGGTCATACAGTAACCTATCTGACATACATGTCGATTCATTTAATGTCTTTGCTTGGTAACCATGTAGTCTACAAAAGCTAAAAGTAATGTTGTGTTGCGTGGGAGGCTTCATTGACGTATCACTTGTCTCAGTGGTGGATCCTCCATGTCTGCTCCATGCTGATCAATGGCAGGTGTTAAACAAAAGGCACATTAATTAACTGCAGAGAACAGGAGTGTATCAAGTGGCTAACAGATCAATCCTATGAGGCCTCTGCAAGGTATTACTTTCCTGGCTATCTGGTAGTTTCCCTATGCATAAGAAGACTGCATACTCAAACAAGATGCCCTGACATGACATCAATATAGCAGCACACAAATCCAATCATGCATGCATGCACGTGGACACACAGTTCAGGCTGAGAAATTGGTTTAGCATAACTATGTTGACTGTGAAAAATAGGACTTAAACTGATGCAAAACACACTTCGGATCAGATTCCTCGATATGACTCTTGGCATTTGATTTATTTATCAGTAATATGTTTTTTTGGTAAAGTAGTGAAATATGCCTTCTGATTCATTCTACCTATACCTGCTTCGTAAGTTTGCATGTGTTATTGTGTGAATTCAGACTAACCCAGTGGCGAGCCGTGACTTTGTACTGTCATTTTACATTACTCTCTCGTTCAGTTACTATAGCGGGCCCTCTGTGAATTTACAGCAGGACCACCAATCAGCTCCTCTCTTCACAGTAACTCGCAGAGACGAGCTTCTTTCATTTAACCCTTCACATTCAAACAGAAACTGAATAGGCAGAAGGATTTATTTGGAAATGTTATTTTAAATACATTTAAATCAAGTTATTTTGATAAAACTAATGAAACTAAAAAAATATTTTAAAAAGATAAATATATTTTTAATGTTTTTAAATATGATTTTGTAGAATATCTTAGGCCCTCAGAGAGGGCCTAGAGGGCCCTGACGGCTCGCCACTGGACTAACCCTTCAAAATGCAGATGAAACATAATAACACACACAATCTAACCGATCGATGCAGCAGTGGACCAGCAACCCCTGTTTTCCGAGAGGTAGAATTACAGTTTTTTGTCAAAGGAGTCTGGTGGCCTTTAAAAGAGCAGAAATAATAGCTTAATTTCCCCATCGCAAAGCGCTGTTGTATAAGAGTGAAAACTTAAACTGTTATTGATTTTTTTGGTCGAGTCTTTCTTTTAGACGCTTAAAATGTTTCAGCACTTCCTCTGTCCATAGAGGTACATTGCTTTTGTCCTATGCCATGCAACATGCCGACCGCAATCTACTTGAAGTAATAAACTAACTATCCATAAGCACCTCAAACAAAAGCACTTCAAGCTCTTTGGACTATCCTTTCAAACTACTACTAGAAAGTAATATTTAATATCTCTTGGGATTAGATTCTATCTGCCAGTGATGGTTGAGAGTCGCTGTGAAGGAGAACATTCTGGAAAAAGGGAATGATTGTAATATTTTGGACTTTAAGCCCTAAAAATGGCTATTTAGAGATACAAAATACTGGGAAATACAATTGGATGTACAACCCTTTGACAAGAAAAACCTCCAAATAAGCAGTTACAAGCTTAGTATTATGTATTTTGCGTTGGCTACATTAGTCAGAACACATGGCCAAATCCTTCCCCTCTAGCATTTCACCTCAGCTCACCCTGGAAACAATCGAGAATGACACAGAAGGGAGAAAACAGGCCACACTTGTCTTCTGCTGTCTTCCCATCTTGAACACTCTTCCCACACAAATCGGTCAATGTCTTGAAGTTTTGTTCTCTTGCGGAATGAACAACCAACTTGCCCTCTCCCAAAACGTGTACCTCTCCTTGTTGCTTTGCGATTACTTTTTTGGCATACCAACAAGTCACAGCAGGCATCTTTTGAGAAGCCAACACACTGTGATTCAGTGAAGATTGGCTCTAGGCATTTGCTGCAGTACATATTGTATGTGAGAAAAAAATTATATTCCCTTCACCCAGGGAGGTTGCATCTTCTCTCAGCTCCAATTTCCAACGTTGACAAGAGGCAATGGGAAGCCTTAGACAAATGTCATTGGGGATGATTTCATGGAAAAACTTTTCTTCTTTTATGGAAATATTTTTCTTTTGAATAGACCTACAACTTCAATTTTCTTCTGGCCTCCGCTTAATTCACTTTATCCTCATTTGTAATATCATTGAAATCAATCGACCTAGAGCCAACAAACTCTGCCCTCATCTGCTGAGCTGCAGTATTACAAATACTTTTTTTTAATCCCCCACATGTCCCAATGCACGATACAGATGGAGAACTTCTCTAAGGACTAAACTGTAAAAAAAAGAAAAAGTAAAACTTTGGAGCCTGGAACTCTTGTGACATTTTATGAAGAACAGTTGGAACTTATCACCAGACACGCTGCATAATTTCCACAAATGTCACGCCGCAGGATTAGCAGCTTCTGGGTTGGTGTTGCAAAGCAAAAGCCTTACATTGTTGCCAAAAAAAAGAAAATGGATATTAAGTCGAGATAGCGGAGTAAAAGGAGCTCCATTGTAAATTAGGGATTGAAGGCTGATTTTCCAGGTTCTACAGGTTTCTTTAAATAATTCAGTGCTTCCCCCTGTGCTTTATGGCTAAGGCCTCATAAACTACTAATGATAATCTACATTTAATTTCATTCTCAAGATTTTGAACAGAAAACTATCCTTAGCTGATAAGATGTGCTCTCAAATTCAAAATGAACCTTTTCAAAATACATTTCTGACCTCCTGCTAAATTATGAACCATCCAGAACTCTCAGGTCTTCAGGGACTGGTCAGCTTTCTGTCCCCAGAGTCAGAACTAAACATGGAGAAGCAGCGTTCAGTTATTATGCTCCAAATATCTGGAACAAACTCCCAGAAACCTGCAGGTCCGCTGCAACTCTTACTACTTTTAAATCCAGGCTGAAGACTTTTCTTTTTGCCGCTGCTTTTAATTGAACTATTCACATCTTAAACTGCACTGTAACTTTTATCCATGTATTTTTTTTCTTTTAATGTTTATTTTATTATCTTTTCTTTTTAATGACTGATTTTAAATGCCATTTTCTTAATGTCTTCCATTTTTGTAAAGCACTTTGAATTGCCTTGTGTTGAAAGGTGCTATATAAATAAACTTGCCTTGCCTTGCCTTTTACACAGTTCGTTCTCACAATCTTACAGCCAGATTTGGCAATTGCAAATTAAGATGTGTGTGATCGCATTGTTATATATTCACTTAGCACCAATGCTCCTTTGCATTGAGCATACAATTGCAGTCCAATTGTTTTTATTGATGGTTTAAGGCCCCGTTTACACGGAGACGGAACGGGTGTTATCCGCTACAGTTCTCTATCGTATGGACGGTTCGTTCACACGAGGCCGTAACGGAGCCGCGGAAACGGAGCCCTCAAACGATAACGGGTCCCAAGGTGGGTAGATCTGCGGACGGAACGCTCTGGGGGGCCAAACGGCTCCGTGTGTACGCCCGATACGCCATAGCACCGCCTCTCCCTACCTCTCGCTTATTGTTTAGGTGTCCTTTGACACGCAGGCAGTCATATCATTAGCTAGAACTAGCTAGATTTGATCAATATGGACATAAACGCAAGTGAAGTCTAATCGGACAGGAGAGAGAGATCAGAGATCACCTGCAGCTCCGCCCGATGTGATGGAGCGGTGAGCGGAGCAAAACACACACTTCAAGTTAGATCATCACACTTAGCTATGTTAATTACCTCTCAAACTACCTAAACTAGTTATATATATGTTTATTCTTACTGTTGGGTAGGGCTGTACCCGAATATCCGAATATTCGTTCGTTGGAGTACTATTCGGGTTTCAATTTCGTTATTCGGATATTCAGTTTTTTTCTGGGTTTTTTGGCAGCCGCGCTGCACTGCAGCTGCCAAATTGAATTTATTGAAATCTCCAATATCAACGTAAGAGCTTGTGCCTCTTTGGGGGGTGTTAACACTTAACCATAAACGTTATCGTTTACTTTCTCCGTCTTTATATGTAGATATGACTTTTTCTCCGTTAATCTCCGTCACGTTGTTTCCATAGCAACAACAACTTCCTGTCAACAGCGCTAACCCTCCTTCAAAATAAAAGCATGTCCATACAAAATAGGAAGCCAAGCCAAATTACACTTAAGACATATACAACTGCAACGAAAGTAACAAACACAATGCAATATCCTTTTCAATTTCAAAGAACACAAATTGGGTTATATACATTAACAAATAACTATAAAACAACACTACTGTAGAATAACAAAATGAATGCCGTGAATAAACCGAAATACACGTGTTGAAGCGGTTCGCTGCTGATTACTACGCACCCCCCCCGCACTGATTACTACCGAATATCCGGAGCCCGAAAAATGGTATTCGGGACAGCCTTACTGTCGGGTCACTCATTACTGGATCAGCCAGCTGCATGAGACGGATACTGACGGGCTGTCAGGAGAAGTGGAGGAAAAGAGAGGCTCCGTGTATTATGATTATATTATTATATAGAGTCGTTATCGTTTTAAAGCTCAATAAATAACAAAGAAGACCTTTGACCGGCACTTTTCAAATTTTGTCCGGAAGATTTCAACTTTAACGGACATGTTGACTGGCGGAAACTTTGCCGCACGGTTCCCTCGTCCCTTGGAAGAGGCGGAGAGGTGGGTGTTTTTCATCTGCTGGTGGACTACTGGGGAGATTGAACGTCCTGCTCGGGAGCCAGGCTCAGAGTTAGTGGCAGTGGGTGCGGTGCACCTGCCTTTTAAAGCAGGAGCACACGCGAGAAACAGAGGCCGCCGAAACAGCCAGAGCCCTGCCTCTCCCCACCTCTGCTGCTCACCCCCGCTTCAAATCTACAGCTCCTCTACCACAACCATCAGCAACAAGTGGACATGGAGAACTACATGAACTACATGTTGCTAAATCCACCGCGGAGAATAAACAGAAGGGCAACCAGGCAACCATGGCAACCATGCGCGGGAGGTCTTCTTCGCTGCTTTTGGTGTATTTTGAGGCGGAAGTACAGCGCCACTTACAGGCCCGGCATATGTACTACAGCGTCTCCAGCGGGTCGAGCGGTCTCGTGTGAACGGACACGTTTATTGACCCGATTGCGTGTGGACGGAAGACTTTTTTGATATCGAATTCTGTTCGTTTTTGTTTCCGTGTAAACAGGGTCTAAGAGTAGAGAGTTGGGTTATGTATTGAAATGAAAGATGTGTTTGATCCTCTTACCAAAGACTTCATCTTGTGGTTCTGGTTCAGGTTCTGGTTCAGGTTGAGGTTCTGGTTCTGGTTCAGGTTCAGGTTCTGCTGCTGCTACTGTTTCTGCTGCTGCTACTACTTCTGCTGCTACTGCTGTTGTTGTCAGCTCTGCTTCAGGTTCAGGTGACGGAGCCTTTAATGGGAACACAAAAACAGATTGAAGAGGTGAGACGCTGAGGTGCCATGGCAACAGAGCAAAGACAGAGACCAACAGAAGGAGAGACAGAGAAAGAGGATGACAGGGATAGATAGGCCTACACCTATTAAGGCTTTTAGGCTTTATAATTAAAGCAGAATTATTCTCAGATTCATTCATTTATCATTCAAATTAGGGTGGCACAATGGCATAGATATTAAGGTTCGCCCTCTTTGATGCCAATTCTAGAGAAATATAAATGTCATTAATCTTCTTTTGGATATAAGGCAGGAAACAGTCTGTAACAAGTGGGTTAGACAAAATCATTTGTTATTAAATGCAAAAAGTGATATATCATTGATCATTTTGTATACATACATTTAACTGTACTTATGGATGATCATTGTGGTCTAAACCTTTTCAGCATTCAACATTTAATTGCCATAATATTATGATTATAGGATTCATCTTAATATATTATAATTCTGAATTCTATGCTTATGTCCGTTTGTGTTATTTTCTTAAATATCTCCTGGAGTTTAGGGTGAGGGTTTTCCAAGAGCACATAATACGTGATGTCCAACAGTATTTTAGATTTGTTCGAAATGTACTTTTGTAAGTCTCAAATGCACCGTGTTAAAATGAGGCAGTTTATCAATATCAACAAGTAAATCCATATTTAAATCTGCCATCTTATATCCTTGAGGTTAATAGGCTACTGCGAGTATGTACAGAGAAGCTGTTGCAATGGTTACAGAGGAAAGCTGTGATACTGTGACAAACAAGTCCCTTGTGTAAGCTGGCATAAGAGCATGTTATCTCTCCTTCAGAAACCAATTTGATACGGATCTTAATACAAAGCCTGTGATTCAATTAAAATGTTTTGCATCGTGATCACATCTGTTCAAAGTCCCAATAATTGCTTCGAAAAAAATAACTATTTCCAGCAGGTGTCACACACAGCAGATCTTTCCAGACTCAAGTTTATTCAAAATGCCAAAGCCGGACTCCTTAACAATTCTAACAAAATACTTGATATAATCCTCCTTTTAGCTTAACTACACTTGCTATCTGAATTTAAGATCTTGTTGAAATAATGAATCAAATAAAACATAAAAATATATTTTATAGTAATAGTTATATTATAGTTCCTAAAACCATTGCCTTGTTTGAAAATATCTCCAATTTGGCCCTAAAGGTGATCTTTTAATGATCAAAGATGTAAAAACAAAGATATTTTCAAACAAAGCAATGGACGTATTAACTATAATATAACTAATACTATAACATATTTTTATGATTTATTTGATTTATTATTTCAAAAGAATCTGGTAATCAAAAATGACAACCCATAGAAAACCAGGAACTAACAACTCGTATTTATTTCTTTGTCATTACATTTACCAATTATTTGAGATCAACAAATGTAAAAACTTGTGAAATATTTCAATCCCAGTTTCTCAAAGTCCAAGGCAATGTTTTTAAATGTTTTGTTTTGTCAGCCCAAAACCCAGATTCTTCCATTTAAAACTACTCGGCGATTAATCAATTATACAAACAAAAGCTCACAGTGTTTCTGTCTGTCAATTAAAAGATGAATTACTGCAGCTCTACGTCTACATTACCTCAGAGAAGCTTACATTAAGGCAATATAAAGACTAAATGTTACCATTTAATGTTTGTTATTAGGCTTTCCAGATATATCAAAGTACTCAGCTGCCTGACATCTCGTCTGATTCGGGATGTTTGAGTATAAGGTTAAGATTATGCAAGCTCAATGACTATACCCACTGAACGGGTACTTTTGAGTCATTGGGGGCGACAAATTAATCTAAAAAAAAGGCTTAGTCATGTTCATTTATTTTTATATTGCTATTCACAACAAGTAAAGTTTCTTGTTACTATTTTGTGTCTCCAAGAGAACTGAATAACTGCGTTCGCTAATCCTCGCATATTATAAATCCTCTTACCGATTCCCTCCTCCTCCCTGATGACAATGTGCACTCATATCCCCAGCTTGCACTTCCGAGTAGGCTTGCCAACATGGGAAATCAACACAGGCGTTCAAAAACTCTTGGCCCCATGCACTGCCAACCATCACCATTGCATGAGCAACTGTACCACAGTCCTGTGAGCTGGAGGTGGATGAGTGCGGTGAGCAAACACTCACCGATGCAAATCACGTAAATGTCAGCAAACAGCCTTGCATTTTTATGTTTCATTTGTCTGCTAAATTATGTACAAACTAATTATATAAACTTGTTTTGGGATGAAGAGATACAGATTTCATGAGAAGGCTCCATAATGGATTTAATTACATTCAAACAAAGTCCTGCCTTCAAAGAGCTTGATGATGAATCTGCATAAGTAGTTCTACTGTAGATAAAGGCTGTTGGTTATCGTATCAAGTGGGCACTGTCCTCATACCATGATTCCTACTAATACTGTACATACATATTCATATGTGACTGAAATATGATGTTACATTTAGGAGAACTCTAGAGGTTTATAAAAGACCCAGAAAACCATTTTGTCTTGACTGTTGGCGTCCTTTAGGTACACACTTTTCTGCCAACCTTTTACTCATTTCCTTTCAGATGTACTGTATTTCTTGTTTTCTCTGAAGTCTTTTCACTGTTTTGATGTCAAAATGTGTGAATACAATTTGTCTTGATCAAGCTGAAAATATGCTTTTTTATGTGAAACTCTCAATAAATAATACATCAATGTGTATTTTGATTGGTTGTTATTCAGTCATGAAAACCTAACGATACAAAGAGATATTTGCAAAGTTAAAGGTGGGGTCGGTAAGTTTGAGAAACCGGCTCGAGATACACTTTTTGTTATATTCCATGGAATGCTCTTAACATCCCGATAGCAATGAAAAATCCATAAAAAAATGTCATCTGTGGAAGCCGTAATACTGTAAAAAGCACGGATGGCCTACCTGCCTGTCAGCCTTCCATCTGTGCACAGACTTATCTCGTGCCCTCATTGGTCATGTGCGCGTTCGTGTGTGTTGGAGGAGGGGCTCTGTAAGGAAGTGGCAGATTTTTTCCGGCTGTGTATTTTCAAATTCTAGCGATCTCGAGCTGGTTTCTCCAAAATTACCTACCCCACCTTTAAGTACATTTTAAATACCTACATTTGATAATGAGCAGTATGGGCTCTAAAATCTTTAAGAATTAAACTTACAAGCACTATAAAGAACAAGCAATAAGACAAAATGTATCAAGTAACTTAAAAGATTGAGATGTAAGTTAAATCAATAATTTTATTAGCAGATGCAAAGGAATTCATCAAGATAACGAACCGGTGCAATCCAGGATATAACCTCAGCATTTGTGTTTTTTTATTGTCAAGTTGTTGTATTATTTGTCTGGCAAAAATAATTTCCTTTTGGAATTATCAAAGTTATATCTCAAGTGATCTTATCTGGCCCTCACACATGGGGTGTTGGGAGAAAAGTGGAAGAAAAAGAATATGTGGGCAGTGGACCTATGCAGAGGATTAAAGCTGGTCGTGGGCAGCTGCTGTCAGCCTGACCTGACACCTACTCACCACTAGTGTCTCATTAAAAATACAGAAGGTCTTGTTAAGTGGAGTTTGTGTATAGGAGAAAGTGAAGCATCACCTGACCCTGGGGCATATAAAGGAGATCAGGAAAAGAGCTCAATTAGGTTAAAGCTTTTATTCCATTTACCTATGTCTTCCAAGTGGCTTCCTGTTAGCCTTCACCTTTTAGCTGAGCACTATTTACCCATTCCTCCCCGGCCAATAAGGGGGTGTAGAGCTCTTACACCTGTCAACAACCCCCACAATAAAAAGTTGAAACCAGTGTCTAAGTATCTAAAGATGCAGTTCTTCTAATAACTGGTAGATAATAATCTCACTTGAATTGAGTCCTTCTTCAATATGATGCATGTAGGCCATCAAATGCATATTTTGGAACCCCTTGACATTTGGATAAGACAATCAGAATCTTAACTATGGTAGTAGTAGTAGTAGTAGTAGTAGTAGTAGTAGTAGTAGTTAGTAGTTAGTTAAGATTCTGGTTTTAAAATGAGCCACATGGAACATAAAAAAGTTGGCTGCTGGTAGCATTTTCAAAAAGCTCACTGAGATAGCGTGATATATGATCTTGGTTCAGCAGTAGGGAACCGTATGCGGTTCAAAGGACCACTCTCATTCAATCCAGTAGTGAGAGGGGAAGGAGAGTGCAGCCATTTCAACACCTTCCAGGTCTGGGCTGATTTGAGACTTTCAAAGAAACCTTTTCTCATCTGGGCCTCTGTGATAGCTTTGTCCTTCAGAGTTTCATCCTGTTCACACCTTGGAGATTAATCATCTGACCTTTTCACTTAGATAAAAAAAAAGCGCAGGGCGGCTCTCGACAGTGTGGCTCTACCTTCAGAAGGTCGGATATAGACTTTAATGAAATTCAGCAGTATTTAAATGTTCCTGATGAGGGCCAAACTTCTTTAGGACAACAATGCTTTATTGACATTACACAGTTGGGCTGGACTCTTATCAAAACTGGCTTTTGGTACCAATTGATTTTCTCTATTTAGTTTTCAACTGAAGATAGTAGCCCCCCACTGTAGGGGAGATTCTGCAAAGAAACGCTATGTGAAACTGCCTTACATAGTCTTCACTGCGAAACACCTTTCATATGCAAAGTATCAGAGTCTACACAATGTACCACATGGTATACAACGTTGTTTTGCTAAGATTTGGCAAGTCTTGGTTTTACAGTCACTGACAAAAAAGAAAAAAGAAAAAACGTGTTATTTAAGGGATACCTTTTCATTGAGAACAAGAAAACTGAAAAACAATATTCATATTATGAAGCAAATATACTGTAACTCAAATAAAAGGTACAGTGCCACACAACAATAGTACACAAGTAAAACAACGTCTTTATAGTACAAGCATGATCAATAAGAGGACATCTGTCATCTTAACTTGAGGATAATACAACCCTTTCACCCTAAAATGTATCCCAGTTTTACTTTGGTGGTTGAAACAGATCAGACTGTGGGTGGAACAGATAAGACTTGAGGTGGGAGAATTGTCGTTGTAATTCCGATGTGGGCTGATCTCACACAGAGGAACAGAAAAGACAAGGACAAGACTGCTGGGCCTGTCACAACACAGAGAGCTCTAATTGGGTACAACCATCCTGATGAGCCACAAGCTCCCTCATCTGGAGACTTCTGGTTGTCAATTCAGTATTTCAGTAATTGGAATGTAACACGGCCAGGCACAAAGAAGGGGTAACATCATCAACCCTCTTTACTGAAAGGCACAATTACTTAGTGTTTCAAATATAGAACCCCTTTTCAATAGATTTTAATTGGTCTGCTGCAGTTTATTGCAGTAGTCATTGATTTCCCTCTCCATATATTCAGTATGTTTGGTTTTCTTTTCCAGTGTAGCCATAAAGGGTAGGATAATCCAGTTTCTAAACCAATTCACACTCGAGTACACGTGGCCCTTATTCAATGCAAAATAATGATTTAAAATGTTTTCCATAGCAAGAGCTGGAAAGACAATCAAGTGCTTAAATACTGTTACCCAGAACAAGTAAAAACACCTGTTCCTTCAGTTCTTACTGCGATGGTAAGGACAACACAGTAGTTGTCAATCCTTGGTATGTAAAGGAGTTTGAGGGAATACAAGTGTGAGAAGTGGAATAAACAGTGTGTGTTTCTTCCTTTATGTTTATGTCCAAAGCCAAAGGAATAACAGTCTGATCTTACAGTTGAGATATTGTTCCCTCCCATCAGTTATTTCTTAATGCATTTGAGTATGTAATGCAGACTGGAAGTATCTTTTCCTTGGGTGGCACCCACCTTTTACTCAATGCACCTTACCTAACTTTTCTTCAACAGGTTATTTCTGTATTGTGTAAGATAAATAGCATGCAACCTAATACCTTTCCATTCTTCCACCTTATTATGTGAACAGTATAGGTTCCTCATGATAAGATATTTACTCCGCAGCTAAAGTAAGAAAAATAAATGTTTCACATATCCCAGACATCCACAGTGAACATCACCAGATGGTGTCAAGACCTCATATTTGTAGATGCACATTTCCCGCCATAATATTTTCTAGTGATACTGAATAATCAAAGTGAAATCTATCACACCAAACACATGGATCAAAGTTTCTCAACTGTCAATAACCTGAAAACACCCGAATGCAATGCAGGTTGTGGATTTTACTAAGCTTTTAAAAAGAAAAAGTTACTCTTTCTGGCTCTTGCTACACCATTGCTATTGCTTTAACTAGTGCTGTTCCCAACTGCCAGACAACAGCATCTTAACACAACCAGCGTTACTCTGTTACACTCTGTGCCTGCTTAAATGTCGCTATGACAACTGGCTCTTTTGTCAGAAATTGACTTTGATGTCATGATTATCGTGCCTTAAGCAAGGGAGGCAAACAATTTATGGAGATAGACAGATATACAAAAAGGCCACAACACACCAGGGACGTGTCTAAGGCTCTTATTGTGAAAGGAAAATAAAAAAGGGGATTTATTGTTATTTGTCCCGACTACGGAGACTACTATTTTAATGTTATTATCCTCATAGTGTTTGTTTTTCATGTGTCTTTTACGAACTTTGAGATTCTTTGATGCTTTTATTGTGAAAGAAAGTAAGGAAGGAATAGATCTGAATGATTTAGAGGTGTAATAAAGTTTGCTGCCTTTTTTTAGACAACGGTTCCTCTTTAAAGGGGCCCTATCATGCTTTTTGAGGTTTTCCCTTTCCTGTAGTGTGTTATAGGTTTTGTGCATGTAGATAGTCTCCCACACCCCCCCTGTCTGAAACACCTCTACTGGACTCCTTTGTTTACTTGTGCAACATAGTGACATCGCTATGTAACATTCAAGCTTCTATTGGCTAGTGCTTCAACCAATTGCATGTGATTGCCTAAGGGGCAGGACATCTCTTAGCGGTTGGCCAATCACAGAGGGTGAAAAGAGATGCTGCAGCACAGGCAGTATGTGAAAAATAAAGCACCTTTTGAACATTAGAGCATGTTAACATGTCACAGTGGAAGTACAGATTACAATTATGGTCCTGAAAATGAGCATAATATGTCCTCTTTAATGTTGTTGTCATAATCTTCATAATTTACATTTTGAAATATCCTTTTTGCACAACTTGATTGGTTGATGCTTTTGTTTTTGCAGCGCAAAAGCTCACATTGTTACGACAGAATCACATTGTTTTCTCATTGCGTAATAGATCTGTTTTGAAAGAGTTCATGACATGGACAACAGTTCGAAAAATTAAATGGATTTAGGATTAATGCACAATATAGCGCCTGCGGTGTTCGAAGACATACAACCCAAAAAACAACAACAATGGAGTAATGGCTTTGGTGCAACATGCTGCCCTAACACCTCTCTTTGACAGCTTCACTTGCAAATGTAATCCCCCTCTCTTGCTCCTGCTTCTTCTCTCTCTAGAGTGTGCTTAGCAGCTAAGGAAACAAATCATCTGTGGGTTGAGACATTGGCCTTCCCTGCTGGTTCGGTCTCACTCCGCCCATTACAGGCACCAGCCAGGTATTAGGCGGTAAGCCAAAAACAATGGCAGACCTCAGGTCTTTACACTGCTGCCCATGGAAACCAAATGCTACTAATCTTTCAACACCTACTTACTTACGTCGGGCCCACGCAACCTCTTCAAATCTCATCCCAGCCCCAAAGTCATTACATGTGATGTCATTTAAAAAAAGCTGTGACAAAAAGGGACTTAAGCAAAAGCCAAGGTTAATAACTTGTATTCATTAAATTACATTACTGTCCCAGTTTAATGCTGATCCTCTTCCACACTTGGCATACTGTATGAGAACAGCATCTGGCCGGTAATTTCTGCACTCACAGTACTGAAAAGAGTAAAAAGACGAGACCAAAAATAGAAAATCTGTCAAACATATATGCTATATTTAATTACAGCCTATTAGAGGTGGACATTTTTCATCATGTGGTAACCCAGCATAGCGCCACCAATTAGAAATAATCATTGGGAGGTGCTCAACAACTTTGTTAGAAAAGAAAAAGGCTAAAATTGCACTTAATTAGTTGCTAGAACATTCAAGCTTCTTTCATATTTTGCGATTATACTATAGCGCTGATTTAAAAGAACTATTATGTCGACCTAACCCACTGATCCATGCAGATGTTTTACAATTATAATTATCACTCCTGCCAACTTGTTGACAGAACGGAGTCGTACAACATTTCACACCTATCAGTTCTGCTTGAATAGAAAATCCAGTTATTTCTAAATGGACTCTGAGGGTGACATTGTTGATGCTGTGGGGATAATGATAGGGTGCTGCTATATGGATGGTCAATTATCAATGTCAGACAGCTGAACTTTGTGAACGTTGCCAAACAGAGTCCCGATGATCACCGAGCCAAAGCTAATGGTTAAATGAGATGTGTACCTGGAGAGGTTTTAGTGTCAGCCTTGATGGCCACAATCATCTATTTACTTTCTCCGGTTCAAACAGGTTCTCTTTCGCATCGTTGTTAAAATGAGGGCTCATGGTTTCCAGGGGGTTATTATAGGGCAATACAAGAGCCATCATGCTTTGGATATGGCCATGGCAATAAGGCTCTATTAAGAGTGGGACACAGAATACATGACTGTCTAGAAAGCAGTGTGCAAAAGAATACCTCTGAAAGAGTTTCCCAGCAATCCCATCTACGCAGAAGTATTTTGAAAAGGCTGAGTATTCAAAAATAAGGTTAGTTTGGATTTACCAAAGACACATATCACAAAGGATCTAAAGATTTAAGCAGACGAGCACCTTGTATTGGCGCGATTGCGGCTGTGAGTTAGTTTGGTTTTCTTTCAATTGAAAGTTGAGGGTTCGATGCAGTCAACATGTCGATGCATCCGTGGGTAAGATACTTAACCCCAAGTTGAATGTGTGTGCATGTTAGCTGTTCTTTGAGCAAGGGGCACAATACTCTGTATGAATGAGGTGTGAATGATGACTTTTAAATGTAAACTGAAGCGTCATAAAGACTGGATGAAGCGCTAAATAAATACAGTCCATTAAACAGTCCATTTGTATTTTGGTAAAAATAAGGTAAAATGTGTGATTTTGTCAATGAAGTCTGTTGTGTTTGAAGAGAGCAAAAAGAGTTTCCTGTTAGAAAAATCCAACTTATAGATGGATCAAGAAAAGGTAAAGCAATGAAATTATGTTTAATGAAGCATACACTTGTAACATGTACATGTTGTCCTGTAAATTAATTTACATTTGTATTGTATTTTTTACAGAATTGTTATGGCAACCACAGCTGTTTCCATAAACCAGTGAGACATTTTTTACAGTGAACCTACAACCCCACCTCCAAACATCCGAACTATCCTTTAAAGCAGTGGTTGGTCAGGCCTCGGGACCCACTTTTTACTTGGTCAATACATCGCGACCCAACATTTTGAAGCACTCAAATCTATTCAACAAAAAATTGTGCTGTAATATATACGCTTTTGAGCATACAATATTCAGGGTTCTTACACCTTTTCCAAAGTCAAATTCAAGCACTTTTCAAGCATTTTCAAGGTGCATTTTCAAGCTTTTCAAGCATCTTACAGCTGTTGTAAATTACATATTTATATAAACATACTTATACTCAAATGATTATTTCCCTACCTCACATTAAATCAGATGTTCTTTATGCTATAAACAACCAAATGTGTGTTTCATAATAGCATTCTACATGAGGATGAAAAATTTAAATTTTTAGAAAAGAAAACTAAGTTTAATATTTCGCGACCCAACATTTTGAAGCACTCAAATCTATTCAACAAAAAATCGTGCTGTAATATATACGCTTTTGAGCATACAATATTAATAAAAGTGAAGTACAGTGCATATATCCCTTATATCCCTTCACAGAACTAAAGTATGCTTTTAAACAAGGTTTAATGAGATGATGGAATCAAAGCTGAACTATATAAAAAGGCACACATGCTGAAAACCCAACCCCAGCAGGGGGGTCTGGGGGGATTGTCCCCCAGGAGATTTTTAGAAATACTAACAAACTACGCATTCTGGTACACTCTGAGAAAAAAATAAATAAATCTATTACTACCCGACATATTAATAATATTTTATGCCATTGTTTGTTTTTCACTTTGTTCTGACATCTTGCAGCGAGAAGAGTAAAGAGGAGATAGTCTGTGTGAATTACTTTAAATTGTGGGTAGGGTAGATAGCTCCCATTGTTCTGTGACCTGTCAATCATCAAACCGGGGGTCATATTTAATTATGAGTTCATTTTTATCTGAAGTTGTACCCATGGATGTATAAAGAAGAGTTCTACCGCAAAGTTATTCTCCGTGGGGACTACTGGCAACAGTCTTGATTCTGATTGGCCAGAAGACTCGAAAAAAACATCAGCAAAGATATTTTATTGAGAAGATGATCGTGACAGAAGTTTTCAACTTTTGGGTCGCGACCCACCATTTGAGAACCACTGCTTTAAAGTCAAAGTACTGCATAGGTTATTAAAGGATATAAATGAACATCAACTCAAAATGTGCAAAGTCATCTCCACCTCATCTCTCCACTACTCTTTGCAACAAAAATCTGCATATGAAGCAACGAGATGGTGCATTATTCATATCACTGCGTCTCACTACATTTGAGATATGATTATGAGGGGTTGGCTGTGGCAGTGCCATTATAGAAAAACTAGGCAGCTCACAAATCACTTATAAAGATAAAAACACATTCTATGCATCAATCATAGAGATAAATCCACATCCTGAGGAATAACAGATAGACTTGTGCACTGCAAAGCTGAAGGGGATAAATCAGAATGACTTAACAGAGTCCAAAGTCCTGCTGATAAAGGCCAGTGTTCACACAGGTGCCGTTGGAGAAAATAATCCAACACATGCTTCATTGCTTTGATCACATTTGGCAAAAAAGCCTGAATACATTTTCAAGATATTGTTATTCCACAGGCACGAAACAAGACTCTTACCTTGCTGTCGGTGGGAGCCTCTCTCTTTCCTAGATGCTGGCCCATGCTGCTGACAGAGACTGGAAGAAAAACAGAGAGAAATGAGTTTACACCAGCAGGAGACCGTAAACAGCATATTTATCTGAAGATGATGCTCTCGTCCTTGTCCAAAGCAAGGCGGGCTACCTCGTATCATCATCATCATCACACACACGCAGCTATAAAAACACTGGTTTGTCCACAAGTGTAGCACGCTGTGTTTGGGCTGGTGTGAAAACTATGGATCGGGCTGTAGCGCGCACCAAAAAACGGGTCACTCTGGTGTCAGAAGAGACAACTAATTATTCGCATTATTAAACTGCCAGGCGACAGGCGATAACACGAAGTGGTCGTGGACATCCTGAGCAATGTAGCAGTTGCACCTCTAGTATGAGACTTGGGAGGGCAAACAGGTGTTCAATGCATTCCCACTTTTTTAACGTCAAGCCATTTTTTTAAACATTTGAGTTGGTTTTGGTCAAAAATATTATAACTTGCCATTTCATATGCAGTAATATAAACTTGTTTACCAGAGTGCAACATTGTTCATGCATTTGGCATTTTAATTTTGTTCTCTCGATTTAAGTATTAACCTCAAAATGTACACACATTTTTTTCAAATAGTGTTTGCCCCCGTACCAACCTAGATGTTCCAACTAAATCCTGTGGGAAACACTATTATACTGTATGTTTTGAAGTATTAAGCTTTATAAGGGTGGGTATGAGTAACGTCTCTATACTGCAGGAAATGGCACTTTAGGTGTTGATTGAGTGGCATGCCATACATCCCCTTGTCTTTTGCTTTTCCTACAATATTGCTCTATAACTTGGAGCCCACTAGTTGGCTGCTAATCACAGGGTCAAACAGAGTCTATAAAAAACAGACTCTCCTTTTGGAGCTGCATTGGTCCAGTAGCTTGGTTTGCACTGAATTTCGATTATAACCTTTCCCAAGAGCCCAAACAAATCCAACAAAATGGGCAAATGCAACTGAATTTCCTTTCAGTTCAATATTCTGATGTCCTGTGGTGATGAAACACTGGTGTAAAAGCACAGCCTTCCAGGGATCAGTTGCTACGTCATTAGTGTCATCCCCCTTGAATGTGACTCTCCTTTTTAATAACTTATTATGTTTAATTAATCTCGCAACCTTTCCATTATCTGCTACTATGCCATCGGCTTAAATGTGTAATGGTCATAACAAAAGAGAACAATATCAGTGCGGCTTTTTATTTAAAATGCTGCTCAGTTACCAGCTTTTATGATTAGAGTGATTCAAAACACAATATCCTTGGTTGTTGTGCAGCATCAAAAAGTGAGTGGCACAAAATAGAATGTCAGTGTGTTCTGTGTCAATGTGTCTCAATGCTGTTGACAACAGTAAATGTCAAATAAGGTGCAGCAGCAATAACTAAAAAAAAAACGCCAACAGGTGTACTACAAAGTGTCTGAAAAGAACAAACATGTGCTGAAAGGTTTATTCCCCTCAAGGGAAAAGGAGAAGAAGGCAGAGCTCCACATGTGACAAATGTCAGTGCAATAAGGAGAGGTATGCTAGCTCAAAGATCACAAACTACAACTAAAAACTGTCATACTCATAAAGACACGAGAAATGAAACATTTGATCTGAAGCAAATGAGAACTGCCATTCACTCGACTATTTGAGGTGTGAGTGAGACAATGTGTAAACAGTGTTTATCATACAGCAGTGCTGAATATGGTTTGAATAAAAAAACCTTAGCCAGCCCCCATCACTCAAAGATAAAAACGTATTTCCTCTGAAGGACCTTTCTTCTGTACTTTCAAATTCTCAACGCATGTATTTTTGGCTTTAAGAAAAATGTCGTAACCCTCAAAAAAGGCTTCCATAACCCTTGGGAATTTGAATAATTCCTTTTCTGGACTTTTCCAATGTTATAACAAGACAAACACAACATTTTTTAGGCTACATTTTGTGCTTTAAAAAATGTTGCTGATGTGTTCATTAGAGGGTCCATTGATGGTCCAAACTGATGTTGGCAAAGCCTGCTAACATTTTGGCCGACTGCACAGCCAACAATGAAGGAAACTCTACCAATGCCAACACAATGTTTAAAAGTGGCTTAATTTAGCATTATTATTCAAAACATTCCCTATTCTCAGGTCAATCAGTCCAAAGATTTAAATATATGTTAATACAACCTTTGAGCAATAACGATCCAAAAACAAAACATCCAGCCAAGTCAGCAATCATACACATCTTATTATCTAATTCATATAAAGCCTTGAGAAGTGCAATACATCCATTGTCCTCTGAACAAGGTGCCCAGGGGAGCAGTGTTTACCATTAGCAGCAGTTTTATTATTGCTCTCAGGGAGGAATGCAATTAGAATCTTCTAATCAGCTTGAGTTCAAGATGTTTTATCACGATAATATAACTCGAGGTAAAAAGCTCTGCACCCAAAGGAACAGAATTTGCAACAAAAAAAAGAAACTAAAAGAGCACCTTAAGCAATTAGATATTCTCCTAGGGACTGGAAAACACTTGCACAAAAGAGTTTGTCCTTTGAAAATCATTCTCATTACGGCCCTGATATATCTCAAAGGAGAGGAGGAGCTATATCTGAAAATAAGTTCATTAATGAGGGACATTTAACAACCCTAGGCAATTTGTCTAGCTACTTGCAATACAAGAGCTACCTGTAGATCACAGTATAAAGCTGACATGTTGTATCAGTTGCCTGATTACGCATTCAGCAGACACAGAGCAACATTAGCATCCATTCAGTCGTCATTCACCTAAAAATGTAAACGCTTCACGATTCACAAGCTGTGCGTCAGACAGTGGCTATTACCACAGCAGTTAAGTACTTAAACAGCAAAACAAAAACTATGAAATCTCCAAGTGACAAAAGTGAATAGTATTAATAAATCAAATTTACTACAAGTGGTAAAATGTTAAAGGAAAGAATAGGATTGACTGATAGAGATTATGCAATGTTTGCCTAAGGAGTGCAGATGGAAACTAGAAAATGCATTTCCTGCTGAAAATGCATGCGAATGCTGTAAACTGTGTGCATTTGTTGCTGAATTTAGCTGAAAATGCAGAAAAAGCTGAATATGTTATTAGCTGAATGGTCTCTGTAGCTGCTTTTAGCTACAAAAACCAAGTAAGTGTGTTGCTGAACTTAGCGGAGAAATGCAGAAAAGTTAAATGATTTAAATCAAAATTGTTACAGCTCAAATGCATTGCAATGACTTTGTTGAAAACTTGAAGGTGAAATGTTAAACTGGAAGAGTAGGAAAAATAGTGAAGAAGCTTAATATTTTAAAGAAAAGGTTTAAAAAAGGTATAAACAACACATGTATAGCCTCAATGTCCTGAAATAGCTGAATAATGTAATAGTTGAATGGTTTCTGTAGCTGAAAGTAGGCTGACGGAGTTAGATATTAAATGTAAGTAGTAGTGAATGAATGTGTATTAAGAAGAGAAAAGAAAGTAAAAAACGCTTTGAAAAGCAGCAGAATGTTAACTGCAAATGTTTGAACTAAAAACCAAACGTCACCAATAATGTATAAAATATGTGGAACATGTTGAAGTCAGTATGAAGTCTCCATCAGACAGAAAATATTAGGCTGAGACAGTCTGTGTGTTTGTGTTTGAGGTGACGACGTTATCAAACACCTGTGTGTGTAAGCCCAGAGATCAAAGGTTACCATGGTGACGAGGTTATCAAACACCTGTGTGCAGATATCAAAGGTTACCATGGAGATGTGCAGTGAAAGGAGAGCCTTTCCATTGATCTGAATGAGAGATAAACCTCTTACATTTCTAACTATAGTTTAAAAACGGTAGCTGATATCGGTAAAATGTCAACGCCTGCAGCATGTCAGGACCCTGACGAGCGTCTGAGTCTGCTGTTTGTGTACTTTCGGTTAAAAAATGTGGCATTTTTGGCAGATTTACTAAAGTTGTGCAGCTGCTGCTCTGACGAAAGATCAGGCTGAATTTACAATGGGCCTTAAAGGTAAGTAAGAATGGAGAAACCAGCTCAAATGCGCTAGAATTTGAAAGTACGCAGCTGAAGAAAATCTGCCCCTTCCTTCAGACTTCCTTACAGAGCCCCTCCTCCAACACACACAAACGCGCACATGACCAATGAGGGCACGAGATAAGTTTGTGCACGAGATGGAAGGCTGACAGGCAGGTAGGCCATCCAGTTATTTTAGCCGGGCCGGCTAAAATAATTGGTCGTGCTTTTTACAGTATTACGGCTTCCACAGATGACATTTTTTTATGTATTTATTGTCAAAGCATTTAATGTATTCATTGCTATCGGGATGTTAAGAGCATTCCATGGAATATAACAAAAAGTGTTTCTGAAGTGAATTACCTACCCTACCTTTAATGGAGACATGTTGAACGTTTTTGTCACTTCATGCCCTCAAGAGGCATTTTGTTTAATTTTTTTGCTTAATTCTTTTTTTATTTTTCAACGTAGGAGAGGTTTTCCTAAGTTTTTCATGAAAAATGATGTCCAAGGAGTGTAGGGCTTTGGGAATTATGGCAGGTTTAAAAATAAAAATGAAGGCGAATTTCAAGCTCTCCTCCACTCTAGGGGTGTTTCTCAATCGCGAGTACGCTTGCTTGGTAGCACATGTCTGCCGAGCATCTTGCTTCAGAAGCGAGTCAAGAATACTTCCTGGCATTCGGAAAACGAAGTGTGGAACACGCTAGCAAGTGTGCAGGTGTGCGTCATATGAGAGGCCCCGCCTTACATCTTCCGCCACAGATTTGGGGAAATTGGTCCGTGCGCAAAGCATTGTGGGGATTTTAAGACCGCGGAGTCTACTCATGTGCAGCCTCGATATTTCTCCAAACGGAGTACGCTGGGCTCGGTAGATTTCCAAGTATGCTGGAGATTGGAACAGTACTTCGGCGGCACTCGATGACGTAGTATGCTTGAAATAGTGGCTCTGAAGCAGCTTTACTCGCGATTGAGAAACACCCTAGGAGTGACATCACGCACTCTAGCCTTAACGAGCTGCGCAATACACACTAATGTTAAAATCTCTTTACCAAGCTCCAAACTAAGTTAAATATCTCAAAAAGTGTAAAAGATATAAAGAATCTGAATACAATTTTAATAGCTGAATGTCTTGTGATCATTTTAAAGTTGGAATGAAGTCTCTAGTTGAAAGTATGTGGAAGGAGTAGCATTTGGCGCACGGTGTAGGTAAAAGAAGATTTGAAGGTTCCTCCTTCAAATTCAAATTCAGCTTTTTAAACTCTTTTTTTAACATGTAACTCAATGGAGTTACATGTTAAAAAAAGAGTTTAAAAAGCTGAATATTTCAAAAAGTATAAAATATTTTGAAAAATGTGAACGTTTCTCATCATGTGCTGAAAAGGCTGAATATTTTTGATATTGAATGGTTTCTGTAGCTGAAAGTAGGCTGAAGTTATTGAGAGCCAAACTATTTGGTGAAATAAGAAAAAGAAGAAGAAGTTGAAGATGATTAAAGATTTGAAGAACTATAGTGGAATGCTGTAAGAAAAAGTAGGCTGAAGTTATTCGACTGCTGTTGCACAGCATTCCACTAATGAGCTATTATCTCAAATCTGGCATAAATCATCTCATCTCTTTTCTGAGATTAATGTGTCTGTATGCATGGTCCTTGTTCAAATAAATACATAAACAACAGACATCTGAACACAACTTTATTCTCCACTGGACTTCCATCATAAATCCAGCCATGAGATTAGTGACACCATTTTGAGCTACTTTTCTATACGTTGGCAATTGCGGTAAATGGGATTTTCCACAAAGAGGCCCTATTATACTTTTGGGGGTTTTCCCTTTCCCATAAGTGTGTTATATGTTATATGTTATATGTTTGTGTGCATGTAAATGGTCTGCGCTGGCTAAAATCCCAAAGTTCCCTCCAGAGGAAGTTTCTCTCCAACACACTCCCTCCTGCCTGAAATGCCTCCATTGGACTTTGTTTACTTCTGTAACATAGTGACATCGATATGTATACACTCACACATCTATTGGCTAGCACTCCAACACATTGTACGTCATAGGCTAAGGGGCGGGACATCTCCAAGGGATTTACCAATCACAACAGAGCCAGCGAGCTAACCAACCAATCAGAGAAGACTATGCTCTGGTTTCAGACAGAGGGTGAAAAGAGGTGCTGCAGCACAGGTAGTATGATAACAATAAAAACAAGTCACAGCAGAAGCACAAATACAAAACATAAACCTGAAAATAAGAATAATAGGACCTCTTTAAAAAAACTAAGTATAGGATCGTTATCGCAATGAAACTATAGTTTAGTTCAGCAGGCAGGGCTAACTTTAGATTGTCTTCATAAACCACATCCGGCAAATCATTCCCATTCACCTTTGAAATACATTAGCGCTGTAGAATGAGATAGATGGAGACTAAGTTTGGGACTGAAAAACTCCCAACTTCCTTTTAAACTGCTTTTGTGAATGTGTTGAATCTTATTGGATTGTGCTGGTGGCTGATCCATAACAGTCAGAGAGAGCATAACCAAGTAGCTACACAAGTAAGCAGAAACTCCCCTTTGATTAAACAAAATTAAACACTTATAGTGCCGGTTGATGTGCGTTCAGTTGAGCGTAAAAGCCGATATCCACTTTGTTGGCACGTGGGGAGACGCCACCAGGATTCTGTGCGACCGAACGTGAGGCCTTGCAGCCAGTTTCGCTCTCCATGTTACACAATCAGATCCTGCGAGGACTTGCAAAAGACTGTTGCATAATAGAGTGTGAATTGCAGAGAGGAGGAGGGGGCTGATACAAGGCTGCAATTAGAACTCGGCAGCAGTACTTTTTGCAAACACACTTGTTTGCCTGGCCTTTACTTTTTCCTCACACATCGCCCTGTAATTTACAGCGATAGGAAGGCGGTGGAAACGTGCAGTGAGAAAATGTTATCACTCCTACACAAATTAACCCGTATAAGTCGCTGTTAATTGCCAGGTGTTCTGAGTGCATCTGTTGAAAACATTTCTGTTTGCCTTTTAAATATACCATTAGGATGGAAAAAGCTCTTATGATAGGCCAGCACCTGGAATAAACCATTACCACTTAGCAGAGTCTGCAGCACATATGAGCAATTATGTGTCGGATCTGTCCATCACCTGAGGCTATTACATCCTCGTTAGCAGCTGATGTTTTACATGGCTTTAACGCAGATAACAAAAGGAGCTCATTAGTTTAAAGGAACTTGGCATTTAAACAAACCTCCTACGAAATATTTGTTTGCAGTACAAACTGAATCATACCTGCCAACAATTTGGTTAGTATCATTTTAGTAACTGATAAAAATGACAATTTTCTTAGTGGGGATAGAGTTGCTGTTTATTTCACTGACTGTAAGTCTGTGAATATGAAAGGGATATTACCTTTTTGCAACATAAATCTTCCTGTCCTGTGCAACTGCTGATAAAAAAAGAGAAACAATGACAAGCACGGCAATAAAACCCTTGGGAGCAATCAGCATTGGACACAATATCTTTCTCCACAATGAGGCTTGCTTTGTCAACCTGCAGTAAGTGCATTTTTGCTTTCATTTTTGGAGAAACAATTACAGCAAAAACAACAAATGGATTTCACACCACCGGGAACACGCTGTCTGAAGGATTCTTCCTCAAAGCAAGGATCGCAGAGCATAAAATAGACTTTTATAGGACTATGACTCACAGAGAAGATGGATGTAAGCAGCCGAGTGAACAATGTGCTGTGTTTCTTTGTGTTTAGCTTGTTAGTACATCAAAGTGTCATAAGCAACAGTAAACACATTCAAGAACTACTTTCCCACAAAAGAAAGCATCAAAACTAGTATATTGAACTAAAGTAAGTAATTAGGGAGCGTTTGGTAAAATGTGGAATTATTAGCAGGCAACTATTACAAATTAAAAGAATAACTTCCAGTAGATCAATACACTTTTGCTGCTTGATGTTGGCAAAAACTCATATTGTGATATATATTTTTGTTTTTGTTTATGTTCAGCATCATCCTTTACATAGCCCTAATCTTTTCTATACTGTACTAGTGTGGCTGTGTTTCTTATCGCAACCAATTTTTGTTTTAATGTATTTTTTATCCTGTTCTTCGCTTATTGGATGTAGCAATTATCGACTAGCAGGGCTAGCTTTGGTTGTTAGAAAAATGTTGTGATTGGTGGTTCAATGTGCAAGCAGAGCCTGCAATAGCATCAAAAACTAATTGTCTCCCAGCCCATAAATCATAGTAAGTTATGTTCTATTGGGTAGACCTCTTCTGAAAATTAGTAATGTTTTTTTTTCTTTCAAGCAACAAAAGGTTTCAGCATGAAAGTTAATTTGTCTTACTTGTCATTTTTTTTGTAAAAAACAAATTGTATTTGAATGGATTTACATTATAGCCCTCCCAACACTGGTCAATGAAGCACTTAACACACAATAGATGTACTTCACTGTAACCACGGCATGCATATTTGATTTGCTAAGAAGCCTGCCTGGCATTACACTGCACAACATGCTGACAAAACCATTTCTCAGTCTACCACTAAAAGTGTAATTGGCTGGAACAAATGTGCCTCTGTTTGTCGATGTCTGATTCCTTTGTTTCGCTTTAAGTTTTCTCTTGTTCGCACAATGCAACAACTTGTCTTTAACCCTCGGGCTGCCCTCAGTGACTGCACCGTGTTGCACTCTACTGAGAGTCAATTACGTAATAAATACAGAGCATGTGTGCGAGTGTGTGAGAGTGGATTGGAATCGAGGGGGGCACAAGAGAGAGTGATGAGATGAGAAATAGTGATAGAGTAACACGCTGCCTAACAGGGAAAGTACTCTCCTCTGGACAAGAGATTTGAGGTCAAAGGTCAACATCTGTCCCTGAGGGAAGACATCAGCTCTAGCAGTGATGAGTGCTCGCTGCAGGAAGCCTCTCTTCCTTTCTCTTTCTTTGACTTCCTTCTGGGATGTTGCCAGAATAGGCCTGCCTTGATCGAGGTAAAGGTGAAAGGGTAAGAGTGATAGATGTAAAGAGTTTGTAGTGTCTTTTACTAGCCTTTCCAGAAGCAAAAACACAAAAGCAAAAGTGTAAGGAATTCATTGAATGGTGTATTTATCCACCTTGCTATTGTTAGCATTGTGTTTAAAGACATACACCAATTTGTGTTCACGTTGTCACAGTGGCAATTTATTTGTCTTGGGTTGAGACGACGCCTAGATTAACACCAGAAATACAGCGTTTACGTACAAAGTAATCCTCCAGGAATTACACATGTGATGGCCAACATCCATGTTGCAGCCAGATTAAATTAAACATGTTTCCTGACCACCTTGCTTTGTTTTGCTGGTTCCCCAATATGTTGGCATCCTTGCTGCATGAGACAACCATTCAGATGAATGAGAGGGCTGCGTTTTTGAAGCAGAGTTGCTATTGGTCTAAACGTGGCCTTACATTTGACCTTATAAACATTCTAAAGCTAAGAGTATCTAACAGTACCCTGTAATTCAAGAACAATGCTGTATCTTTTCTCCTTTGTCTTCTATATTTAACATGAATTGCAGTGCCAGGAAAATAATCATTGAACCCATCTGCTATCAGTCAGATGACAATATAACCTCATGGGCAATTGGACAATATTCCAGGTTTTTTCTTTTAATGGGCCTAGATTCCCTCTTTCGAGTGCCGGTCATTGGGTACAGTGCAATTAGACACTTGAGACTTGACAATGGAATTAGAATAGAGACAATGCATACCACAGTATTGTACGTCTATTCTCTTCATTCATACACAGATATCTGTTTTTATAGAGTAATACAAAATGTAATAATTTTCAGATGAAAGAGGGAAGAAGATTTGATTTGGCCAATTCTCACCGCTCTCAAAATTGATTGATTATCTGCATGCAATTGAAGCCTGTTTAAACGTGATTAACTTTACCAGTCTTCTAGCAAAGTATTATTTCTGCAGCTATCAAATGTATATTAGAGTCCCTTTTTTGTCAAATGAAACCATTACCATGGCGCATTTCCACTACACGGCCTCGCTCGGTATGGCTAGGCCTCGTTAGGACTGGCTCATTTTATGGCGCATTTCCATTACAGTTTAGGAACTGGGGTAGTATCTATAGTAACGCAGTGTAGGCGGAGCCGTGACGTCATCTTCAATGAGAACCCCAGAAAAACAACACAGCCGTTAGCTGTTAGCACTCAGAGCTCACAGCTCCTCATATATGTTCAGAAACTAGACAAAAGTTAAACAAGTACAAACCACAGACTGCCTGTGTCATGGTGAATACAGTCGCTGCTTTATTTATGTCTGTATAGGCCGTTGTTGTGAGTGTGGACGGTCGGAGCATATACTGCGTTAGCTTAGCCAATCTCCATTTAGAAAACACGCATTTTAAAAGGTTTTTCGCCTGCCGTCTGTCTGCAGACTTGTCAAAGCATTAATTCATGGTTTTTACTAACCGGTATCAGTATGTTGTTACTTCGGCATCATTTTGAAACGTGTATTACAATTAAATTACGGTCAAATATGTCCATCTTGTTGTAGTTGTAGCCCCCTTGCCAGCGATTCACTCTCTAGTTTAGCATACTCAGCCCGACTCAGCCTCGTTGTCTCTGGCCCTAGACCCACGATTTTATGAGGCCAGAAAAACTGTGAATTAGGACCCGCCGGCCGGTACTAGGCCAAGTGGAAACGCAACCAAAAACGGGCCGCTGACGTCACAGCCCTCTTAAACCGTGCTCCGCGCTGTAGTGGAAACGCGCCAAAAGTTAGCCATTGACAGACTTTTCAACCAAGGGTAGATTAATAGGGTATAGCTAGTGCATACATCTGAGACTGTTGTCATTATCTGCCTGGAAATGAGAAGCCTTTGTCTGTCCACCATTCTTTTGTCCCTCAGAATTCTGGTTTTAAGAACAGAGAACAGAAAGCTTTTCAGGCCAAGCATCAGTAACTTAAGAGAGAGGGACTTCGCTAACGGCTGGTGACTTTTGATGCGTCAACATTTTTCTTAGAAGGGGATGTTTGTACCAACAGGCAGGAAAGTGACAAAAACAACTAAACAGGAAAGACAAAAACAGCTGTGGTACTAAAGGTATCTGCAGATTGTTAAGGACTTTTTCAATTGAGTCATCTCAGAAATATTTGTCTAATCACCGACAGATCAAGCCCTGCATTTACATCATCACTGCTATTATGACACAATCGTGAAAACTCTTAGATAACAATGCCAGTCTGGTTTGAAGTCAACAATGTAAATAAGTGAGGACAGTCATATTTGGGACCAGGCTAGAAGAGAAGTCAGAGTTTTGTCAGCTCAGTGACCGTTCAGCCGTGAAGGTCTGTTTGCCTGTGGGCTCCAGCTGCCCGTCTGAACAACCAGGGCTGCTGCTATCTAACTGTAGCTTCCTCTCTCATAACATGAGTTAGTTATGCTTCCCATGTCATTCTTGCGCACATACTCAGATGTTGTTTTGCAGGAGGAGGAGGGGTTGGTGTACAGACAAATATTCAGCTGTTATTCTTCACAACTTCTCTACATTTTTGAGAGGACCGCTGTGGGACTTCTCTCTTGAACAAGCACATATGGCTCTGAAAGAAAATTACTGGAAAAACAATACTCCCATGGGTCCAAAGCTGTGTATAGATATTTGCTTGGTTAATTATATTTGTTTTGCTTTGTTATGCATGGGCACCTCCTGTCAATCCCTGGGGCGTTCTAGTGATATAGCCCCAGGACTGAGGCTTAATCTCAATACTCCTCAATAGAGATGACACAACCCACAGCCACCTGGGGTTTCCTATCCAATAATCCAAGCTACAACCTCTCAAAAATATTCAGCTCCACCATCTGCTGTGATCACTGTGAGAACACACTGCAGGCAGGGAATGACACCACGGATGACGGGGTAGCACTTGGAGTTGACTGGCAGCACCACGCCTTGGAGAACTCTGACAAATCTCTTGCGTTGCTGTAGAAGGGCTGTTGATAGTGAAGCAGGTAATGCATGTGACTCAACCTGTCTGCCAAGAACAGGCGCAGACAGGAGGGGAAGTGTGATAAGGGAGGAAGTGTGTTAGTTTGTGACGACGGAAGTTGACTAACCTCAGTGTATCACCTGCACAACACGGATATAGTTTACAGTTGCACACACATTTCTTAAGCAGGGTGGAAAACCTTACTTTGTATTGAATAACTAAGGACTTCAATCAAAACCCCTTGCTGTTTCTCTGCCAAATTACACTTATAGGGACTAAATCTACATGTTTTGGTGTGAGTTGTAGAGAGATCGAGATGTTTGCCTCCTCGTATATAATAAAACGAGATTGCACTTGGCTTGTGGTGCTCAAAGTGTCAATAAACATTTGAAAAACTCAAAAGCAATGTCTTTTTTCAGACCTAGTTACTCAAGATAGTCAACAGACCTTGTTGTGAGCAGTTTCATAAAGGAACTATAAACTATATCTTTCTACTGAACTACACACACAACAAGTAATGATGACCCTCTTGACTAGATGCACGTTTCCTTGGGAAGGGGGGTGTAGTTCGACACTCTCTGTAACTAAAACCGAAACAATTCAGTTCGATAAATAGCAAATATGTATTTTACATTTTTAGGGAGAACTGTATATTTGAAGCCGGCTGGTTTAAGCGTGTCTTGTACATGAATACAAAGGAATGCAGAGTGACACACGTGACGGCTGAGCATACCTCCTGGTATTTTCTCTCTTGGCTGAGCCAAGGCAAATCCAATGAAAATGTAAAGGAATGCATTCCTGCAGCCTTCCCAGCTCAGGTAGTCAAGGCAAGCAGAGGCTTCTCCTCAAACTATGCGGCGGTTACAACTGCTGGCATACCACTACGTACAACAAACCAATACTTGACATGCCACAACATCAACCCAAACAGATGTCTATCACTGTAACAAAGGTCTGTGTCAAATAAAACAAATTCAATCATGTTAGTGTGACCGTGTGCACCTGATATATTGAAAATGAGATATCACACTCAGTGTTTCAACTAACACGGTCTATTTTGTGTTATCTTTTTCTCAACTCAAGGTGGAGGAAAAAGTTAAGGGTTAAACCTGCATGTAGTGTTTTATCAAATGGAGCCAAAGGTTACCTTTGTTGAGTGTTCCCTGGCTAGAGGACATCCAATGCTGCGTGCTTCAATAAATCAGTGCAGTTCAGACGTAAGCAGCCACTCATGTGTGTGAGTTATTTATTTATAGACCGTGCATAGCAGCAGCATTAAATAAGCATATAAACGCTTGGACTCACTCTCTTTCTTTTTTTTTTCATGAAACTTACTATGTGTAAAAATGACACTCTGCATCATGTCATATTGGGTCCTATGCTGCTGTTACATCCTGGAATTTCTCAGTGCATAGGTCAGTTCTCTTCAGTAAGACCAATAGAGCCTGAAGGGTTTCTGTTAGGGACTTTAGTGTTTTGATGTAAAGTAGAGTAACAAGTGGAGCTTGCTGCTTACCAGGCCCTGCTTAGGATGAAGAATTATGTAATACTAGTGTCCTCAAGGCTTTCCAGTGCATGTTTTCAGCTCCTCAAGGCTGGCTACTAATATTTCTACAAGCAAAGGAAAACCTACAATATATTGAAACCATAGTCTCTGACATATTCCCTTGTGATACAGCAATTACTGTACTGTCAGGTAATCTCATAAACGCGCAAAACTCCGTTAAAAAAAACGTACACTTTTAAGAAGAAATGGTTTGGTGCATATTTTCCATGACTCGTGAAAAATAAAAAACACTTAACAGAAATACGTGTGATCGTGTGGTCAATTCGGCATATATATGACATCTGCATTTAATCCAGTTTAAACTAAACAATGGGTTTCACTCTTGCACCGACGGTAGAATGCTACGAAAACAAACCGGGTTTTCCGGTGGTAAATAGTAAGGGGCAATTACAAAAACTCTAAATTGTATTGGGTTAAAGTCCAGGTTGGCCTTAGGTTTACATGCCGAATTGAAGAGAACACTCTAGATATTGACATAATGCCTTAAGTCGTTTTTAGAACGGCGTGTTAAGCGTGTTAGTCACACAGGGTTTAGGTAGACTTGGACGGGCAAAACAATATGACATGCCGTGCATATTTTCCTTGCAGGTTTCGAAACGAGCGGTTGTAAACAAGTCGACGTGGATAACATGTTTACTATCGCTACACCGCGTATCCTGCGGCAGAAAAAACCCCACTAATGCGATAGTAATGTGTCCACTACATGTGGGAAACTGTCTTTACACGGGCTTTATAGACTTTCATTTGCTTTTTGGTTAATGTTACAGTGCACATACCCTTCTCCGGTTAGTCTGTGTCAAATGCATCCACAGCTGAGCCTTGTACTGGATGTAACCAACTGTCAGTCTTCTTTCGACGGTGGTCGTCAACAGCATCAACAATAACGCCTTTTCACCCTTTATGGTTCGCCGTTGCCTTGTTCACCAAAGTGCCTCCGTAACACAAAAACGAGAAAAAAAACGTGTCTCGGTGGTGCTTCCTGATTTAGGTACAGTGGGGATGATGTTGTTTGTAAGGGGTGGGGCGGTATGCAGCTCGAGTCCGCCAAGAAATGTCGGGCTAAAAAGCACGTTGGTGCACGTCTGTGCATGATTAGTAGCTCGTGCTTCATGGTAGGGACTGGGGAGGGTTCAATTAACGCGCGAAACAGAGACGTGATTTTGAAATACAGAACGTGACTCAAACAGCTGCAGGATAGCAGAGACAGTGAGCTAAAGACGTCTTGTTATTTCCTGCACCATTTGTCTCCATGTTCACTGGGGGCAGTGCATTGCTCAAGGGTACCGCTGTTGAGGAAGAGGTGTGGCAATCGCTGCAGTCATATTTCACCCAGTGCAGGGATTTAATACTACTACAGCATCCTTTCACTACTTCCACTATAGGAATAGATTTAGAGGCATCAAACTGTTCAGAGGTCCCCTTTCTAAATGCCATTTGTTAGGTTACATTGGGGCTGTATGTATACCCAAAATATTTACCCAAAATGTTTACTATTTTATTGTATGTATACCTATTAATTTGCACCTATTTATGTCATAGATTCTTACTTGTTTGGTTTTCTTTTTTATATAGCCCATATTGAGCATTGTTGAAGGCGAGCCTGATATCTTCAACACAATTTGCATAGCCTACGTCCGCTTCTCTGCAATTGCTGTGCATATAAGAGGTATCTTTTTTTTTATAACAAAAGGCAATGTTGTGATTTCCTTTTTTGTAAATGTACACTCTAAAAAAAATACACCGGCTCTACTTAAATAAATTGAGGTAACAATTTGCGTTGATCTTTTTAAGTATTTCCAATTTGATCGATTATTAAAGGGGACCTATCATGCAAAATGCACTTTTGTACGTCTTTTATACATGAATATGTTTCCCCGGTGTGTCAGGGAACTCACCAAGTGTCAGACAACACAACCCTCTCTCTTTTCCTCCATACCCAAATATCTAAAAACGGGGCTGCAACGGATCTGATAAAAACTGATCCAGATTTGAAATATCTCTGACGTCAGAAACGAGGAGCTCCGCCTATATGGGCAACTCTCCACCTATCAGGAGGAGACAGCCACGGCCATTGCCGTTCGAAAGCGCTGGAGACGCTGTAGTACATATGCCAGGCCTGTAGGTGGCGCTGTAGTCTGCCACAAAAGCAGCGAAGAACACTTCTCACAGAATCAGCCCTTGCAAAAACAGGGCTAAAAAAGAGCAAATAGAGCGAAATGAGGCATGGCTAAAATGCATGATCTGTTTGGTATTTTGAAAAAAAAACTTCGCAGACATGTTTTATATAGGTATGGCCCTACAATATATTATTCAAATATAGCATGATAGGTCCACTTTAAGTGAATCCGAGTACCCATTTATAATCTGATTAACTCAAATAGTTCAGTACTACAAACATAATTGCTTTCACCTTTAAAATCTAAATTAAGTTGAACCAACTTAATTTTAATCGTAAAGATGGAGTGATATTAAGTTGCATTTTGTTTAATGTAAGCTATTGTAATTTATTTATTTAAGTCCACACTACTCAAAAATGTCCATGCAAATTGTTACCTTCATTTGTTTGAGTATTAGAAACAAATTTATTTCAGTCAAAAAGAATATACGCATTTAAGTTCTACTTTTTAACAGTTTATTTTAAAATGTTCTTTACACAATGAACTTTTTATAACAAATGTTATATAATCAGTATGCTATGCATGCTACAGTAGCTTAAAACAAGTAGCTGATGACTACCTTACAGCTTGTGTTACACTGTATATGCAGTAAGCAGCTGTTGTAAATGAAGCTGAACAAAAATGGCTACTTACCAGGTAACTTGATAGATTATTAGGTTAAAATCCTGTTGTTGCACTGATATATAGAGTTCTGCTTACAGGATGAATGCAGATTGCTCCAACTCAACATGCGGTCACAAAGTCCGGGCAAGTCCAGGCGTGTGTTCAGTTTTGAAACTAAACCATTGAAACTCAATAGATATGAGTTACTCTAACTTAGTATATCCCTATAGTTCAGTGAACGCAGACATATTTTTTTCCAAATCATTACATTTGTAAGTTACATTTTTTTTGTTCTTTTTCAGTTTGACCAACTTATTAAAATGAGTTGTAAACTAACTCAAATAAGTTGAGGTAAAAAACAAAAAAAAATTATGTTGAAAAAGTATTTCATTTTAAGTGGAATCTACTAACCCCATGAATAGTTTTTTAGAGTGTACTGCTCCTCCTCCCTTATTGGTACACCTACACAATGGAGGCTAGGCTATATTTGTATTTGGCTTGACCTGCTCTATGGCTGATGTAGTTAGGTACATTTCCTCAACTTTGATATTATATTTCAAAATATGATGCAAACACTGTTAATCACTGTTTATGATGATGCATCGTTGGATAATCAGGCCTTCTACGCACATGCCCAGGTGCCAAGGCAGCAGTGAAAAGTGGTTAGTCATATTTATTGAGTTATAGTAACAGAGCTTATTAAAAGTAGGAGTGTCCCAATTATTCAATATTGCTTCCTGATCCCAATCAGAGTCTTGGAATAATTTGAATCTGCACCTTTCGTTATTAAAATACTTTCAACAGGAAATTATTTTAAGAAGACAAAGCATAGGTTCAACTTCCTAGCAAGATAAAAAAAAAAAGTAATTGGATTCATTTTTCAAAACCAGCAAAAAAAATTAAAACAATGCCTTTGTTAATGCATTTTTGGAAAATCTACTGGACGGGCCAACAAGACACATGCCAAGGGAACAAGGCAGCAGGGGCCCCTAAAATACCCCTTGAGGCAAGACTTCATTTTTGTATTTGAGTGGAATGCAATTAATATATATATACTGATAATGTCAGCAAACATTGCACCAAAGTGCTCCTAGTAGGAATGCAATTTAAAACGAGTGGTATTTGTATTGTGTGTACTCATGTAAATATCCCATGGGCCTTGTATTGATTTGCTTATTGTTATTTTCTTTGTCGTCCTTGAGAAACATGTTCCCAAGTAATATTAACATAAATCATTTCCACACCATGAAAGTGTCTTTTTGTGATGTGAAAATTGCATTTTATGGTGCTGTTTAATGATCAAAGAATCCTTAGTTGTACTTCACCACGTAAAGGCCCGAAGGTACAGACTTTTATCTTCTCAGAGCACCAAAGCAAAAATGCTAAAACTTCCATGACTTTGAAAGTCCAACTCTGAGCAGATGTCAAAGTTGAAACTCCATTTTGATCTATATTTTATTGTATTTTTATTTACTTTTTGTTCAGTCTCCTTGCACTCTCAGATGTTTTATGTCAGGCTGTGATTGACAAGGTTATAATAGAACATTGCCAAAACTACAAAGGCATCCCATTGTTGTCATTCCTTGTTTGCCTAAAATCTGTTTTTTTTTATAAGTTTCCATAACTGACTTTGATTAATTGTTGGAGAATTATTTTTATTTTAGAAATACAATGAGTACGCTTTTCTTTCAGAATGACTCAAAGGAGAATCAAAATTGGTTTTGCTCTTCCCGATTGGAGACATTATTGTTAAAGGGCCCATGTCATGGCCATTTCCACTGATCATAATTCCATTGTTGAGGTCTACTAGAATAGATTTATATTGTGCAATTTTCCAAACTCACATTGGTTTCTCATACAGCATCTCTGTAAACTACTTGTATTCACTGAATTTCACTCTCTGCCTTTAACGGCTCGTTGGAGCTCCAATAGCTCCAGCCCCCACCCTCCCTGTGAGCACAGTGTGCTCTGATTGGTCGGGACGTTGTGAATCGCGCTGAGCTCCGTGGAGGTGTTGTTTCCTTGTTTAGGTTACACAGCGAAACACAGCCAAACTCATCCTGAGCACACACAAAGTCACAGCCGAAGTAAAAACAATAAGTGTGGCTTGATATTGAGTAAGAAAAGGGTTGATAAACGCTGTGAGAATGGGTCTGCAGAGAGAATTTTGCCGCGATCCCAACTGTCTGTTATCAGCCTGCAGCCAGGGAGGAGAAATCAGCACATCAGAGCTGCCTGCACATAGAGTGTGTGTGTGTGAGGAAGTCCGTGGATTGGTCAATTTGGATTAATCAGCGGGGGCTTAACGTAACGGCTCCGCGGACGTAACGTAACGGCTCCACGGATTGGTCCGTGGAGCATGATGTCATGCCGTACCTGGAACGAAATGGAAGAATCAAATGGACAGTGACGTATCTCCAACGAGGCGTTTTGGGGAGGTATTTTCTGTGTTAGAGTTTTACTCGCTACAGGGTGTACTTTGAGGGTTTTGACTCTGCTCACTGTTTACATGCATAAAAACCTTCATAACACACAAGGGGACGGGTAATAACCGGAAAAGCATACAATATACAATGTGACATTTCCAGAGGTGGGGACTCGAGTCACATGACTTGACTCGAGTCAGACTCGAGTCGCATATTTTTTGACTTGAGACTTGCTTGACTAACATTGATAAAAGACTTGACTTGACTTTGACTTGGTATTCATGACTTGAGACTTGACTTAAGCTTGAGACAGATGACTTGAAAGGACTTGTCTGTTTAAAATGAAATATTTGCGTTTGTTTTTGTAGTGAGATATTACGTTTAGTTTTTTCGAAAAACGTGATTGGGTGATTATAGCACCATGCGCGCAAACCTGGCAACCCACTAGACCGCAGGAGCGTCAGTTAACATGGCAGCGGCTAGCGTTACTCCAAAAATAGTGAAGTTTGGATTCAAGGATTATGTTGTCGATGACGCTAATAAGAAGAGAACAGCGGTATGCAGGGTCTGCAGCATAAAGATCAGTGACACGACCACATCCAACTTCATTCGTCACTACAAAAAAACCCACAGAGAAAGGTGCGTGAATGTGTTGTGTTAGCTAGAAAGCTAACGTTAAGTTTAAGCTACGTTAGACTTGGTTTCAAATCGATTAAGCATTGCAAAGAGAAGACAAAACGGTAAATGAACACTAGAACCACCAAGGGATTCATTTGGACTAACCCCGATACTGACGGGCTGTCAGGAGAGGGAGAGAGAGAGGAAAAGAGATGCCTCGTTTATTTCCCCTGTGTTATTCTCAGAAGTTACTGTAAACTTTTGAATAATGTAGTTCATCTACTTTTAGTAGTTTGTTTAAATGTTTTAATTATGTTGTTTTTGTTTGTAGAAGTGCATCATTCCTTGATTTATTGTAAAAATGAATCTGAACTTTTTGATCTGTTATGATGATAAACTAAAGCAATTTCTAAATTAACCCAATTAACTGAGTTTTAAATCGTCCTACTTAGTTTATAAGGAAATTATGAAGAGGAACAAATTAAATGATTTGAAAATGATATCTATGTAGGTGCTGACGCTGTTGGCGGTTCTAGTGTTAACAGAGATGTAAATTAAATATGTGTAATGGCAAATGCCATATATGATTTTCTTACCTGGAATTCTGCCTTTTTGAACAGACTTTTTGACTGAGTCCTAGCTATATTGTCTGCAGTTCTGGGGTTAATATGAATCTAATATGATTGTCATCGGTCTAAATTAGATTTCAAATGATTAACTGTGTATGTAATGAAGATCATAGTGTGGGTTAAATCCATTTTCATAACCACTGTCTTTTAACTGATTTAAATGCGGAAACTGGGCTTATTCATCAGAATTTCGTATGACTTGACTTTACTTGCTTGACCTGAGCAATGACTTGACTTGACTTGCTTGACTCTCACCACAGTGACTTGGGACTTGCTTGATACTTGTAGGTCAAGACTTGAGACTTGCTCATGACTTGCACATGTAGGACTTACTCCCACCTCTGGACATTTCCAATCAGTCAGACAGGAATCAATAAAACCCTAAACAAGAGTTGGCAACCATGTGGTTCTTTATGTCTGTAGGCACGGCTTTGAGCTAAATGCTAACGTCAGCATGCTAACAGGCTCTTACTTACAACGCAAACATGCTAATGTTAAGCACGAATTTCACTTATTTCTTGATGTACCATCTTAAATCCTTTAAACTGTACAGTGTCTCATTGTAAAATTAAGAATTCCTTGCACACCCAATATACTGTACTGTATGTACAAGGCTGAACCCCCAGATGCCATATATCCTCTCTCTCACACATCCCAAACATCTCACAGATGCTTGATCAAAAATCTAACTCTCGCAAAAATTTGACAAAGTATCTGCACACTGTATTAAAATATTTCAAATGTGACAAAGATCTCTGTAAGATTGAGCCATTGCACAGTTAAAATATCTGGGAACCTTTAATACAGTGTGCAGATCTATTGTCCAATTCTTGATCCAGTCCTCCTCATTAAGTTGGATTTACGGAAAGAGCGGCCCCATGCCTTGGTGCAGTGGTCCCCAACCACCGGTCATTTGGTACCGGGCCGCAGAGAAAGATTGAATACAATTTTTTTTTTGTGTTTGTGTGTGTGTGTTTGTGTGTGTGTGTGTGTGTGTGTCTGTGTGTTTGTGTATTTTTGCGTTGGCTGCCTGCTGTGACGTTAAGTTACTCAGTTCTCCGCTTGTAATTGTGCCGTTACAAGCTTCAAAGTTGTATTTATCATCTGAATTTGCCGAAACAAGTTTAATATTCTGAAAGCCAAGACTTTGTTTATTTGAAATCAGATTAAAACAAACTGTCACGGAACCTGCCGTGTTAGTATGATTACTATACGCCTTGCATTCATAATGTCAGCGGGAGAGAGGGGAAGCGGCGCTGCGGAAGAGCCCAGTGCGAGTGAGAGGTGCCTGTCATCTTCCCTACAAGCTTCAAACATGTATTTATCGTGTGATTTTGGAAATAAAAGTTTCATATTTTGAAAGCCAATACTTTGTTTATTTAAAATCAAACAAAACACCCGAACCCTGAGAAACAATTTTTTTACGCAAATCCAAGTTTATTTTGAAATGAGCTGTTGCAACTTCCGACTGATTTCGATAGAGCGGTTAATATTAAACCCACAAAAAGCCCCGCTAAAAACAAGCTGGAAAAAATGAGTGCAACACAAACTTGTGTGGCCGTGGGCGGGGGCAAAACGCAACATCTTGCAAGAAACAGCGTCTGAGGGCTTCCTAACATTTAATAAACGATGAATGGGTCATACTCACTTAACGGGAAGAAACTCAGCTTTCAGGCAATATTGACCATGTTTAGCTAAACGAAACAAAGGGGTAATAATAAAGGCTCTGAATTAGCCCTGAGCGAAAAAATGCTAACGCAATTAGCACAGAACTCAAGCCAAAATACCCTTATTACTTATCAAATCTGCACAAACAAAGATATTGATTAGCAAGCTGAGATTCCACAGATTCCAGACATATAAGTATCATCACTGAGCGATCAGAACTCGCGGCATGGGAAGCAAACACAGACATTACACAACGTAGCATTACGGAGCAAACACGGGAGAAATTCTTACCTATGCTGTTCTGATCAAAAGTTGTGTTCAATGCATAGACTGTATATATAAATGGACGTAGGGTCCGTGACGTCACCCATAGGATTCTGCAGAGTTGCCGAGAAGCCCTTAGTAGGCGGAGTCGGCCACTAACGGCTCGACAGTGACGTCAGAGTCTAACTCCCGCCTGCTCCAAATAAGGGCAAAGAGGCGGAGCCGAGGCGGGACCTGCTGCCTCCAAGCTAGAAGTAACACAGCTAGCTCAAGCTAAGAAGCTAAGCTAACATGCTCCCCATCTGCACACTGCCGTCACATTTTACGTTTCTAAGGTAAGCGGACATGAAACTATTCAGCAAAACTATAAATAATAATCTAAGTTATTGAGTTTTTAGCATAATACTTCAGAATCTTAAAATCCCTTAACGTTTGTATGCAATGTGCTAAATGCAACACTGGAATCAAGCAAATATTAATATGTTTGCATGACATTAGTTATTTATATTTTGCCCTCACTTAATTATACGTTTAATACATTTAAGTCAAGCTAAGGTACATGTGATGGTAGCTAGTAAGTGCTCTTACCTGTGAGGCCTCCTCCAAACAGCATTATAACCAGACTGTATCATTAAAACTATAAGTACCAGTTCTAGATCCTTGACTTTAGACAAACAATTCAAAAGACAAAATGTATTTAAAGACCAATCTTTATTTGAAGGTGCCTCTTAACCTGAGATATTAGTTATACAGTAATAGTATTGACAATCTAAAAAAGCTGAGCAACTCAACAGTCAACTTTATATTTCTTATTGTCTAAAGCATTTATTATTTTCATTTTTCCCCTCTCATATTCAGTGTGGACGGATTGAGACAGCGTGGTGTCCAGAGAGCTGCAGAGACTTCAGGGAGAAACCTCCGTGTGATGGACGTCCTGTCTGTTGGTTTGGCCGGAGAGGACTGAGGGTCTTTCCTCAGCGAGGAGGACCAGGCCTGATGGAGGAGCCCATGCATAGCTGATACCACCTGATCAGGCCTAGTCTGTCACTTTATTTGACTAAATGTGTTTACTTATACATTTAATAGGTTTACACCTTCTGTCCATATGTGCTTTTTTATTTAACCTCTTAAGCCCGGCGATCCCCCCATTGGACCCCTCCCACTTTTTTTTTTTTAGATAATGTTTCAGGGCTTCTTAAATTTATGAAACTATTAATGTGTAGCACTCTCATAATAATAATAATCTCAGCTAACTGAAGATATGAACCATTTTTAGCTAAAAGAAACACAACAGTAATACCAAGCCTTAGAATTAGCATTTTGCGAAAAAATGCTAACTAATGCTAACGGAGTTTTGCACAGCACTCACTCTCAAAATGCCCTTATTACTTATCGTAACTGCACAAACAAGATATCCGATTAAAGCTGAGACTCCACATATTCCATACATGTAGTGTCATCACTGTACGACCCCGAATTTGCGGAGCTTTCAGCCAGAAAAGAGAAAGTAAACAACATCCGGTTTCAAAGATATTACAATAATTACATCTTACCTTTTTTGATTTGTGATCAAAAGTTGTGTTCAACGGAATAAAAACGCCGCTCAAGGTTAATCCAATGTGTCTGTGTCACGTAGAATTTTTTACTGATAATACATCATCATATTTATGGCAATAAACTGGGTATAAAGTTTTGCAGTCAAGGCTTGTACTTTCAGATGTGCTTCCTTTGTTTCTCTATTACCTCCGCAATGGTAATGTTTACGTAGATTTTGGAACTGCCCATCGGATTCTATTGGATCTAATGGTTAAGAAAAAGGTGTAAATCACTCAAATCGACCAATGGGTTCCATAGATATGGTCCTGCGTAAAGTATAAATTGTGAATCCCAGCGGCACACACATTACGCAGCAGACTCTACGCAGTGTTTACTACGTAAAGAAGAGGAATTGCAGCAGCACCCAGAGCGCAGAGCGGACAGCAGATAACGGAGCAGACTACAAGATTGGCGTTTAGGACTTTTGCTATACTTGCTCTATACTTGTAATAATGGCTTGCAGGAAAGAGATGCTTACGACTTTACAGGCAATGGAAATGGTGACTAATGCTGACAGCGATGCAGACATGTTACCTGTTGATTCTGAGTCAGACGACGAGGACCTCTTGCAGCCAGAACGGAACCCGGAGCGTTGTGACTCTGATGATGAAATTCCACCACGGGAAAGGTATGTAATCTCTCTGTTTTTATCTATTACTTAGTTATTTGGTGTACGATTATTCATATAGTTAATAAATAATTAAGAGGTAATAGAGAAACAAACGAAGCACATCTGAAAGTACAAGCCTTGACTGCAAAACTTTATACCCAGTTTATTGCCATAAATATGATGATGTATTATCAGTAAAAAATTCTACGTGACACAGACACATTGGATTAACCTTGAGCAGCGTTTTTATTCCGTTGAACACAACTTTTGATCACAAATCAAAAAAGGTAAGATGTAATTATTGTAATATTTTTGAAACCGGATGTTGTTTACTTTCTCTTTTCTGGCTGAAAGCTCCGCAAATTCGGGGTTGTACAGTGATGACACTACATGTATGGAATATGTGGAGTCTCAGCTTTAATCGGATATCTTGTTTGTGCAGTTACGATAAGTAATAAGGGCATTTTGAGAGTGAGTGCTGTGCAAAACTCCGTTAGCATTAGTTAGCATTTTTTCGCAAAATGCTAATTCTAAGGCTTGGTATTACTCTTGTGTTTCTTTTAGCTAAAAATGGTTCACATCTTCAGTTAGCTGAGATTATTACCGTTAATCTGGTGCTACACATTAATAGTTTCATAAATTTAAGAAGCCCTGAGACATTATCTAAAAAAAAAAAAGTGTTTCTTTTCAAAGTGATGGGGATGAAATGGCTCTATAGTCACTAAATGTGTTTCATTCACACACTCAAAATGGCATGTTTACTGCCAAGGAAACAGGAATTACAGGAATTAATCTAATCTCTTTGTTTTTCCACATTTCTTTTCATAGTGATGGAGATGAGGATGCAATGGCTTCACCACTGCCTACTTTCACCCAGACCACACCTGCCACACCTGCATCACCATCACATTCCTCCAGAAAGAGATCTGCACCAGTATTGGCCACTCAGCCTGCATCCAAAAAGCACTCACTTACCATCGTCTGGTTTCTACCAGCTTTCTGCAGCATCAGATGCATCTGTAAACCAAAGGAAGCGTGGCCGAGGTGGGGCTCCCGCTCCTCAGCCAGGAAAAGGAAAAGCATCAGATAAATGTGTAAAACGCAGGAAGCGTGGCCAAGGTTCTTCCTCTTCCAGAATGACAGAAGAAGAACTCGGGTGGCACAACAGAGAGGAGAATGACCAAACACCAGAGCCACTGAATTTCATACCAGCCAGGGTCCCAGGCCCAGCGCTCGACCCCACTGTAGCATGGTCTCCCCTCTCCATTTTCAGACTTTTTTTTAGCGCTTCAGTGGTTCATACAATCATTTCCAACACGAACGCCAACGCCCTGAAAAGACTGCAGGCTGGAAAGAAGCATGTTTGGAAAATGCTGACTGTGAGGGATTTCTATGTTTTCCTGTCCATTATAATTTTCTCCGGCCTCGTCACCGTTCCCAACCGATCGGACTACTGGAGGAAGAAATGGCATATAACTTCAATTTCCCAGGTGATTCCACAAGGAGCTGCACAAGATGACGAGTGACCCCAGCAGGACAAAGCCACACACACAGTAGACTTTCAGGGAGCAGCTTGCTGCAGAAATGTTGGAATTTGGAACCCCACCACCCCCACCACCACTCACATGCGGGCCCAAGTTTTATGGGAAAGATGTCCGGATCAGGAAGAACTGCAGGAACTGCCATGATGCTGGCAAAAAGAAGGTGAAGACAGCTGTGTACTGCAGAAAGTGTGAGGTCCCTCTGTGCTTCACTTCCAAAAAAAATTTTTACGAGGAATGGCATGCTAAATTGTAAAGTTTTAAATAAATCTGCTCCAGTTGGAGTCAAACTTCATTTTGTATATTTTTTTTATTTTTTTATTTTTTTTTACAACAGTTGTATTTGGATGGAATGAATACCTATAGTGATAATTCAAAGTAATAAAATGATTTTTACAGTGAAAAAGGTCAAATGGAACTGATGGTTCCCAAATTACCCAGAGGTGAGTCCGCCTGGACTTTATTTTTCTAAATCTCTCTAAAAAGGTCAAATTTATCTTGTTTTGCATCAATCTTGATACAGGGTACTTATTATATTTTGTACTTTGGATTCCTAAAGCTTTTAGTCTACTAACCCATCATCCAAGGGTGGTTTTCACTATCTGTAATGGGTTTTTTTTAGGCGGAGATAGAATTTACATGTTTTTACTATGTTCCATATGAATTTATTTTAAAATAAAAACATCTATATTGATTTCTGACACTTCTTCATCCAACTCACAGATGTAACCTTGCTTTGAGAAAAAAGATTATTAATTTCCCCCTTTTAGAAGTGAAGATATAGTCTTTGTTGTGTAAGTGGCATTTTCGAGCCTGAAAGCTGAAAAACAGGCTCAGGGCTTAACAGGTTAAAACATGTTTGATTAACTTTTGGTTCACATTTCAATAAATTGAATTTGTATTTGCACTCCTTTTGTCCATTATTCTTACTGAAAATGTTAGATTACACATTCACATCCGACTGAAGATTGGCCCCATTTATTTGTGACGTTGCAAACTCTGCGGTACAAGGCACAAGTGATGTGAAGCTCATAAAGTGAGGCAAATAGAATTAATCAGCTGATGGAGTGTAGATGTGGAAATAGGTGCATTCGATCAGCTGACTGTGTTTTCACAATAAAAGTAGTTTCTTAGTGAATGTCCTGTACTGGTCTTAACATCTCATAACATCAGCTTTTAATTTTCCTCTTGGATGTTCTTCTTGACCCTCAGAGAAAGAGGAGATTCTGAGTCGTGTCTTTCAGGCATGTCCTTTCCTAACAAAAATTACAGGAAACATAAAACATATTATTATTGTGTTATTTATGAAAGCGGTGTGTTTGTGTGTTTAGGGGCTGTAGATATAATTATTTTATATGTTGAGCTACAAAGACAATCAGATTATGAATGAACAGTATTAAATTCATCAACATTGAAATATATTTTATTATCAAAATAATATTGAACTGTTATCAAAACGTAGTGCAACTGTAGAAGCTTGCTCTGTTGTCTCACTGAAAGAATAACTTTTACCACGTTTTTACAGACAATATTGAGAGATAAATAGCAGTTCTCACTATGTGTTAAATATCTTTGCCTTCAATACATTAAATTAGAAAGCTGACAAGTCATATTGCTTGTTAACATCTAAATGTAACCTTTTGCATGGAAAAAACCCTCAACTTCACTGATGTGTAGGTGATCTAGTATTTAGTATTGTTTAATGGAATGTATAGCAGTGTATTAAAGTCAATACTTCATTTATTTAAACCAATATGTTTCTTGATTCTTTGTACAGTATGAAAAAAGAGTATTTGTACCTGTGCTGAAGTTCACTGCTGTGAGGAGTCCAGTTCTGTCTCTCACTCTCTGGTCCAGCCTGTCTGCATCACCTGGACACTTTAAACAAACAGATATATATGTAAAGAACCATGTGTACAAACAATATAACTTATTCTCTTCTGTTGAACATGTTGGATTGTGTATTGTCCGAGTCAGGGTCTTTTTTATTTTACTGTAACTTTGGAAGTTGTGTTACCAATGCTTACTATTTATTTGATACCAATTTGGTAATGCAATTAATAAAAACAACAAGGTTTGGGTTCGTTCTTCAGATGACTGTGATGTTAACGTGTAAGCTCAATAATGAACTCCAGCTCAACCAACCATATTGTAATATCGAAGTAATCATCTTGAAATATGACATTAATAATTGTAATATACACACATCTTATTGTGAGGTTGATTTCACATACACTACTTCAACGTTAGCTTGTCTACATACTTGAGCATAGCCAATTTAAATTAAACTTAGCGATGCATACAGTTCCTACTTACATAATAAAATATCTCTCTAAGTTACAAGGATGACCTTATTTTATCAACCTCAAACAGAAGCCGTTAACGCTTAACACTTGTCTATTTCGTTTTAACCTTTATATATACGGTCTATGGTTTTAACTTGGAGGCTACGAATAGCATCGTTAGCACCGATGTAGCTACCACTCGCTTACACGCTAACCCAAGCCTTAACATTCATTACGTAGCTGATTGAAATCATAAACACATAAATAAAGTACTCGAATTTCACTTACCGCAAAACGGCATTCATGCACCGTCTGTTTTAACCGCAGAGCGAGTCACAATAGTCCGATATATAAGCATGAAGAACAAACAAACACGGCCGGGGTCAAGTTGTGTTCCATGGATGAACTGAGCAGGCAGAGTCCCTGTAGCTTCACGGAGACGGAGCAGCTAGCAGAGAGACAAGAAGCTAACAGCAGCAGTCACTTGACAGAGCTGTCACTCAATGTGACCATGCCCTAATTTATGCAAAAAACTTTAAGACCTAATATAAATAAAAGGGTCGCGTTAGAAAACAATTCACTCACAGATTCATAATCATGAAGGTGGAATCTAACTATATCTATAATAATATTTATTGGATCCATGGGTAGAAACATGTTTTTTTAGGCTGTGAAATTGGGCATTTTAACATGGGGGTCTATGGAAATTGCTCCTTTCTGCAGTCAGCGCCTATCGGCCAATATATGAACTGCAGTTTGTGGCACTTCCGTATTGGCGTCCCGGCTCTTCCCCAGAGTTTGCCGCTTGGTTCAATGGCATTAAAACGATAAAAACGCTGCTGAAGGTTAATCCATAGGTTAATCCAATGTGTCTGTGTCACTTTGAAATGATTACTGATAATCCATCTTCATATTTATGTCAATAACGGAGATTTCATATCAGCTGCTACGAGAGTGTATGACAGCTTCCGGTGTTGGGCATTCTGGCTACGCATCACTCATTCACCAATGGGTAATGTTTAGGAACTTCCCCTCGATTCTATTGGCTCTAACAGTTAAAAAGAGGTGTCAATCATCAAAATCAACTGAGGGGGGCCATAGAAAATGCACCCAAATGACCCCAGAAGTGGGTTTCTTTTTCAAAATCTCTCTAAAAAGGTCAAATGTCACAGGTTTTGCATCAATCTTGATACAGGGTACTTATTATATGTTATAGTTTGGATTCATAAAGCTTTTAGTCTACTATCCCATCATTCAAGGGTGGTTTTCACTATAAGTAATGGTTTTCTTTGGACGGACACTATAATTTACATTTTGTTACTATGTTCAATCTGAATAAAACAATTCTATATTGATTCTGACTTTTCTACATCCCGCTCACAGGTTTATCATTGCTTTGAGAAAAAAGATTATTAATTTACCCCTTTTAGAAGGGAAGATATAGTCATTTGTTCTGGGAATGTCATTTTCGAGCCTTAGGCCTGAAAAACAGGCTCGGGGCTCAACTGCTTTTTAAAGAGCTTACGGAGTAGACTGGACATAAGGAACACACTCCGGGTGTCATTGTCTCCAATTACCCCTAGATTGGACCGGCTTGTTGCAGAGACACAAGCTCAGGGCTTCCACTAATTCAGCGTAACGGTGAGTTGTATTTTTATGCACTTTATATTTGTTTTTATGCCGGTGTTCAACTGGTTATTGTGTTAACTGGTTAGATCTGCTTACTCATTTACTTTGATTACCTCTTTCTTTTGCAGATGTGCGAGAGACTTTGAGACAGCGAACTGTGTTGAGTCAGTGTTTGAATGGGCAGATTGTCTGTAAACTGCAGCATATAAATGAAGCCTGCAATAAATAAATCAAATCGATTGAACTATAGCCGAGGCAATTAAGGTCTGAACCCATGCTTTGAAAAAGTAACTACTTTACTTGCATGTTATCTAATCGTCTGTGCCGCGGTGCCGGAGACACGTTTTTTTGTTGTTGTTGCAATTATATGCCTTTGTGGTGTGTTTGATTGCAACATTCAACCCAATGGAAAATAGCTAACCAGTTAACACAATAACCAGTTAAACAGGAACACAGGTCGTATTATTTTATTTCGTCATATTCATCCCCCCACAACTTGAAGGCCGGTCCGCGGAAATATTTTCTTACATGAAACCGGTCCGTGGCACAAAAAAGGTTGGGGACCGCTGCCTTAGTTGACTCTGCGGAAATGCGCCTGAAAGCCCATGAGTGTGGACATTAGGAATGGGTCATAGTTTTTCACAAAATAATTTATTGAGTCATAGCATTTGTGTATAGCAAAATCAAATGGCCTGTGATAATAAGACATGAGCAATGGTTCCAATCCGTCCTGACTCAGACCTCCTGATGGTGTTTGTGACTGCAGAGGTCAGGCTTTGAGGGAGTTTGGCACCAGGGAGTGAGGGGTAGCATTGGGGTTCTTGAAAGGGTTACAGAATCAAGGGAGATAAGACAAAGGCAGGAAAAAATGACACGTTGTCAGTCATATAATAATAACCCATTAGCTTTGAGCCTGGACTGATTTTAGACAGAGATACAGTAACTAGTTGTCATGGAAATGGCCAGACCTCAGTTGAGGTAATGGGCCTAAAACAGCATGGATTATCCATCACAGTAACTCAGGGGAAGGGGGGTTGTGGTTGTTTGTCGTCTATGTATCTGTGTTGAAGGGCGCAAGTGGGTATTACCTAGCAAAACGTGCATGCTCATATTTCCTCTACTCAAAACTAGAAACCATGATATCCTCAGTTATTGTTTCAAAATCCCCCATTGATCACAGGGTGTTCAAGGCAGACGAGGACAGATGGTGATGTAGCGGGCCTGCAACAGACGCATCGTCCTGATTTCATGTTTTCATGTATGACTGGATGTTTTGCTTGATTACATGCTGGAAATATATCCAGGTGTCTTGCTCTCGACCGTTTTGTTTCCAAATGTAATTAGCTTGATTGAAAGTCCTCATGCATACAGCAGCAGTATGGATTTCCTCTCATCCTCAACTAAAGGGTTATTTTGTTAGAAGATGTTTCAGCTATATGTTTAGATTGTACAATCTCATTTTCTTCTGGTTTGTTTATAACAGAACCACCAATAGGCCTATAGTTGTCAGGGAGAAATGGCCTCACTGTTAAATGTTTATCTTCATTCTAAAAAGCTCTCATGTATGAACTATATTGGGCAATAAGGACATAATAGGTATATAATAATAACCAACTATACTTTGACAATTTGTACATAATAAGCCTCTAAATTAGAAAGCTAAATGTGAACTTCATTAAGCGAACATTTCTTAACATTTCTTAATTAACTTAGCGCACATCCATACACTACCTCAGAGTTGCTTAGCAATTATTGAATTTTCGGGTAAGATTTCTAACAAATAGAGATAATGATGTGAAATTACTCTGAAACACACAAGGGCCTCATCTTGTAATCAACACATTGTACTCTTGCTTTTGCACTAATACTAAAAGTGGATGTGGCTCCCATTTGTTTGTTGACTATGGCTGTGAAGTTTGTTTTTTGGCCATCAATTGAATGGCATCAATTCATCAATGAATTCAGCTTCAGTCCTGCTTTGAAGTAATGTTGGCTTGTTGGCCTTCCTATAAACAACCCATACCTAGAAATAGCTTTACGTGTTAAAATGTATAAAATGCAAAACAAGGTTATGAAACAATGTTGAACCGAGGAATTGCTCTGAATTTTCTTTACGAAAGAGACTCAAGTAAACACCTCAAGCAACGGCAATAGTTACCAAACATGACGCAGGGAAAGGAATTGGAAAATTGGAAAGGTAATTTAGACAGTGACCTCAGTGAACATGCATAAATACCAGTTATTTTACTTCAAAATGATTTCTCAGTTTACAAATTCAGTCTTAATGTTCAGGGTTATACTGACAAAAAGGTACTTTGGGATGTTGTTGGAGCAGTTGCACCTTATCTCTGCACATTTAGCTAATGACCTACAAGGGACCTGGATATTAAACATCGCCTGGTTTCACTTTTCACGGTTTAATCGCGTAAAAGGGGGGAAAAGCAGAGATAACATCGCAAACACCGAGCGAAGCCACGAGCACTGGCAGACAGAGCAATACATACAAATCATTCACAAAGACTCTCATCTCCCACTGGATTTGACTGGTAAGGCTGATAGATATGACAGTATGGTAAGGCACAATGGATTTGTCGTGCTGATGCCCAGGATGGCTACACATTTCACCCCAGAATATAACAAATTAGCTCTACAAAATAGAAAATGTAGATCCTCTGAATTTCCTCTATCACTGTTTACTCTTACTGATAATGGTGACACATGGAAGCAATACAAATACATTATTAAACAGCCTTTTCATTTTTGACTTTATCTGGCAAAGCAGTGCACTAATGGCTAGAACTGACCTGCTTTATCTTTGTGACAGAGAATGTGCAATAAAGCAAGTCCGATTCAGTTATGCGATACTCACAAAACAAAGACAGCATATTATTCAGAGAATAGCATATCGTGCTGGAAGAAATCCATTCAAATTGCTGCTCTGTGGTGCAAATCCCTACATTTACGACGACCTTGTAAGGGCATATTCCCAATGTGATTATGCATCCTCAAATATTGGAGCTGTATCTGCAATTGTTATTTGGAACCACAGAGCTGCTTGACTTTGCTAAATCAAATTGGCCTGTTCTCATTATTTCCACTGATGACCCACCAAACATACAAAGAGGGAATTAGTGCCAGAGACAGTCGTTCAGCTGGGCCAGGACACTCGAAAATGCACATTTGGCTAACAATAGACTCCCATCACATCTGCATTTGAGTTCCTAAATCAATGTCCTTTATACAAATTAGCCCCATCTAGTGGAAGATATACATAAACTATGCGTAGAAATAAAAAAAGAGAAGATAACAGGCTATTGTAAAAGGCTGCTGGTTGGTGTTACAGTCAATGCGATGACGTTATTTTGTTAGAGACGATATATACAATACCATTTTAAAGGAGCACAGCCTATGGAACCAGTTGTGTAGAGTCTTAGTGAGCTTTCTTAAGTCTGAGATTTAACCCTGATGTCACTACAGATTTTCTTAGAGAAAGCCTGCACCAATTTGGTCATGGAGTTTAATGGACATGAGTATTTGCTATGGACAAAGTAAAATAAGTGGACTAACCAATTCGTCCCCCAATGGTTTTGTGGATTACGATTAAGTGTCTTTCGCCATTTTGTTTTTTTGGAGCCAAAACTGACACGAAAGGGACGATCTAAGTACAAATGAACAAGACATTTCAGGTGACCACAACACTGTGAGAGGTTTAAAGAACTACGATGAAAACACGTACAACTGCAAAACACTGCGCAGCTGCTACTCCATCATTATTCAATATCCAAAAGGTATTTATATTTAGTATTATGTCATTATTAAAGTGAGGAGACTAATCCCCCAACAATGTCAACTTTCTATATAAAATGATAACAGTTTTCATACATAAAAGACAACAAAATATAGACGGTTTTGGAGATACATGTTATAAAGAAGATTTTTTCACTATTTCATTTGAAGTAAAATGTTTTTTACAACCATCTATTGGGAAAACAATAGACAAATAAGAGTTATCGAAAATGCTCACTACTCAACGTTGGGGTATCTCAACAACTAAAGCTTTTTTTGGCTTTTTCCTCTACTATACTGTAAGTGGAGTTGTTTAAAAAGTCAATAGTATACATTATGTTCTATCTTATTATTGTAGAATAACCTTTTATTAATGTAGCTTTGTATTGGTTGTTGTTGTTGTGCGTCTGACCTTTGAATGACAATTAAATTGACCATTTCTAAACTACATTCAATCTAATCATGTCCAGATGGATAGATGGATCTTGTGGTGTGTGTTTTCTCCACTCGGCCTCGCCTTCTGTCAGTATACGGTTTCTTTTTGCTTTAGCAGTATATTATTCTATACTGGCCATTCCTCACCTCCGCCTTTCAGCTTAGTGGCCATCACTGCCTGCACTCTTTTCTTCTAACTCAGCTAGAATCTAATGGGACACAACCCAATACAAAAGATGTCAGTGGAGGAGTAGAAAGGCAAACAATGGACAGCGAAAAGGAGCGTGCTTTCTGACATGGAAGCATTCACTGTCCAGTCACAAGGAAATGCCCCCAGTGCTTCTCTCTGATGCGAGAAAAAAAATTGCCTGTGCCATGAGAGATCAGGCAGGAACATAAAATGAAAAATGGATGAAGAGAGTTCACATCCAAAGGTGTTATAGCAGTTTGCTGAATAGCTAGATGTAAGCCAGTACTACAGGCAAATATGTTTGAATGTTAGAAAAGTCTTTATTTATTTGCTATTTTGCACACATTACATTTCTGAAACTGAATTCTGAACATTGGATAAAACTTGGCATAGCTTTGGCACATCAGAGTCAAATATTTGTACCTGTATTTTTACGGAGGGACTTTTGGATATCTCTTTGTATCACTTAATGCATTTGAAAATATGTCAGCAACTACAAAAAAAGTCTATTATGTGTATATATGTGTTTGGAGTAAATGTTATATAAATCAGACTATTAATGACATATGAACATGCCTCTGTAAAAAACATCAGAATATAGATATACAGTAGAAATCAAACTGTAAAAATGTGTGTTCATACTGAATAGGAGAATTTTGGAGTATGAGAATAAAAGCTTGATTTATATATTTTGCAAGGCACCACAATTGAACAGTGATCCTATTAACCACAATTATTTCTGAAATGTTATGTATGTTAAAATATGCAAATGAGACATTGATTCATGCTTACTTTTGGAGAATTTAGGCGGGATCTAAACATGCTAAACAACAATGTAAGAAAAATAAACACAGAAATGTGAATTGCGGTTGTTTTCTTTCTAAGAAATGTTATGAAAGCAACAAAGCCAAATCCTCAACCTCAAGATCAGTGCATAAAAAAACAATTACAATCATAGCTCTGCATTTTAAACTTTTGCACATGATAGTATGAAACCAATGATATGATAAATACAACACAACGTATGCATTTAAAAAAAGCTTTAGGATTTTCTGTTGTTAACCCTCTCTGTGTACTGTTTTTCCTCCTGACAGAAGTCCCGTCTAGCACACAGGGAGTGCTTTGTTTACCATTTCAAGATTGGTCGGAACAAAAAAGAACTAGAAGGTTTGAAGCAGAAAAAGCAGTGATAACCACTGAACCGACACAAAAAAACACAGCAGCACCAAAAGCAGGTTAGGACCCAGAAATCTGTTGATGGAGACCAAAAACAGAGCTAAAAGAGTTTGAATATTGGATTTATATTCACAACGATGTCGCAGAAACAACTAAAAGATTAAAGGATCTTGTTACTACATGCCTGCTAGATTCATAAATGAGCCACTGTTTGTTAATAAGTCCACCATAGCAACCTAAACAGTGAGAATATGTCAACATTGTGTTCACAAGTGATCAACCACTTATTCCAAGAGTCACACACCATCAGTCATTGCAGGTTGCAGAATTGAAACATCCTGGTTTACCGTTGAATCATTACTTGGCAATCAAACAACACAGAAATGAGCCCCAAGATGGAGCCAAAGATGAATCAAATCAGATATGATACAGTGCTTGTTCAGAGTCTTTAAACCTATTTGCAAGTCTTGGTTTTTAATGAGAGCAAATTGTAATGGATGGGCTATGGAAATTAGACCTGTTTACAAAGTGAGCATGAGAGTGCACACAACTCTCATGGCTTTATCTCTAGAAACAAAGCAGACTCCAGCACTGTTTACAAGTGTTTAAGTTGCATGAGATTAAAATGTATTTTCCACATTATTACACTGCTACTATTGACAGCTTGGAGTGATGGAAAGTAACTAAGTACATTTGCTTGAGTACAATTTTGTTGGACTCGAGAATGCTACTTTAAACATAACATTTAAAAGGCAATTATTGTGCATTTTACTCCACTACATTTATTTGAAAGCATTTAATACTTACTAGGTTTTATTATTATCACATTTAAATAAGAACATTTGAATATATTATTATAGGTTATGCTATTCGGTAGCATAAAATCATATTAAAATAAACTGTCTTGGTCTGAAATGGAAGCCCATTCTGCTCTGATCAACTGGTAACAGATAACCTTAGCCTATCACGTACAATGTATTGGAACACTAGCCAATGGAAGCGCAAGTGTTGGGATTTTAGCCTTTGAAGACCATTTACATGCACCAAAACCTATAGAGCACTACAGGAAGGGGAAACCCATAATAGAGGCCACTTGAATATATTTGGATGTTAATACCTGATAACTTTTACTTGAGAAATAAAGTATATAAAATGTAGGACTTTTTTTCTACACTGTGGTAGAATACTTATTTCACAACGACACACACAACAGAAGTACTTGCTTTATATACTTTTCCAGTTATACATTTTTTTTTGCTTACTTCTGCTTTGGGATAAAACAATCATGAAACTCAAATAAGGCAACCGCAAGACAGTCAAACTAGATTGTTGTTGGCACACAATGTTGCCAATTACAGTTGCACACGAATGCAAACAGGCTGAATGACAAAATGTATCCATTTGATTACTTTTCCCTATTCCTTGGGAGGGTGGTGTACTGGGTGCTGACGTGAACGCCTCAGCCCGGCCCCTTGCTATAATGTGAAGGGGAAAAGTCCACACACAAAGAGGCAAGGCTTCAGAGCGGATCAGCGCGGACGGCGCGCAGACGCATCAGGTGCGCACCAGGAGAGACTCCAAGACGCGCAGCAGCGAGACAATGCATGCTTTACAGCGAAGAAAGTACTGTTGTTTAGAAGTGTTACTAATGTGAGGCGTAAGAAAAAGTAAAGGGATATAGCGAAATCTTGAGTAAGACGCAAGAAAGACAAGTGTGTTGAGGAGCGCGCATGGAGACGCACCGGACAACAAACCTTTTCCCCTAAAACCTCTGCACAGACCTCATTGAGATCATTTTCAAGTTAATATATAGGAGGAAGAATACATCATGAACGACTCGGAGTCTGGGTGGCTCTTGGGGGAGCAGTGGAACCGCAGCAGAGCGGAGGAAGAAGGGGAGAAACTTTTCGGCATCGGCGCGGATATTTTCATAACGCTGCTGGTGTTTGGACTCATCTTTATGCTCGGTGTGCTGGGCAACTCCATGGTGATCACCGTGCTGGCCCGGAGCAAACCGGGGAAGCCACGGAGCACCACCAACATCTTCATCCTCAACCTGAGCATCGCAGACCTGTCCTACCTGCTCTTCTGCATCCCTTTCCAGTCCGTCGTCTACATGATGCAGTCCTGGGTCCTGGGCGCATTCATTTGCAAATTCAGCCACTATATTTTCACCGTGTCCATGCTGGTGAGCATCTTCACCCTGTCTGCCATGTCCGTGGACCGATACATTGCCATTGTGCACTCCAGGAAGTCCTCCTCTATCCGGGTGGCGAGGCACGCGCTGATTGGGGTGATGGTGATTTGGATACTCTCCCTGGTCATGGCTGCGCCCGTCATGTACTACCAGAAAATCTTCCGCATGGGGGATAATCAAACCTACTGCTGGGAAGATTGGCCAAAAACTCTGAAGAAAGTATATGTGGTGTGCACGTTTATTTTTGGTTATGTGTTGCCTCTGCTGCTGATTTCCTTCTGTTATGCAAAGGTAAGGAAAAGCTTTCCAAACCGGTCGTTTAATAATTATGGACTTTATTTTAAAGACATACAGTTCACCTCTATTTTCTTGCTTGCAGGTTTTAAATCACTTGCACAAAAAACTGAGAAATATGTCCAAAAAGTCAGAGGCATCAAAGAAAAAGGTATGTATTCACACCTGTTTTTTAGGGGTCTGGGGTGTCATTGATTACAGCCATATGTTTCTGATTGTAATCACAAACCAAAAACGTATAAACACTGGATTGCAGATACAAATATGGGGTGTTGACTTACTGAGTGTTGCATTACTTGCGTGAATTCAATAAACATTATGACAGAGATATGGTCATGTATTAGGTTCATAGTTTGTCTAAAAATCATATATTAATAGCCAATGTAATATGTTCACCAAGTCTCCAGTAGCAAATAGAGGGTTAAAATCTCAGCTATAAGTACATCAATGTGCATGGATAAAACCAACTTCTAAAATAAGTTGATTAGTGAGTCCATGAATGTTGTGCATATTTGCCAGCAAACACGAGTTAAAAAAACAAAAGATATGATAAAAAAACTGCCAATCTTTAAGGAATAAAATACCACAGCAAAATTAAACATTCCCAGTGCAAACCCTAATCACAATTGACCCAATTTAGTGTTGAAATTATAGCTTATAGCACTCATGTCAGACTTTAAATCTTACATCGAAATGTAGCAGATTCCTATGGCTAATACCTAGAAGTATCATTTTTTATGTTTGTTATATGTTTTGTCCACGGACCCCCTTTCCACTTAAAGGAAAGCCATAAAGAATCTTGACTTTGATTCATGCTTTAACATAGATGATTGCAGGTCAGTAAAACGAACATTTCTGATGTTCCATTTTTGTTTCTGTGACCTTCAAAGAAAATGAAAAATGTCCGTTTTCCAACCGGCCCCTGTTGCCATTTAGCAAATTATGATAATGAAGGTTAAACTATGTCACCCTTTACAAAATGCCCTTTTCAAGAGAAGAAACACCCACATAATTAATGAAATGCCCTCAATATTTCTGGATCTGTGCATTTCATGCTAAAGCAGGAGCCTTTTCGTCTGTCGACACTTTGTTCCATTCAAAGCAGGGGTCAGGGTTCTTTGCCTTAAGGAAGATATAAACCACAACTTCAAGGACCCTCACATTATTCAGCGAGGGGCAAAAATCCCTCTGCACCAAATACACCATCAGAGAAAACAATTTCCCTGGTTTCTGCTGTTCCTTAGGGCCAAAATGATTGAGATGAATATTAATGTTCTAATGCTAACTGGTAATGGCACACTCGAGCAAAGTCGCCGAAAGGGCTATGTGCAATCAAACCCCCATTCAGCCTTAATTATTGCTGTAATTCCGATTCCCTGAGAGCCAGTTATCTGCTGTCGCCCGCTTGATTGTCTATCTGTCTGTCGGCCTCTTCATTGTCCCTAACATCGGGCAGGTTTCAGTAGCAAACCCTCTGATAACGGCATTGTGCAATGACACCAGGATGTGAGGAATTGATGCGTTAATGTGCACCTCTCTACATGCATGTTTTGTTGCACTAGGCTTAGAAAGGAAACTTCCACATATCCTGATGATTTACTGCGCTCACTGTGCAGAGTACTGGTCCAGAATACACACAGGGAATGTTACACTGACAGCTTTGTGACTAACAGTGCATTAAAGCCGGGGCTGAGACATAAATTACCCTGGCAGGAAGCCTACTGTTAAACTCTAATGTCACAACAACGGACTGTCTGCACACACATATTAAATCTGAGTGAGGTATCAACAACTTCAGGGATTCATTTCATATTGGACGCTGACTTCTCTATTAATATACAAGCATGGAGCCATTGCCAAAATCTAATTTCTTGGCAGTGTGTCCGTTTCGTACAGTGTGTTTCAAGGAGAATGTTGGAATGGAAAGAAGACTAATGTGCAGCCAAGCACTGTGCAGTATGTCGCTTGTATAATTAGAGGATAATAAATGTGCTAGGTAAATTAACTACTGGATAGAGTCACTGAAAAACACGATTACAAAATGAGGGAATAATATACAGGGAACATGTACAATTCTAACCACTTAGAGAGCTTTGAAATTATTAGCCATAAACTGCACTTAAAAAGCTATTCTCAAAACTGCTTTTAATGACTTCCATTGTAACCCGGCAGGAGCTGTCAAAGACGCTACAGTGTGTTCTAGCAGCTGTCACCAATGTCAAGCAGTCCTAAATCTGTCTTTCATTCAGTAAAGCTTATATTTAAATGAGTAGTCCAACAGTTTTTCAACTAAGCTTTTTTGCCCATTGTTAGACTAGGAGATCAATACACTCTTACATCTGTACTGTAAATATGAAGCTACAGCCAGTAGCAGGTTAGCGTAGCATTACAAACTAAACCACTGCTAGCCTGGCTCTGTCCAAAGATAACAGGACAGGAAGGCTGTGGCTCAGCAGATTATTCCCTAATTACCGTGTCCACATTGTGAAGTGTCCTCAACAAGACACTTAACCTCAATTGCTCCAGATGTCAGGCTGGTGCTTTGCATGGTGGCCTACTGACATTGATGTGTGTGTGTGTGTGTGTGTGTGTGTGTCAATTGTATTACAAAAAAAAAGAGATAAAAGTGCAACATAAATGCTGTCTTTTGAGTATGTTTTACAATATTTTAACAGACTCTCACCACAAATAACCAACACATCTTAACACATCTCAATCTCATAATATTGGACATTACATCTTCTTATTTTACTCATGTTCTGTGAGTGAATGGCAACCCTTTAAATAATAAGTTGTGACAGATAATGGATGGATAATAATGGAAAACATTCAATGTAACAACAACATGTATTTTGTTGGTTTACAGACAGTTATGTAAGGGTATCTTTTGACCGGGAGTATTGACTTGGCTGGTTGCCTGGTAATCTAATGATAATGATAAGATATGGAAGTAAATGCTACACTTCAACTAAGAGGGAACAAATATGTGACATATGGCTAAACTATACCGTTTCTTTTAACCCTGGCGCGATAAACCTCAACCATCGCGATAAACACATTGCGCTATTGCACTCACATTTTTTGTAATAGTTTAAAAAGTGGAATAAACAGGACTTTGGAAACCAATGTACACCTTTTATCTTTGTACTTTGGGTTTAGTTCAATGTTCAATATGTCTAATAAATATCGTTATCTTATTATAAACAACCTTATCGCATATTTTGGTCATATCGGGCAGCCTTGGTACAAAATGTTAATTAGTTGGCTTAAGATTTTTTCCAGAGGCCCTGAAAACTGCAGTCATTAAACCGCTCTTAAAAAAGAATAATCTAGATGCCTCAGTAATGAACAATTACAGGCCAATATCAAACCTGCCATTTCTAGGTAAAATCATTGAAAAAGTAGTATTTCAACAGTTGAGTAACTTCTTGCATTTAAATAACTGTTTGGATGTGTTCCAGTCAGGATTTCGTCCAAACCACAGCACTGAGACTGCTCTTGTAAAGGTCTTCAATGACATCCACTTAAACACAGACAGTGGCAGAACTTCAGTGTTAGTATTATTAGATCTCAGTGCTGCATTTGACACTGTTGACCACAACATATTACTAGACCGACTAGAAAACTGGGTGGGACTTTCGGCAACAGTTCTAAATTGGTTTGAGTCCTACTTAAAGGACAGAAAAAACTTTGTTTCTATAGGTAAATACACATCTGAGTTGACAAATATGACATGTGGGGTACCTCAAGGCTCCATCTTGGGGCCTCTTCTCTTTAACATCTACATGCTACCACTGGCTCAGATAATGAAAAACAACAAAATAAGTTACCATAGCTATGCGGATGACACACAAATTTACGTAACAATTTCACCAGGAGATTATGCTCCAATTCAAACACTGAGTAAGTGCATTGAACAAATCAATGACTGGATGTGTCAGAACTTTCTCCAATTAAACAAAGATAAAACTGAGGTAATGGTTTTTGGAGCCAAGGCAGAACGTATAAAAGTTAGCGCTGAACTTCAGTCTGCAATGTTCAAAACAACAGATAAAGCCAGAAATCTAGGTGTAGTCATGGACTCTGACCTGAGTTTCAACAGTCACATTAAAACAGTTACTAAATCAGCCTACTATCACCTAAAGAACATATCTAGGATTAAAGGACTAATGTCACAGCAGGATTTGGAAAAACTTGTCCATGCTTTTATCTTCAGTAGACTCGACTACTGCAATGGTGTCTTTACAGGCCTCACTAAAAAATCTATTAGAAAGCTGCAGCTAATTCAGAACGCCGCTGCTCGAGTCCTCACTAACACTAAGAAAGTGGATCACATCACTCCTGTTCTGAAGTCTTTACACTGGCTTCCTGTGTGTCAAAGAATAGATTTCAAAATATTGTTGCTGGTTTATAAAGCTTTGAATGGTTTAGGCCCAAAATACATGTCTGACCTACTGCTAAATTATGAACCATCCAGAACCCTCAGGTCTTCAGGGACTGGTCAGCTTTCTGTCCCCAGAGTCAGAACTAAACATGGTAAAGCAGCATTCAGTTATTATGCTCCAAATATCTGGAACAAACTCCCAGAAACCTGCAGGTCCGCTGCAACTCTTACTACTTTTAAATCCAGGCTGAAGACTTTTCTTTTTGCCGCTGCTTTTAATTGAACTATTCACATCTTAAACTGCACTGTAACTTTTAACTTTTATCCATGTATTTTTTCTTTTAATGTTTATTTTATTATCTTTCCTTTTTAATGACTGATTTTAAATGCCATTTTTAAAATGTCTTCCATTTTTGTAAAGCACTTTGAATTACCTTGTGTTGAAAGGTGCTATATAAATAAACTTGCCTTGCCTTGCCTTGCCTAAGATGCTTTTAGACAGCTAGCAGTTGCTCGATGTACACATTGACATTCTTTCTAATGGCCAGCCGAAGGTGACTAGGCTGGTATGAATAAGAGGTCCAATTCTATAGAAGTATATTACATTACATTACATTGCATGTTACTTGTTAGACGCTTTTATCCAAAGCGACTTACATACTCAATACTGTGGGCAATCCCCACAGGAGCAATTTGGGGTGAAGTGTCTTGCCCAGGGACACAACGACATGCTGACTGCAGTGGGGTTTGAACCCCATATGAGAAAATTACCTTTATTCTCACTTATTTTTTACCTCAGTTACCATGGTTATGGTCTCAATCACTAGTTTCAAGTCTTCATATATACAGCACCATATTTATTTTATACATTTAGTTCCCATTTCTTTATCAAGCAGATGATAAAAGAGGGTTTGTTTTATAGAATGTGAGGTAAGCTACCTTTTTCAACATTTGGACAGAGCCAAACTTGCCATTTACCCCTGCCTCCAGTCTTGCCAAGCTATGCTAACTTTTATCTGGTTGTAGGTTCATATTTATCGTACAGATATGAGAGGGAAATCAAACTTTCATCTAACTCTTGGCCAAAAATGAATAACCAGATCTCCCACTATGTCAAACTATTAATTTAAGCCTTAAAAGTAGGGTAGGTAAGTTTGAGAAACCGGCTCGAGATCGCTAGAATTTGAAAATACACAACCGGAGAAAATCTGCCACTTCCTTATAGAGCCCCTCCTCCAACACACACGAACGCGCACATGACCAATGAGGGCACAAGATAAGTTTGTGCACAGATGGAAGGCTGACAGGCAGGTAGGCCATCCAGTTATTTTAGCCGGGCCGGCTAAAATGATTGGTCGTGCTTTTTACAGTATTACGGCTTCCACAGATGACATTTTTTTATGGATTTTTTGTCAAAGCACTTAAGATATTCATTGCTATCGGGATGTTAAGAGCATTCCATGGAATATAACAAAAAGTGTATCTCGAGCCGGTTTCTCAAACTTACCTACCCCACCTTTAACTAAAGTGTCTCAAAGGTTGGAGTCATGTTTGTTGGGGTCAATGTGCATATCATGTGCTCTCGTAAAGCAACTGATATGTCACAGGAGCATGGGTGCTTCTCACAAAACATCAGGTGAGACAAATCAGGAGATTGCAGAGGGTTACAGAGTGCCCTTGGAGAAAAAGGGGATAATTTGTACAAATAAGTGTTTAATCAATACTGTGTGGTTTACTTGGGTCTGCAGCTTAACACCAGGCCTGTGAATATAATGTCAGCGACAGCTGTGAAGAGCAAGGTTATTCCCACTGCTGTTCCGACAAACATCTTATCACCCTCAGTAGGCATCAGACAGCCTGTTAAAGTCATGCAGACACGCACAAAAGCCAAATCTCAAAAAACAACATCAACCTAGCAGTACATCTTTCGTAATCTTTCCACAAGTCCTGTGAGCATGACAAATCCGCTTTTAATAAATCTCTTTCTCCCCTCTGGTTTTTATGTCGTGTTCAGATAAAGAAAAGCTGAATATGTTTATTTATGGCTCAGTTTTATGGTCTCGGGAATGAATACCAGAGTGTATTTGACTTGGCAAACAATAATGCTTTTAATGGCTTCTCAGAGGTTAAAATGTAGTAATTAACAATGTAGGTTAAGGATTTTATTTCTTTGGGATATGAGTCAGTCAGGCATCCAGACTGAGCACACACAGATGGTTATGGATAATTAGGAATATGAATATTTAGCCAAGTCGTCTTGAAATGATTTTAAGAGCATCTGTAAAGTAAAACAGGCACAGCTAACTACCCAACCTCTCACATGTGACGGAGATGCTCATTACCATCCTGAACTGAGTGTTGTTATGACACACTCAACATCACTGAGTCACATTTCAGTGGCTTTAATTGTTATTTAGAGGAATATTAAAGAAACATTTAGAACTGTATTTGCCTAATAGTGTATTAAATACTAAAAAATGTCAAGATATGGAACCCCAAGGCCAATTTTTAAAACAGAATTTGAAATCATTCTTAGAGTAAACTCCACATTAGAAATTAAGTATCTTGAAGATAATGTTGTAGAAGTTAGCTAAATATAGTTTTGTAGTATGTAAACTGTAAAAGCGTTTCAGCTAAATAACACAAAGTACATCCTGGCTGATACTATGTAAAGGGCAGGTAGTGTTAGCCTGTTTGAGAAGCTAGCAGTATAAAGACCATGTACAAATGATTGTTATATCTGGAATAAAATATAAATCTATCTGAGGACGTCAATAAGTGTGTTACCATTTACCCGTTGTAATGAACAATTTCATTTTGTCCATAAACAAGCACACATTTGCAATAGCTAAGACCATGCACGCACATCAAGCATTCAGACACAACAACGTTTTTGTTATATTATCCCAGTGTGTCTCACAGGCTTTTTATATCGAACAATATTACTTCTATATTGACTTTCAGCCTTCTAACTCAGATATGAGGTCTGCAGCTGAACCTCCAAACCAAATCACTCTTATGCCTACAATGCATTCTGGTCTATTGAAAATGTTGTCAATACAAACCAACCTTGAAGAAAATTGGCACCTTGTTCCCGTGATGCATTTCTTCCCCTTTCATTCTGATATCAAAACCTGATGATTACCAATGACGCTTTACATGGCTGACGTATTTCCTGCAACAGTTTTCAATTCAGGTGAACTGGTAATACCTCCACAAGATTTGCTGTTGCCATTTATTATGGAATGTATGGATGAAAAGGCACCTTGAATTGCAGAGAACATCATATCATGATAACCATGTTTGCCTAAATGTGTTGTTAGTATGTACTTTTTCTGTCTGTCTTGTGTCCTGATATCCTGCTTTGCCTTTCATTATAGACACAAAGATGGATCATTGCAAATATAAAATAGGAATGTCAAAAATACATATTGACAGGTTTTAATCAATGGTTGGATGCTTTTCAGGGAGCAGCTAAACCAGCGTGGCAGGAGAATATTTGAGTAGTTGTGTCTTCCTGTGATGATGCTGCTGTTTATATTAGCCTCTGACGGCTCTCTGGGGGTTGAGCTGAAGACATGAATATGTTATGGAGGCTATCCAAACAAGGCAGTTATTAACAATCTGCTCTTTGGGAACCTCTGTTTGGTTAATGTGTCTATTTGTATGCGTTTGTGTGTATAATGGTCTGGCTGATATCTCTGGCCAATATTTACCTTTCTTTTCGATTTGTCCATGATCCACTCAGAGACATTTATTTCTCATATGATCAATATGTAAAACAGATCGACGCTGCATTCTGTTGGCTTTGGGGAGTCACCATTCTTCTGTGTTCGTTCTGCTACAATCATTTTTATGATTGTTTAAATTCACCTTTCACAATGGTGTATTTTAGTTTAGGTGCTATAAAAATAAATTAGATATCCCTACATTGAAACAACATTGATGCAAGCTTTCAACAGGAAGAGATGTGGTCCCTTGACAAAAATCTAAGAGAACATTGAATGTTTTCCAATAAATTAACCAGTTTAATTTAGGATCTCTGAGGGGTTTCTTTCCCCCCTCTCTCTTTCGCTTTTTGTGGCAACTTTGGGGCAGCACAACAAGCTTTAAATACAATTTTTTTTATACTGGCAATATTTACAGATCCAGCGCAACATTAACACTCATTTTGAGTCTTGAGTCTAACAGCCTGTAGGGCTGTACGATTTGGGGAAATAATCTAATTGCGATTTTTCTGACAGATATTGTGATTGCGATTCGATTTGCGATATTTGTTTTTAAGCGACCCAACGGAAGTTTATTGTAAAATGCGGCCATATCTCTGGCTAGGAAGGTCGTATCAATTTGCTCCCGTCTCTAGCACCCCCGCAGCCATACTTGCCAACCCTCCCGATTTTCGCAGGAGACTCCCGATTTCATTGTCCTCTCCCGGTTTCCTCCCGAGGTCATATTTCTCCCGCATTTCTCCCGATTTCTGACAAAATCAGATTTACTCAGGACTGAGTAACTCGGACTTTAAAACAGCTACACCATTGTTTGGTTTCCATGGTAGCGCGTCTCTTTAGTAGCGCGCGCAACTGAAAGTCTGAGAGGGTGAGGAAGATAGTCACAGCAAACAGAACAAGAATCGACAATTCTACCCTCTGCTCACTCCTTTCCTGCCCACACATATGCTCCATCAAGGATGGTGCTACAGGCCGCAAGGCAGTGCACTTACAACTACAATAAGCATGTTAATGTTAATCTAATACAGCTCCGGCGATCCCGCCCCCCGCGGTGGTTTTGGAAATGCTCCCGATTTCTGAGGTCTCAAGGTTGGCAAGTATGCCCGCAGCCCGAGCTACGAGTGAAAGAACTAAACTTACATGAAACTTCCGTTGGGTTGCTTTAAAGTCAAGCTTCAGTTTAAGATTGACCCTGTAATAGATGTAAAACATGTGATGGAGCATTACTAACCTGACTCAGATGGTTTGTTTCACCAAACCATCTAGGAAAGCTCCATTGGAAGCCATTTGCAAAAGTATTTAAAAAATACTTGGCAGGTGATTGGATCAATCTGTCTATCACCTTCTATCATGGGCCACTTCTGATTGGTTAACAATGGCTGGTACATGTGGAGCACAGCACTTCTGATTGGTGTGGATGACTGACACACAAGAAAAAAAGAAAGAAAAAAAATCGATTAAAATCAATGTAAAGTAGTGGTTAAATTAAGCAAAATTACAAAATATTTCTTTCTTTACTCATATATATTCTTGCAATTATACATTTTTTAAATGAGTATTAACAGTATTTGTTATGTATTTGACAGTTATATATAGCCATAACAAAAGTATTTTTTAGTAAAATTACAGAAAATGCAGCTAATTTTGCCAACAGAAAATCATTTATTTGTACGGTTAGTTTTGTTAAATTCACATTTAAAAACGGCTAAAAAACAGATAAATAATGTATTCCATTTCTACAGTTTTTTTTTTGTTAAAATACATGACACATTTCAATAAACCGTTTATTCTTGTAAATTGAATATGATTTCCTGTAATTATGAAATACAATAAAAAACTGTAATGTTTTTGGGGGAAAAACTGTAAAAAAACATTTTTTTTTACAGTGTACCGAAGTGGAAAACGTCTGTTGCAAAGAAATTAGAAAGGTAGCCTAGCTGACAGTTACAACATTATGTAGCTAGCTGAAAACACCAACAGTAGCACACAACATTATATGCCAAGATATACACCATACATATTTGTCAAGTCAATAGACTATTATATGCCCTTTTATTTCTTCCCTAGCATTGAATGTTTATTTTGTAAACCTTGCCATAGTTGGTTTAATTGCTAAACGTGTTATTTTACAAATATCTTACCTTCCTATAGGTTGTAACACGAATGAGCCAAGTCCCAGCTCCTATTATGTGCATGGTACACCACCCAGGACTAGAGCCAAACTGTCTCAACCCATACACCCTGCAGAACCTCCATAACATGTACAGATTCGATTATGGACCTTTGAGGCGTAGAACGGAAGAAGAGTAAGTTATTCTTACCTGTAATAAACTACTACTGTGTTTGATGAAAAATCAAATCATGGTTTGCTATATATGAATGATATGTTATAGGAGCAAATAATTCAGGGAAGAAAGGCTACTAAGTATTTCCATCAAACTTTATTTTTAGAAATGTACAAAATGTACATATATACACTGTATATCATCCATTCCTCCCCTTATAGGCGTTTTCGGCATCTTGCCTATCGCAGCTTTGTAAGGTGTCCGGTGCCTTGCTCAAGGGCACCACGGCAGGGCAGGAGGTGAACTGGGACCTCTCCAAGTAGAAGTCCACACTCCTTATTTAGGTCTGGTCGGGGACTTGAACCGGCGACCCTACGGCTCACAGTCCAAGCCCCTACTGACTGAGCCACTGCCGGATTAGGCTAGCAAGAACATGTTTATAATTGCAATCTTATACGGTCATTCATTGTAGCTGGCATAAAAACAATGTTTTCCCTAGCAAACTCATGTCTAGCTCTTGGTAGCCTTCTTTTTTAGCTCGGTAGCATACACGCTAGGAACGCCAACTATAATGTAATTAAAGGTCCCATGTCATGGCCATTTCCACTGATCATAATTCCATTGTTGAGGTATACTAAAATAGATTTATACTGTGCATTTTTCCAAACTCACATTGGTTTCGCATACAGCATCTCTGTAAAGTGTGTGTATTCAGCAGTATTCACTCTCTCCACTAAACAGCTCGTTGCAGCTCTTGCTCCCCCCTCCCTGTGAGCCTAGTGTGCTCCGATTGGTCAGCTCGGCCACTCTGTTCTGATTAGTCAACCACCAGAGAGGCTCCGCCCATGTCTAACAGTGCTTTTTTCGGCTCGCTCTCAGCGGAACATCAGTCTTATAATGGCCTCGGTACAGCCGTATATTTTATACGCTAACTAACCGAACTGTACCTACAACTGTTGTTATAGAAGAGTAAGTTATTTGTACCTGTAATAAACTACTACTGTTTGATGAGAAATCAAATCATGGTTTGCTATATATGAATGATATGTTATAGGAGCAAATAATTCACGGAAGAAAGGATACTAAGTATTTCCATCAAACTTTATTTTTAGAAATGTACAAAATGAACATGTGTAAATATACATATATACACTGTATATCATCCATTCCTCCCCTTATAGGCGTTTTCGGCATCTTGCCTATCGCAGCTTTGTAAGCGGCTGCCGGGGCTTTTTCGGATGAGGCATCAGAGTGGTCATCCCGTGTGTGTGTTGTCCGCCAGATACGCCAGGAGTTTCCTGATCTGGCTGGATGAAATCAAATGCAAATCACAAAATATTAGATAAACTTAGTTGTTTTAGATTTGTTAGTAGTAGTTGTGGTAGGAGTGTGTATCTATCTAATCTATCTATCTAATCAACACAGTTAGCTTGCCAGCTAATATGCTAACCTACGTTTGCTAGTTGTTCAGTGTAATATGCCAATCTACTATGAACAACAGCTAGTCTAGGCTAGCAAGAACATGTTTACAATTGCAATCTTATACGGGTAGTCTGCTACGTTCGGTCATTCATTGTAGCTGGCATGAAAACAATGTTTTGTCTAGCTCTAGGTAGCCTTGTTGTTTCGCTATGTAGCATACACGCTATGAACGGTAGCTCGGTAGCATACATGCCAGGAACGCCAACTATAATGTACTGACCGTACGGTAAATCACCCGGAGTATACTGTCTATGAGTATTTCGTGTGTGATTGCAGACATTCTCCAGCTATGAGATACATGTAAGGCCATCTGCTAACATTGGAGTTGATATATGGAAACGCTAGCAACTTAGTTAGCCCAGTTAGCATTGCTCGCACACACACAGACACACACACTGCTGGAGGAGCAGACAGGCTTGGCGATAAAGCTAGAACAAGCGAAACTCATCCTGAGCACACACAAACACTCACAGCCGAAGTAAAAACAATAAGTGTGGCTTGATATTGAGTAAGAAAAAGGTTTATAACGCTGTGAGCATGGGTCTGCGGAGAGCATTTACAGTACAACGTAATAGTCCGAAAAACGTTTACCCATTTAAACAGTCGTGGTAGAGACCTTGTTTGTTTTAAAGATCATAAATACACAAACAACAATGAATACTTACAGGTTGTGTACCCGAACTCCCGCTGGTCCAAACAAAGTAGGAACAGCATCGTTCTTCAGTGCCCTACGCTGTACATATCCGGCATGAATCCTGAAAGGTTTTGGGAAGCTTTGTTACGTGAAAGGCTGGCAGAGGGTGCGGCCATAGCTCTGGGCGTGGCTACTGGCCATCCCTACGTCACGATACCCAGGAAGTAAACAATGGAAAATGAGAAATCTCCAATGAGGCGTTTTGGGGAGGTATTTACTGTGTTAGAGTTTTACTTGCTACAGGGTGTATTTTTAGGGTTTTTGACTCTGCAGACCGTTTACATGCATAAAAACCTTCATAACACACAAGGGGACGGGTAATAACCGGAAAAGCATGACATGGGACCTTTAAGTTTCGCGACTGACCGTACGGTAAATCACCCGGAGTATACTGTCTGTGAGTATTTCGTGTGTGAATGCAGACATTCTCCTGCTATGAGATACATGTAAGGCCATCTGCTGACATTGGAGTTGATATATGGAAACGCTAGCAACTTAGTTAGCCCAGTTAGCACTGTCAATGGCAATTAGCAGCCCGAAAAACGTTTACCCATTTAAACAGTCGTGGTAGATACCTTGTTTGTTTTAAACATCATAAATACACAAACAACAATGAATACTTACAAGTTGTGTACCCGAATCTCCCGCTGGTCCGAACAAAGTAGGAACAGTATCGTTCTTCAGTGCCCTACGCTGTACATATCCGGCATGAATCTCTGAAAGGTTTGTGAAGCTTTGTTTCGTGAAATGCCGCACACACAGTACAATACCGGCTCGAACATCTGAAGGATGTCGTGGTTCTGCCCTCGGTAAGGCATGAAGATTTCCCCTCACAATACAGGACACAGACCCTCGTTGGCATGACTGGATACAGTTTTGAACTGAACCTGAGCTTCCAACAGTATTATATGTTCTGCTGGCAGAGGGTGTGGCCTCTGGGTGTTCACACGTCACAGTACCCAGGAAGTAAACAATGGAAAATGAGAAATCTCCAACGAGGCGTTTTGGGGCAGCATAGACAGGTCTTTTCTGTGTTAGAGTTTTACTCGCTACAGGGTGTACTTTGAGGGTTTTTGACTGCAGACCGTTTACATGCATAAAAACCTTCATAACACACAAGGGGACGGGTAATAACCGGAAAAGCATGACATGGGCCCTTTAATGGTGCATTTTCGTATATTTCTGCTCAATGTTTTATTCATTTGTTCTCATTATTATCAGTTAGTTTCTAGCAAGTGAACATGGTGGTTGATTTAGTTTCTAAAAAGCTGGATATGTTTTTCAGAAGTTGGTAAATAGAGCTAAAAGAAGAGACAATATCGGACCTACATTTACCAAACTGTCTGAAATCAAAAAATGACCTGTGATGAAATTTAAACTAGGACTCGTATCAAAGCATAAGACATTCGTAAATGTTTGGATAATTTACTACCCAGGTACAACTATTGCCATTTTTATGGAAATATCTCAACATGCAAGGGCATCCCATAGAGCAAAAAAGATAAAAAGGTAACAAGCTAACACTGAGAAATGAACAAACAAGTGGTCATTTAGATTTTCATTTAAACCTAAGTACAAATGTTGATTCTCTGAGTAATGTTGTTGCAGTGTTACCTGACTAAATCTCTCTCTGTATCCCCCATTTGTGTCTCCCAGACTGCTCAGACGGTCCTGGTGGTGGTGGTGGTGTTCTGCATCTCTTGGCTCCCTCACCACATCGTCCACCTGTGGGCGGAGTTTGGGGAATTCCCGCTGAACCAGGCCTCCTTCGTGTTTCGCGTGGCCGCCCACTGCCTGGCGTACAGCAACTCCTCTGTGAACCCGGTCATCTATGCCTTCCTGTCGGAGAACTTCAGGAAGGCCTACAAGCAGGTGTTCAAATGCCAGATCGGCACCAGTGACTCCCCGCTCAACGACCTCAAAGAGATTCGCAGCAAGGCGGACACCCCACCCTCGACTAACTGCACCAACGTCTGACATAGGAGGTGGGGATGGTTGGCTCAAATTGAATACCTACCATCCCACTGAAACTCAATGTAAAGTCATAATGAAAGAGCCATAGGACATGAGTTGGTGTGTGGACTTTTTGCTCTAGGTAAGTGTGGTTGCTTGGATATTGCTGCAGCTATATTGTTCCACATAAGCGCTGTTCATTATTGTACCAGAGGAGATGAAGCCACTGTAGCTGCAGGGCATGATTACTCCGTCTTTGATCAGTGTCTGTGTCTCTCTTTCATAATAAACTGCGGAGTCCTTCACCCACAAAATAACCCTCTCTCTAAATAAAACTGACTTTGATTGGAGACAGAATTTACTAAAGGTCAAAATACAATACCTATGAGGTTGTTTTACTTTCGGACTTCAAACATATTGAAAATGTAAATTGGCAGTCTTCTTTCAAGATTATTATTGCATTGTGTAGCATCATCATCTGCTGAAGTACAACTGTTGTTGGTCTTTTCTGTGTGAAGAACAGCATTTTGGGCATTACACTAGGGCACTGCTCCTACTACTAGACTCCTGGTACTAGGATGGGTTAAATGCAGAGGCCAAATTTCACTGTGTGTGCTGTGTGCTCTGCATGTGTGACCATTAAAGAGGGTTTCATCCCTCCCAATTCTTCTTATTGTTCTTGTTCTTGTTCTACTCAGTGAGCTTTTACAGAATTGTGTTCTTTGAGGTATGAGTAAGAGATTACAACTTGAAATTCAGAAAATACATTTACTAAACCCAGTAACAAAATTGTGTTTGAACAGGACTACAGACGCTGGTTTCACAGAGTTATGACTATAGATATAACTAGTAGTTGGACATCAGGTAGGTGTCTAAATTCATCCCTTGGATAAAGCTGTTTAGTTGTTGACTCTTTTAAAAAGGCCACTATCGACTTTCCATCAACTCTGGATTAATTAAGACTTAAAAACATAGCTGCCCGAGAAACCATTGCTGTGTCTCAAATCGCATACTTCTGTACTTACAATTGCTGTTTTGTATAGGTGCGTCCCAATGCAAAGTATGGCAAAATGCAGTTTACTATGAGTACCTGGAATGTTAAAATGTTGTTAGTGTGGAACGCTGGACACTTCTCGACAACAATCTCCATCTTGGCTTTGTAACGGAAGTTACTAGACCCGCCACGATTGGGGTTGCTCCAGTAAAAAACAGCACTATACAAATAAAAGTAATGGGCCTACATATTTTTTATTGTTTAAGTAATAATAATAATAATGATAATATAATAATAATAACTATTATTACTATTATTATTATTAAGTAATGTACCACTTTACTTGTGCCAAACAGAAGCCATTGTTAATTCCATAGGGTTAGTACAGTCTGAAATAGTTTGGTACCGTGAAAAATAACTTGGATATCTAGCTAGCTAGCTAGATTTCCAAGTTAACAGAGACGATCGTTAACAGAGAAAATCGCCACTACTGGTGAGGGACCAGCAGCCATTTAAGCCATTTAAGAACACACTATATATTACAAATTCATGCACTGCATTAGTGTTTACAGTGTACGACATGCAGTGTATTAAGGGAAGTATACACATTTGTCAAACTGCCTAGCCCTCCTTGCTTTAGTAGGATGAAATCTCAATGTGACCAGTAACACGACTGGCTGGCAAGACAAGGGCTAGGTTATTTAGCTAACTTATCAATAAGAAGTCATGTTTCTATTCCATTCTCAAATGCGATTGAAGTGCGTTTTTATCAAATTACTTTGCAAATTGTAGTTTTGTCAGATATTGTCGGACTTTGCACTTGGCCCATAAACAGAGTAGATGAAGTAATGTGCACATTGGAACAAAACAACTCGCCATGGCCATCTAACCAATCTACAATAGATACATGCCTTATGGAACCCCTCCAAACTGTAGGTTGGCCCCTTGTTAAACTACAACAACACACTTTTTTATTTCTACACAAGTACAGAAAATACTACGTGTATGTGTGGAGTTTTGGTGTTGTCAAAAAGTATAATGGTAATGACAGTAATGTATAGACTAATGGATAAAATGTTAAATAAATAAAAAGTTTTATGTTAATTGCCCAACACTGCTAAAAAAGGTTGCATCTGTAAATATGGAGAAAAAACACCATACCATTGCCATTGCATTAAAGCCTGTATTTTACATTTGGTTGTCAATACTGAGAACCAACGAAGCAGATTTTCACATATGCCTGTAAAAGCTTCACTATGCTATGTTAACAGTTTTCAGATTGTGTTGTGCTGTATGAGCCGGAATGTTGGGCATATACTGTAAGGCTCCATGCTTGTTTTGCACCCTTTCTGGTAGCCATCTTTCCGACCATAAAAAAAGAGATCTTGTGGAAATAAATAATTCTGATGTTGCTTTGTGTATGTGATGTGCCAAGCCTCCACCCAGCAGCTTTACCTCAGTTTCACAACATCATTATAACTATGTGAGGCCTTTAACCTGGACCTACAGTGTCACATATTTTGGAAGTTGTGGACTTGAAGGAATGTGCCGCATCCATAATTCGTTTTTTAATTATTGCTGCTGAATGGTGTGAAACACAAATTAAGGGTTGTGTTCTGAGATATAACCACTTAAAGAGCACATGAACAACATATTTTTTGTTAGCAGAACACTTTCAATTACATCTCACAGATTAATGTAATTTATTAACCATAAGAGGTATCAGTATAATATGTACATATAGGGGAGGAGGACAAGTTTCAGCTCTTTTAGAGGGACTTAGAAATAAATAACACTATTACATTAATAAAACACTTTATATGGAAGCCTACAGAGGAAAGAGAGAAAAGAAAATCCTGTCAACCATATCTCTGGAAATAAACAAAAAATTATGTTTCTTCTCTACAGTAAGGACTTTTTTCTTCTCTTGGTGTAAGGACTTCTCTACAGTAAGGACAGGTGAAAAAATGTTTTTTTCACAAGGCTAAAAAATGACAGTTTTCTTTAGTTCCTTTTAATGTAGTAATGGATTACCCATTTTCAATGTTTGTTTGGTTATCATTGGTTTTATAATCCTAATATATATGCATCTTTGAACTTTCAGATTTTTTAAATCATTTTTGTTCTTACTGACACCCAAACAATAAGCCTATAGTGAAACAAAAAAGAAAATACAGTATGTTCAAATGTAAAAATCTCTTAATAACAAATACAGATATATTCTTCAGTGCCCTTAATTCCAAAGTGTTAATTTAAACTTTTCCAGTGCAACTTTCACGACATCATTTGACTTTGGGTGAAAATATTTCTTTTTTAATATTTACAGTAAATAGACTTTGTGAATACAGACACACATTGAGCATGCCCTCCATAAAGCTTGAACGATTTACATTTGTCTAGTTTTTATTCATTTATCGACTAAGAGGAAAATATTTGTACAGCGTTCAGTGCTTTATGTGTTTTACTGAGGTGGTCCTGGTGTGTCTTTTCAAACGTCTTTCCTGTATTGATTCAGTGTGTCGTCTAAATCAAATTATTTACCAGATGTTTAATCTGTCTATGCTTGAAAATGCAACATGTAAAAAACTTTGAAGGCTCTGGATGGTATTTTTAAATATATCAAGGCGATTGATTGTGTCTTTATGCAGTGCTACTGATATTAAATGATTATATTAACCTGTCTTGCATTTTCTTGAAAGAAAATATTTTATTTCTTTGTCACTATCTGCCTTTTTATTAATTCCTCTATTTTCTCACGAATGAAAATCTCAAAATACAATTTATGTCTAATTGAGGCTTTCACTTCTATAAAAGGAGCTTTTCTTCAGCCTCACTGACACATCAATCCTCACCTCCCTCACTCTCACAGTGGGATGTGAAAAAAGAAAGAAAATAGCACGGTAGGTTCCCACCAGTTGGGTTCCCCTCTGAGTTTTTGTGTATTACATTTCCTGGCATCAAGTCAACCCAATGATCTAAGAGGCCTGAGGAAACAGCATGTCCCATGGTGCCTTGTACTGTAAATATCTATAGCAACAAGGGGTCTTTTTCAATTAAATTAGCAAAGAATGGATTATAAAGATTAGATTATTTTTACATGGGAAAGATATGAACCAAAGCATATATGATGCTTTGGTTCATAGACACAGCGGTGGTATGCACATCCTCCACTGAAATAAAAAAACACAAGGGACTAGAAAATAAAGGATATGGTGTATAATGTGTACCTTAAATATGGCATGCATGTTTATTAGGGTTGCCAATCGATTAAAAAATGTAATCCCAAAAAATGTTTTTGATTCTCCATTGTCACGATTAATTATTTGTTTTGTAAATGGACATTTAAGGGATATTTTTTGTTTGTAATACCCTTTTAAACATGGGAGTGGATAAATATGCTTGCTTTATAGAAGATTAATCTTTGTCTGTCCTCCCCCCTACTTCAGCAATTTTGTCTTCATACGCGTTCTGTATCTTGTTCGCAAGGGTCGCCCTCATAGGCAGTTCATAAGCGCAGTCATTGGATGTGATGTGAATAGGCGCTTTCACACTGGAGTACTTTTCCCAGGGATAGTTCCAGGGACTTTCCTGGGGAGAAAAAGGTTCCAATTTCTGATTGGCTGGGCGAATTGCAAACCACGCCCCGTAAAACTCTGAAAACTTTTTTTGAAGCCGCCATTTTATTTGCTGGCATTAGCATTATTAGCATTAGCATTAGCCCAGCGCACTAATGGAGAGAGACTAACTTATGGCAACACAAAAGAAAACATGGGAGCGGTGGAGTGATGAGGAGGTGTTGGCGCTTCTGGCGATTTACTCGGGAAGACTCCCAGCAGCTTCTACTGAAGCCAGTCCCCAACTCCGGGGACTTCGGGTGGCAGTATACGCCATGAAGTTGTTTGCGGCCTGCCAGTAAACCCAAAGCAGAAGAAGAAGTGACGTCAGTGGCTCCCTCAGGGACTTATTCCGGTGTGAACGCGATCTACTAGATAGTTCCGGGGAACTAAGTTCCGGGAACTATTCCTGGGAAAAGTACTTGGTGTGAAAGCGCCACATTATTTCAAGCAGACCCTCGTCCTTCACAATGTTAATTGGCCTAAAGCAAGCCATTTTGCTATTGCTGTCAATAGGTTGTTGCTTGTGAAGTTGTCTCCATTGTAAACTATCGAGCGTGGTCTGCCATTGGTGAGGGGGAGGAGCAACCATTTGGCCAGCAAGTGGTTTTTAAAGGGGCCCTATTCTGCAAATGTTCAGGTTCATATTTGTATTTTGTGCCTCTACTGTGACATGTTTCCATGCTTTAATGTTCAGAAAGGTATTTATTTTTCTCATACTGCCTGTGATGCAGCTCCTCTTTTCACCCTCTGTCTGAAACCAGAGCCCAGTCTGCTCTGATTGGTTAGCTGGCCGGCTCTGTTCAGATTGGTTAATCGCTTAGAGATGTCCCGCCCCTTAGCCAATCACATACATTGTGTTGAAGCGCTAGCCAATAGAAGCACAATTGTTACATACTGATGCTGCAAAAGCTGATCTTTTTTGTCCCTGCAGTAGATTAGAAAGGAATTTACTTTTTTGTTTTTGTTTGTAAAATCTAACTCTTGAGGAACTGGGTCTATTGGCCGATAATATTTTCAAGCTGTGTTTTCCTTTCGTGTCGTTAATTTGGATTTGCTCATTGGGGGGGTGGGAATGTTGGGAGCGTAGATGTTTCAGTCTAGGTTCTAGTTTTTCCCATGATCTTCTGTGTTCCTATGTTGAATTTGATATGTCCCTTAAGAGCTGCTTTAGCTATTTTCCAAAATACTGATGGTGATATTTTTGGATGTCGACTCTCTAGACGTGATATGTTGAACCGCCAACTATTTGAGCAGTTTGGGATAATCTTTGTGGCCAACACATGTTTGTGATACTTACTATGTTCTGTTCAGCAGGATAATCTCGACATTTTAACACCACTTTTAGTTTTTTGGGTCATAAATGAAATCAGCAGAAATACAAAGCTAGCATTAGGCTATAAACGAACTACATCCCGGTCGCATTACTGCACGTCACCACTGCTAAGCTAAAGGCGTACTCGTGGTGGTGTGATGAGGTTTGGTAATTTATTCTGTCACTTGTAAGCAACAGCAGTTTTTTGGACACAAAAGCCTCAAACTTTCCTGAGTGTTATATGTCAACAAAACGTTAAAAAAGCTTATATTAGGCTTCTGACCACATACACATTCAAGAAACCGTTGATTTCATGACAAGGGAAGTGGTGAAATGCCAAGTCATTTCTGGGTTTTAGGAATCATTGCTATACCACTCTATTAGAACACAGCACAACACCTTTAGGGCAGATGCTTATAATAAGAAATAAGCAATTCCCCTCAATTTTACAAGTGGATTCATCATTCAGCACACCTGGGTAAGACCCAATATGGATGGTTTAGAATTGCGTAAGATAATTCTCCCCAAATCTGATCATTTTAAGATTCTAGTATGATAGTTTGACATTTCCAATTTGGCAATGCTGCTAGGGTTAGGGATACATTTAGAGATATCTATGAGAACATGGTTTGTTTTAAATTAGTTGTGGTTTACTCCATTTGTTGACATGTCAGAAAGTCATTTAAATATGTGTTTTGTTGTCTTGAGCTGCTGAGAGTGGGGTTGTGGAATTACTCCAAAGAGTTTTCTCTTTTGTTTTTATGTGATGACCAAAGAACCATTGACACTGGCTGGTATGATCGAAAGTCAAAGGGTCTTCCTACATTAGCTTTAATAAAACAAGCAGAGGGAATGGCAATTTCTTAGTTTTTTTCTCCTAAATTTCTTATTCGACTTTTAAATTGGCCTTTAAATACCGTCGATTCTTGCAACAGTAAAAAGGATCTTAATGATTCAGATTTCACACACTAAAACTGCAAGAAAAAAACAATTTCACAACTGTCAATTAATTAAAAACTAATGAACTGATTCTGCTATTTTAAAAGAAGTACAATTGGGAAGAACACCTGAGTAACACTTCATTTCATTTCATGGTTCTTTAGCCATCTAACACATAATGCTTCTTTATTTCCTTCTCATGAAGAAAGGACTTATTACTGCTAATCTAACACCTTGAGACTAGCACAAAAGACTAATACCACTCACACTGCGTTTTCTTCACCACAAAAGGACAAGAGACAAAAAGCTGTCTTGCTGAAAGCAACAGAAAAACACTCCAAGCATTGATCAACACTTAGGCTTAAAAATACCTCACTCCTGAACACGTCTCTCACTCTACCCACGTACACTTAGCGTGGCCTAATTTCCAAATTTGAAGTTCTAATTGACATTGATGGAGCGAGAATTAGTTCAAGTTCGGCTCGAATGAGCAGCTGTGCATACTGGAGGTAACATATTAAAATTAGAGAGCCGCATTGAAAAGGTCCCATTACCAAGTGTGTACTGTTCTCGTTTCAACGTATGGATATTGAATTTAACAGCCAGCTTAACTCTCCTCAGCATCATTCCTCCAAGGAACAGGCAGGTGTTGTATTTGGCAGGGATTTTAATGATACGAAGTGTGAAACTGAAACAGAATACATTTCTCCATGAGTACACATAAAACAATGATATGTTCTTAACATTTACAGAATAAATGTACTTTTTAAAAGAGCAGGTTATTGCAGGTAAATATGCAATGCAACATTACACAGCATTACGTAACACACTATAACACAGCAACAAGTTCTTACAAAAATAATAATTATCCTTACTACAAAATTATATTACCACAAATAATATGGTAGCTAAGATAATAATTAGTAACTTGACTTACTGATAATGCCACGTTTAGGGCTTATGCTGCGTTCACACCAGACGCGATGCGACGTTTGGGGGCGGCGCGATTACATGTAAAGTCAATGCAGAGACGTGGACAGACGCGAATTCGCTCCGACGGTGCGCATGAAGCGGTGGACGCGGCGCGAATCACACGATTGAGGCGATTGAACGGTGCCGCGTTAAACGCGAGAGTTCAATTTTTTCAACTCGAGCGTCAAATTCACATGACGCGTTCTCGCGGAAGCCAATCAGCGGTGAGGATCTCAGCCTGCCGTCACTTACGTTCAACCACACAACATCAGCCGTTAGCTGTTAGCAGTTAGCACACAGAGCTCACAGCTCCTCATATCCGTTCAGAAACTGGACAAAAGTTAAACAAGTACAAACCACAGACTGTCTGTGCCATGGTGAATACAGTCGCTGCTTATTTATGTCTGTAGGCCGTTGTTATGAGTGTGGAATGAGCATATACAACGTTAGTTTAGCCTGGTTGACCCGATCTTCATTCAGAAAACAAGCATTTTAAAAGGTGTTTTGCCTGCCGTCTTGTCTGCAGACTTGTCAAAGCATTAATTCATGGTTGTTACTAACCGGTATCAGTATGTTGTTACTTCGGCATCATTTAGAAACGTGTATTACAATTTAATCACGGTAAAATATGTTCATTTGTTGTAGTTGTAGCTCCCGAGCCAGCGCGTCTTGTTTGAATGATGCGAGTAAACACAGCTGGCAGCCGCGGTGAAACTCCAGCGTTCAGAGCGATGCGATAGGTGCGATTAGAGCGAAGCGAATAGTCGCATCGCGTCCGGTGTGAACGCAGCATTAGAACGAAGGATGGATGGGGATTCTGCAGCGAGTGCTCCCATTACATGCTTATTGCATTAGTGTCCATGTGTAAAAGGACTAGTGATGTGTCGGCTCAAAGAGCCGGCTCTTTTAAGTGAACGACGGGAGCCGGCTCGCGCCCGCGAACAAGCCATTTAAAAAAAAAAGTTTAAAAAAAAAGTAATACAAGACAGAATGATATGATGATCTCCGCGCTACGGGTACAAGGGTGACATAATATCCAAGGATTAGAGACTGTTGGATGCTGCTGTTTTGAGCATTGCAATATATTTATTTTCATTATGTTATTTATTTATGATTATTTTTAGGCTCAGCAAAGATTTGTTGTCAGTTTGTATCGGTGTTGCTATCTGTTTTTTTTTAGCGTGGTTCTAAAATCAGAGGCAGAGAGTTACAAGGCTCTGTAAATGCAATGAAAACAATTGGCCACAGCAAATCATTTATATTAAAAATGTAATTTTTACTTTTGAATACTTCAGTACAAAGGATGTATTGAATAATTTAAGTGATATATGTGTACACATATAAATCATTAGTCAAAACAGGGCTACATTTGATTGAATTATAAAAGGTATATTTCGCAGATAAACCTATTAACCCCGCCCCCTTAAAAAAAAACGGCTCTTTTGAACGGCTCTCGCAATGGAATGGAGCCATAAGATCCTGGGTTGCGGTCGAATAGTCCATTTAGCTTAGGAACCTTCCTAACGGAGTGAAATGACCCGAAAGTCCCTCAGTGGCAGCCATGATAAGTGCCGTTCGAATTCTCTAGATGAAAGGAAAGGAGGTTTCAAACTTCCTTTATAACCTCCTTTAGCTTAGGAACCACTGGACCTCCCTAGCCGAAAGGAGAGGAGAAAATGCTGCCCCACAATGCCTTGCGGCCGCGGCATTTGCCGTCACACAACATTCGGCCGTTCACGGAAACAACCGATTATGAACGACAAATGATATCATGAAAGTTACGGTGCTTATTAAGCATTTTACAACGTATGTGGTAAGTTGCCAAAGTGCTTTGTTTTGAACGTTCATCCGTATTATAATCAAAAAGAGAAATATGAACGTTAGTTTTTACTGAAATGATCAAATAAAGTCAACATTTCACAGTGTTTACTGAGCTGTGTGGGGTTTGTTCAACATTTAAAAGATGTTTGAATGGTGATATACACAGTGATAGATGTTAAGGACTAACGTTTATAATAAATACATTTGTATTGATTTTAAGATCTTTTCATACAATCATACATATTGGGATCATTTGTATTAATGTGGACCGGAGGGAGAGGGTGACGAGCATAAGTTTCACTTTCCTTTTTATTTCAATTCCAACTTTGGTCATGAAGAATATGTTTCTCTGTTCATAAAGCATAAAACAACAGCATCAGAGCACGGTGCAGAGTCTCGAGATGAGTTTACAGTAGTCCCTCGTTCTTATTAAACATCCATGTTGTAGTCCGCTGTATAGAAAACTGTAGTTTCCATAGTTTCCCCACAGCAGCAGACGCACATTTATGACGTCCGCTGGCGCATCATAAACACGTCAGATAGTGAAAGTGCAGTCGGATTCTCTAAAGTACCGCAGTCTCTTCTCCTAAGTCCTTTTGAATTCTCCTATCCACTATCCCTTAACCCCGTGACGTTTCACTCAGAGGTCAAGGAATAGACGATAGGGTTAGAACTTAGGAGCTGATTTTTGGACTATTCGACCGCAACCCTGCTCCCTTCAAAGAGTCATAATTCCCATCACTAAAAATGACTTCCTGAAACTTAAGGAAGTGGTCATAGTCACAAAGGAAGTGCCATCTCTTTCAAAGTACATTTCAAAATAAAAGCTGCCTTCTAACTGCTGATAAATTGTTATTTGTGTTCCATGACAAAGTGTGTGTATTACGGCGTTTAACATGCCTAACATTTTTATTTAAAAAATGTTCTATTGCCTGTGCTATATATTAAAGGTAGTGTAGGTAAGTTTGAGAAACCGGCTCGAGATCGCTAGAATTTGAAAATACACAACCGGAGAAAATCTGCCACTTCCTTATAGAGCCCCTCCTCCAACACACACGAACGCGCACATAACCAATGACTGTCATGCATATATTATGTATTTGAAAGTAATTATTCATCTGTCTTCTTACTGCAGCAACTACACAATGCACCTATCATTATTGATAGCCAGCCTGAGCCAGATGACAAAATGGAGCAAACTGCAGAGGAAAGGTATTAATTGTTACTATTACCACTTAATTTTTCTATTCTATACTGTAAATCTTATTACTAGCTTCATCATTTAATATTACAATACATCAGTGTGTCTTTCCCAGCACAGAATACCTGACTGCGGAGGACATTGTTGCAGAACTCTCTGCAAAAATAACAAATACATCTTGCAGCAGGTTCAATATTAATAGAGCCAATAGCCGCGTTCACACCGGAGTACTTTTCCCCGTACTTTTCGCGTTTAGTTCCGTTAGTACTCCTTATGTCGCGTTCACACTAAAAAGAGCACTTAATCTCGGGAACTTTTACCCCCATTTTTAGTGCCTGCTGAGAGATCGTACTTTCCTGGGGGAAAAAAGTGCCCCAGTTCTGATTGGCTGGGCAAATTGCAAACCATGCCCCATACAACTCTGAAATGTTTTGTAGAGCCGCCATTTTATTATCCTCGCATTAGCATTATTAGCATTCGCCCAGCGCACAAACGCAGAGAGACTAACTTATGGCAACACAAAAAAAAACATGGGAGCGGTGGAGATGAGGAGGTGTCGGCGTTCTGGCGATTTACTCGGAAGGCTTCAGTTGAAGCTGCTGGGAGTCCCAGCAGCTTCAACTGAAGCCTTCCCCAACTCCGGGGACTTCCGGCCGGGGACTCCGGGTGGCAGTATACGCCGTGAAGTTGTTTGCGGCCTGCCAGTAAACCCAAAGCAGAAGAAGACGAAGTGACGTCAGCGGCTCATTTGCGTAATCTTCCCTCAGGGAAAAGTACTCCGGTGTGAACGCGATCTGTACTAAATGCCCTGGGGTCATAAGCGCCGGGGCTCTGAGTGCCGGCACTAAATACGGCAAGGTGTGAACGCGGCTAATGTATGGGATGGAGCAATCCGCGGCCTCAAAGGTGCCTCATTCGACCCCTCTCATGAGATGTCAGTTAAGTTCACTGATGATGAGGGACAAACTGAGGATGGAGTGGACACTGGTGGTCCCAAGCGTGAATTCCTGACCCTCCTTATGGAATGCCTGAGAATGCGAAGAAAACATGTCATAGCAACTGTTTGTGCCCCATGGCGATGTGACTTTCCCAGCCGCTCACTGTCTCAAAATCTGATTCTAAATATATAATTTTCTCTATAAAGATAGAACTAATACACAATTATTAATGTATAATATAAGCTGTTTTGTGTATTGAATCATTCATTGGTCTACAATTTAATGATGGCTTCTACATATTTCACATAAACAGACAGTGAAAAAATGTGTCCTTCATGCTGATAAACATGCATCTGCCAATTAGTATTCTAAACAGAGTAGTGTGTTGAATCCTTATTTCTTGCATTTGAAACAGATACAATACAAAAAAAAGTGAACTTACTGTGGCCCGTGTTATTTACCTGCACTCGATCTGTCATCTCTTTTAACAATGTTCTTCCCTCACTTTATCTTCTCTTCACGTGAAGCTCTCCTCTCCTCAGCTGGTGTAGTAGTTACTGTAGGCACGCTAATGCTAGCTGCGTAAATATGACGCTCTTTGTATAAAAACAAAACAAAACTATACCTTCTTATATATCGACTTTGTCCACTTCGATCAACTTTGTTTCCTCCGGCTTCAATTTCCATCACTCTCGTTCGTTCTCTCTATGTCTGATCAGACATCAATCTGTTCCACGTAACGCGCCCCCTAGAGGCCTGGAGCACTGTGTGTTTTGAGGTTTGTATGTGTTTTGGGGTTTGTATGTGTTTTTGACTTTGTATATCGTTTTTGTATTTGCAGCGTTTTTCTGTTGCGTTTATTTTCGGGGTTTGTGTGTTGTATTTAGTTTGCATCAGTTCTGTAATTGCAGCGTTTTTTTGTTGTATTTGTTTTCAGGGTTTGTTTGTTTTTCATTTCATTATTTGCAGCTGTTTCCTGCTTATGTATGCGTTTTTGGCCGTTGTTCCGCGTTTGCACCTGCCGGCCAGGTTACAAATCAAAGGAGGAGAATATTCATTTTCTCATTGACTTCTATAGATTTTTGGACTAATTTTTTTCAACCGGTGGAGTCACCTCCTGCTGGCAGACTTTCACTTCATGGTCACTTGGTTTGGCCAGAGGGTCACTGAGTTGTCTCCTCAACATGGTGCTTTTCAGATACCCAGACTGGCCTTTCACTGGTATCTCCATCTACTGTAACTACATTATGAGAATGTAGTTATCCTCTACAGCAGATGGGGGATGGATTTCTTAAGGTAAACAAAAGGGGCATGTACAGTAGTCTGCATCGGATGTGGTCTTCCTTATCAATGTCATGTTTTGAATCAATTTAGCTTATGTGCAATTGGGCATGATGTTTTCATAGTGATTTTCTGGAGCTTGTCCAGTGGCCAACCGGGAACACATTTAATACGACTCTATGATTGCTGAAATGTATTATTAGCATTGGAGCTTGCAGGTTAAGGCAACAATTTGTATTTGTCTGAGTAGAAAACATTTAAAACCCAGAGCCAGGTGGGGAGATTGGATATGACTAAAATATCTCAACAGCTGTTGGATGGCATAGAAATGCTGTACATATAAAGCTTTGGTTATCTAGATTCATGGCCTAGAACATTGATGGAGACATTCATGACAGCCACAAGTGAATCCTGCTGTTTTTGCTGATCCCCTTGTGACATCATGAGATTTATATTTTAGGTTTTAGATAAAACATACTATAATCTTATCTGATATCTAATCTGATCATTTGTGTGACTTATTTCCTGAAAATATGCTACACATATTCATGTCCCTCTCAGGATTCATTTCAGAAACATTGATGATAGGTGCAGACACCATCAAGCACCAGAATCAGGTCAACAGTACCTACAGGCTGTGAAGTCAGAGCATTGAGGCACACGAGGCCTTGGAGTAAGTCACCCGAGCTAAATAGCCTACATATCAATACAAAATCATTGTCGCTTAACATGTCAAATCGACTTGAATTTGTAAGATTGTTAGCATGTTAAACATGTTTCGTCAGCGTGTCACATCATGTATAAACCATCCGTTGACATTAAAGATTTTAAACTTTACCAACAGCCCAGTGCTTGTATAAAAAATACAGATGGCAAAGACCAATGTATACGTGTAAGGGTCAGAATTTGCTAATTTTATCTATCATTTCTTATTTTCTCTAAAACCTTAACTGGTGCCACCAGAATACCTTGAAAGTTGCTGTTTTTGTGCAGTTGCTTCAACATTGTGAATCATATCTGTGGGGAGGACTTGTGTGGGATAATGAAGTTTACTTTCTTACTCAGCACACGAGCCGAAGTGTTTGCAGCGTGGGATGTTTCCTTGTGAAATGTTGCAGGTGTCAGCTGCTGACTTGCATCTCTTGTGCAATCATACAAAAACACTGCACCAACCCCCCACCCCCCAAATCTGATCGCAGCTAAATATATCACTGTCACTCTAGCACCCTGTATATTCATATCATCTGTCAGACAGCGTATGATTACCATCACTACAGAAAAGTTAGACACAGAAAAGAGCAGACAAATTACATTTAGAATATCCCATTCTTTCATTCTCTAGCACTCTAGCAAAAATGCAAATTAATATTGCTTGAAAAGTACAGTATGTCCATTAGATGTTGTTTAAAGCAGGGGTTCCCAACCCCCGGTCCGCGGACCGGTACCGGGCCGCGGAGGTGTTACTGCCGGGCCGCGAAATAGCTGTGAGTTTATCGTAATATTTGCAGAATTATAAATATATAAAAATATTTTATCATATTCTTTTCAAAAAGTGTTTTAATTTTCGCACCTATGCCACCCAGTCATATTATTTCATCCAGTAGCTAGTTAATCTTTCACCAGAAAACCGTTGAAAATGGCTTTTATGATGTTCCGAGGGATTCGGCGGCTCAGCCTGTCTCAGCCTCTTGTGCGCACGAGCATGTTACCGGTGCGCCAAGTAGGAAGAGGAGCGCACAGGAGACAACCGTTTGATTGCAGACTGTTATGTTTATGTGGGGAAATGGTGGTGCATACATTATTTGAGATATATTTCAAACTCGGACTTCATTTTAAGGACATGTCGGCCAGGGGTGTAGAGCTATTTGTTTAAGCACCGGATTGGCAAAACAGGAGAGTAAACCAGTCTGCCTTGATCTATGAATTAATGTCCGGGACTCTCACGGTATCTGCTGCCCGCAGCTGCTTTATAGAAGGAAACCTCTTTCATGACATGGCTGCAGCATCAGGAGGCAGCGGGACGTATACTCGGTAAAGAGCTGTGCCTTTTTACGCACCGCCTTCGCTGTGTTTAACTTCATCAGAACAGCTTAAGAGTGACTGCAGGCTGCAACGTGTTAACCACACACACACACATCTACCTGCCCGATTACTCCCCCTTTTATTAGTTTTATGAAGGAGATGTCCTGTCAGTCACCAAGGCGCATGATGTGTGTGTGTATGTGCTCTGCTCAGCTCAGTGTGTTCGGTGTGTTTGTCCGACACCGGCATATATGCGGCTGTTCCCAAAATAAATTCTCACACACACACACACACACACACACACACACACACACACACACACACACCCACACACACACACACACACACACACACACACACACACCACACACACACACACACACACACACACACACACACACACACCACACACACACACACACACACACACACACACACACACACACACACACACGTTTTCCCGTTTTGGTTTAAAAACTGAATAACGTCGGTTTTTTGATTTTCCGAAAAACCAAAAAACAACACCGGTTCTTTTTTAAACTTTGTTAATATGTTTTGGATGCATATTGTTCTAGTATTTGTTCAGGCTGTTACATACAATTAGCCTCTGTTGCTACCTGCTGGTGGTGAGTAAATATTAAAATCAGTTAAAATTGACAACCGGTCCGCGATTTTTTTTTAATGTATCAACCGGTCCTTGGCACAATAAAGGTTGGGAACCCCTGGTTTAAAGGCAATATTCTTGATCCTCCTCGAATATACTGCTTCTAGGATAAATGACTGCTTTTGGAAAATGTGATTTTGGTTCAGGCAAACCAACAAAGCACAGATGTAACAATTGAAAAAAATATCTAACTGTGTGTTGCATTAATGATATTTCTGTTGAACAGGAGGTGATGATGTACAATAAATTACACCAATTGCAGTTGCCAATCCTACGCTGGAGAATGTAGAAGTTTTGGTTACATCAACACCATATTTCCTTATGTACTGTATGCCACAAATAACTACCCATAATTGCCAAGAAAAAAGACAAAAAAACGGTCACATTTGCCAATTAGAATATTTATAGAAAAATCAGTATCAACATGCATTCACTTTCATTCTGTTGAATTTTTCCAGCGAAGAGCAGCAATTCAAGGGTAACAGTTATTCCAGCATTATTACATTTATTTAAGAGCATTAATTGAAATCCATATAGGAATATCAGTACTTAATCATTATAAAAAATAAACAATTTTAAGTGTCAAATTAAGTGAAAAACAACCTGATTGAAGTTAAAGAACAGCAGGTAATAGAAAATGACCAAATTGAACAATTGAAATATGTAACAATGAATAAAACAGTTCTTATATACAGAATAAAACCAACAAGTAAAAACATGAAATGAGTCGTAGTGCAGCGGGACCCGTCCAGTCATCTGGAAGGAGGGCTTAGAAAGGACCGTTTCTAACATGAGAAATGTTTGATTTAGCCTTTCCTTCCTTTTTCTGAGATTAGGGTTTAGCATATGGATATCAAATGTTTTAAATGTAGTTGTACCATTTTTAAAGCAATTTCATCTACTTTTTTCCTTATTTGTTTTGTAGTTACGAATGTTAGCAATTATCATCTATATTTCAATACAGCTTCTCAGTTATGCAACACCTCACATATGCTGCATTTCTTATCAATCCTGTGATATGTTTACTGACATTAAGTGACAAAGATAACAATTATAGATAATATTGGTCTTGGAGCTGCCTAGATTCAAGATCACATAAACAGTGTTTATAAAAATGAAATGCTCTTTGCATTGCCAAGAGTCAATCAAATGAAATGACATCAGTTTGAAGGCCTATTCAAAAAATGATCTGAATATGAAACAGTACAAAATTATACATCAATAGAAATGCTTTGCGAGTATGATCATTTACTTTTCGTAAACAAATTATTAAGAAATGCATTTCATTCAATCAAGATACAGCAAGGCCAATGTCATTCAATGCCATGCCTGCTTACGATATTTCTAATGTACAGTATCTTAGTAAATTATGTACCAATATACATTTGTTGAACAACTATGAGAGTTCATTTTAAGAAACACGAGTGGTTCTGTTAGTGCATCATCCTTTCCTATACTTTGTTCAAGTCATCTAGTAACAGTAAAAATGTATTATTTTAAAGGGTCAATTCAGACATTTAGATCACATTTAGCTGTTTACACGGGAACGAAACGGGTTATATCCGCTACTTTTCTCTTTCGTATAGCCCGTTCGTTCACACAAGGCCGTAACGGAACCACGGAAACGGACGCCTAAAACGATAACGGGTCCCAAGGTGGATAGATCTGCAAACGGAATGCTCTGGGGGGCCAAACGGCTCCGTGTGTACGCCCTATACGATCATTTCCTGATAACGATGAAGCCATAGCCCCACCTCTCCTGCTCACTGCTGTAGCATGGTCAGTAGCTACTGCTACTGACCATGCTACAGATGTTAGTGCAAAATCTACAGCTCCTCTACCACAACCATCAACAACAAGTGGACATGGAGAACTACATGAACTACATGTTGCTAAATCCACCGCGGAGAATAAACAGAAGGGCAACCATGCAACCATGCTCGGGGGTCTTCTTCGCTGCTTTTGGTGTATTTTGTGGGGGAAGTACAGCGCCACTTACAGGCCCGGCATATGTACTACAGCGTCTCCAGCCTCCAACGGGTCGAGCGGTCTCGTGTGAAGGGACACGTTTATTGAGCTGTATCCGTGTGAACGGAATACTTTTTTGATATCGAATTCGGTTCGTTTGCGTTCCCGTGTAAATGCACCCTCAGATAGTGCTAAGAGTAAAACAGTTAGGATGTCTTATTATTATTATTATTATTATAATTAAGTGTATTTGTGTGAAGCAACCCTTTACAGTATTATCTTAGGTTAACAGTGCTACAGCCTAGTCCAGTCTTTTTAAACATTATTTGTATGGCCAGAGTACCGTTACAGCCACAGTCTTCTCCTCATGACGCTGAGTTAGAGTTGTGTGTACAGCATGAGAGTAGATGTGTCAGCGGGGTTCCTCACGCTCTGAAGCTCCAGCTCCTCTGGAAGGGCTGGAAAGGTTTCCTGAGGAACATGAGGTGAGGTTTGAGTCGTGGGGCTTTCTCAGGCAGTGCAGCAGCTTTGCTTTCCTCCGTGGGAAATCGATAGTTATAGACGTCTGGGTACGACCTCTGGAACTGAAACGGAAAGGATATGCATCATTACAGTATAACTTCATGAAGGGCCTCTGAGATCTATATTTAATGACATTTCTCTTTTAAAACATATTAGTCCAGCCCTACCTGTTTGAGGCGTTTCCTCTTGTCCTTGGCAGGGAGTTCTCTGTCTGCGATCAGGCCCTCCAGCAGCGCTTGCAGCGGGGTCTGCGTTCCTATCACCCTCTGCTCCTCCGACTCCACCCTGCGGATCTGTTTACAGAAAGCTGGGGAGGAGCTGAAGTCTGTGTCTGAACCCGCGTATTTGATCTGATGGAAGGCAGAGGAAATGTTGGATACATATATAGTGATGCACCAACACAGCTGTTGCCCAAAGTACAATATTCTGGATATTTGCTCACTTGTTATTTTATGAAGAAATAAAGGTAAAGTGCATTTGAAATGTTCTTATTTACTGCATTATCACCAGCAAATGATGTAAACCCACAACACTCAGGGTCAAAAGTTATAAAGTAAATAAGCAAAATATCTTCTAAAAACATACAGCCAGTTAAGCCCCTGTCACACTGTCCCGAAATTGACACCAGATGGACACACGATAAAGGAAATGTTCAAATGTGGCTCTGATCGTAACATCGGGCCATTCGTGAGGGCATCTTAAAGGTCCCATGTCATGGCCATTTCTACTGATCATAATTCCATTGTTGAGGTATACTAGAATAGATTTATATTGTGCAATTTTCCAAACTCACATGGGTTTCTCATACAGCATCTCTGTATAGTATGTGTATTCACTCTCTGTCCTAAACGGCTTGTTGGAGCTCCTGCCCCCCCCTCCCTATGAGCCCACTGTGCTCTGATGAGATCATCACCGTTACAGCGGAACATCAGTGTTTATGTGTTACAATGGCGTTTGTTAGCAACCAGAAAATGACACCAGTAATGACAAACAGATGAGAATGCTGCGTGGGGTCTGGGTGCCGTGTTGGCGGGACGTTGCGGGGCTCGCTGCTGCGAGGAGCGGACAGTGTGAGCTGGGTTCAGGCCTTCTGTAGGCATCATACTTGCTTCGGCTGTTGCTTGGCTTTTGATCAAGTTCGGGGCCATCTTCGTGCGAAATTCACAATTCCATATTTGTGTGTCCATCTGGTGTCAATTTCGGGACAGTGTGACAGGGGCTTTACCTGAAGCTTATGATTTACCAAATCAAATACAAAAGATTCAGTATATGCCAGTGATGATGACTGTTATTACTATTGGAACTGGAACCACTGTTTCCACAAGGATAAATAAAGTGTTTCTTATTCTGATATTGTACATTTCGGAGGCTGAATTCTGATTGGTTAGGATCTAGTCTCTTAATAATTGTCCCGTTACCCATACAGTGGCTAACTGGTTATACATGCTCCCCAGAACCGTTTAAGTGTGATAATTAAGGGGGTACTATTATGCATTCCTGTAGTGTGTTATATAGGTTCCTGTGCATGTAAAGGGTCTGCAAAGGCTAAAATCACAACGTTCCCTCCAGAGGGAGTTTCTCTCCCACCATTTACAGCTTCTCATTGACAGCAGGGGAGTTTAAGCCTGTGCTTCCACTGTTGGATGAAAAGATAAAATCAAGCATTTCCAAACAATGTTGACAGTCAATATAGACTGTGTTCTATTTTTGTATGATCTGCCTGCCAAAATAAAACACATGCACACATCAAGATGAACCAAATGTGCACAGATGGCTAAAATAAAAGGAACAAGAGCCCTCTGACTACATAAAGGCGATCAACAGAAAGCCCAAAACTCTCACTCGGTCTGTCTCAAGTTGAATGAAGTTGAGCGTAAATTCAAACCAGGAAAACTACCTTCACCTTCAGTCATTCTCAATTCTGTGTGTGTGTGTGTGTGTGTGTGTGTGTGAGAAATTCCATATAGAGGGAACTTGGGGACTTAAGCCTTTGCAGACCATTAAAATGCACAAAAACCTATATAACACACTACAGCAGTGTTTCTCAAAGTGGGGGTCCCGTAGAGGCATGACAGGGGGAAAACATTTCATGACAAAAAAAAAAAAAACTGTTTGTGTCATGTAGTTACACTTAGAAACCTATGAGGGCGCTGTAGGACACAGGTGTGTAATGTAGATGAGGATGGAAGGTCAAGCCTGTAACCCTGCCAAACAGGCTCATTGCAGCCACTAATGCTGTGATAAGACACACTTTTTGGCCAAATATCAGCATTTTCATTCTTTTCATTTTTTGAACAGATTGCAAAGTGGCAAAGTATTATAAGTTATTGTTCTAGCAAAGGGATTGCACAATTGTATTATTTATTATAATTTTTGAGCACAGTCTTATGGAGCATTGTTTTATTATCACTGTTCTAGCAAAGTGATTTTTTTTTTAAAGGAATTCTCATAATTGATGTATTTTAATAAATGTTAACTTGGCCCATTACGTGACTATTTGTGTTGGGGGGGGGGGGGCCGACTTTTTTCCCCCTCCTGACAGAAAGAGTTTTAGAACCACTGCACTACAGTAAAGGGAGAACCCCAAAAAAGCACAATAGGGCCCATTTATTCAAAAATCTTTGAACTACGAACTAGCTTGTAAATGCAAAAAGGTATTTGTTTACCGATCATGTAATTAATAATTTAGTCAAGCTTTTCAAACGAGACCAAAGCGAGGGGCAGAGAGAGCTGCCAAGAAACATACACAAACAGAACAGCAAAATACAAAAAATCCAGTGAATGTGTCACTAAAGATGCTGGAGACTAAACCATCAAGAGGAATACAGTTAATGCCTAAAATGTTTCCAACTCTTAATAACAGAGAGATCCATGGCTTTATGAGGCTTTCATTCATATATTAATGTCTCCCCACTTCTCCCGCCTCGTGCTTGGCAAGAGGATGGAACCATCCGGCTTCGTCACACAGTCATTAGTGTCATTAATTGAAGGCTTAGAGAGTGAACTGACTTGAGCCCTCTTCAGGTGGGACAGGTGCTCCTGGACCTGGCTACGCAGCTTTGCAGGGACTTGGAAGATGGTGTTGTGGTGCTCCATCATGAAGGTCACCAGTTTGGTGGAGAGCAGCTCGTCCAGGTCCATCTCATCCACAGAGCCCAGGACGCAGTGGGAGAACATCTGCACCATCTGGACCAGAACACAACGAGAGAAGAGTTAGAAACCATGATCCACCAATAAAGTCTCAACCAAACAACACTTTTGTAAAACTTTTAATATCTCAGTTTTGTATGCATGCAGTGTTACAGACTGGGCATGTTTTGAGCTTTCCAGTTTTATCGAGACAACAAATGTTAACTTTATATATTCTGAGTTGCTGATAAAACATCCGATCAGATATGCCTGTTTTAAATTCAGTGAAAGGACACTCATTTCAGATCTCATGATTCTATACTGCTGGTAGCAGATAGCATAGGGCTGTATTGAATGTATTTTTTGTAAGATCTTTTTTAAATATAAAGTCCATGCTTATTTTTGTGCGCAAACGGAAAGAGCTTTTTAACCGCAGTGTTTTTTTTAAAGGCTAAACACTAAGAAATAAGGATTGAAACAATTACATATATCTTTTTTGGGAAAATGTTGACTTTTGAAATTGACATTCCTCGTGTAGTCTGAAGTGTTTGCGAAAATAATAATTATAATAAAGCCATTACTGGAATGCAGTTTTAAAAATAGTATAATACAAACTAGAAAATTCAGAGAAATGTTGACTGTGTGACTGAAACTTGGGTGCGCGTACCGATGCTAACATTACCCCCGCTTTGTAAGTATTAATAGCCAGGGGTGCACATAACTGGTACGCAGGTGCGGTAAAAATCGGAATTGCGTAACGTCACTTGTGTCACTACGCGCCTTTGCGTACCTCAAAACAAAACACATATTTCGTCTACACGTGTTTCTTGTAAACACTCGATTGACCTGGGTGCTGGCCGAGCCGCGCAGGACATAACCGACGGACCTGTGAAGCTTTACAGGAGGCAGAGGCTTAGATCACTGGACGATAGAGTTGTTCACCGTGTGCACAGACAGGGTTAACTTTGGTATGAACAACAGAATTGTGCCAAAACTCCGCCAACTGGCTGCACATTCTGTGCCCCGTGCACACACTGGAGAACTGCGCAAAATCAGCTGATCACAACGTTCACGCTTTGTGGTCAAGCTGCTGCAGTTTTATTTACAACAAAGTAGAGTAAAACACACATTTGCAAACTTACTCGGGGTGTTAATGGAAGAGTTTGAAATCAGACAGAGGTGGAAGAAGTACTCAGATCTTGTGTAGGAATACTCTGTTACAGTAAAAGTCCTGCATTCAAAATGTTACTCAAGTAAAATTTGAAAAGTATTATCAAAATATAGTTAAAGTACCAAAAGTAAAAGTAGTGATTGTGCAGATTGGTCCATTTCAGAATAATATATAGGATACGTTTTATAGTGATTGATCATGAAAGTGTTCTCAAAGCTGGTAAAGGTGCAGCTAGTTTGAATGACTTTGTATACTGCAGGGTAGCTTGTGAATTTACTCCAGGTGGAACTAAAGTCTGATTTAACACTTGATTATATTTCACATCATTAGTCCAGATCTGTAAAGTAACTAAAGGTATTCAATACATGTAATGGAGTAGAAGTACACCATTTACCTCTGAACTGTAGTGGAGTAGAAGTACACAGTAGCATCAAAGTCAAGTAAAGTACAAATATCTCAAAATTGTACTTAAGTACAGTACTTGAATAAGTGTACTTAGTAACTTCCCACATCTGAAATCAGATATGACTTCAAGTCATGTGATAATTTCTTAGTATTTGATCCTTCAACTTGGCCTCAGGAAATGCAAGGACTTTACAGTTTTGGCAACAAGTTTTTTAGAGAAAGCAAATCGGAGGCTTAAAAAGAGACAGGGAGGTGCATCTTCATGCAAGAAGTATAAATAGAGGACAGTGAAGGAGACACTGAGGAGGACCACGCTTCGTGTGGGGTGAGTACCAAACGCTGTCTAGTACACATCTGAGTAACTCACAAAAAAAAGTTATGTGCACCCCTGTTAATAGCATTAGTTGTATTGTTGAGGTACAACAAAGAATATCCATTCATTTTAGCTGACTATTTTAATTATTATTTTAACTGTTTATCCATTACATTTTTGGAGTCTTGTACCACATTCCTGCATCGTTTCTGAACATCTTTAGATTACCACTGGATTTAGTTAACGACCGACAGGTGTGTTCAAAGCGTTTCCACGGCAACGCCCTGCCAGTGAATGAGAGACAGCCTGTCAGAGAATGTATTGACAATATTGTGCTGCATTATTGCTTCCAAGTAAAATACTGTAACTCCAATCAGCTAAGTATCCTACCCAGAGTATCTAGGATACCAGATGAACATCGATGACTCTGTGTTTGCTATATGTAAGTCCGTTTGATTAAATGAGCATATCGGTGCGGCCGTGACAAATTTCCCTACATTATGATCACCAAATGATGTATGAAGAGTGAAAATTGTGGCCAGCCGAGCAACAGTTGGAAAAAACTCTTCAGATTTTCCAGCTCCTCTCCCCTCTAGCCGTGATGTCACCCACTCTAAGTCTTAACTCTCTCATACACACCCATTATAAAATGGGAAACAGTGTGAAATGTTCACAAAACGTAAGCTGCGACTACGTGAGAACCGTACTAGCTATCAAAAAATATCCAATTAGTCTAATGAAGTCTATAGTCTAGAGAACCGTTTAAACTTGTAATTTCTGTTCTACGTTAAAGTATGTGGAATCTGTATGGGGTCGAAGTGGGGTGTTTTTTTTTATAGCTCTGTTCAAATGGATTTCCCATTCATTCCTATGGGGCAAATGATCGCAGAAAAAGCAACCCGATCCCAGTCCTTCCGCACGTTTTGATGTGTTTTTTGTGTGTTTCGTGTCAACACTGCCGGACGAGTAGCATGACAACATTTGTGGCGGAAGAAGGAGAATAAGATGAGATAAGTATGTCGAATACTAGACTGTGTGTGGCTTCGCCAGACACACAAAATGATATTAGTGTAGCTCATTGTTATCTGCCACTGTGCAGAAATGCCGGCTTTAAACAGAATGAATAGACATGCAAAAAAAGATTGCCCACTTTCCATTACATTTTCACAGGTAGCATGATATGATTCTGAACAAACAATATTCCTCTGTGCCCAGAGGCTAGAATGTGTGTGTCCTTGCCCCCCTTCCATACTGTGTTAGAGTTCTCGATAGTGTTTTTTTAATTAAATACAAATATACAACGACTATAGCAAACAAAACCTCTTCTATGCAAAGTTTTATAAAAGGTAATGGGGACTTAAAGTGTTTAGGGGCGTTCACACCAAGTTCTTTTCCCACAATAGTTCATGAGATCTCTTTTAGTTCTGATGAACTAAAGCAGATCGCGTTCACACCGCAATGAGTTCCTGGGGGTGGATTAGGCAAATGAAGCCGCTGACGTCACTTCTTCTTCTTCTGCTTTGGGTTTACTGGCAGGCCGCAAACAACTTCACGGCGTATACTGCCGCCCGAAGTCCCCGGCCGGAAGTCCCCGGAGTTAGGGACTGGCTTCAGTAGAAGCTGCTGGGACTCCCAGCAGCTTCTACTGAAGCCTTCCGAGTAAATTGCCAGAACGCCGACACCTCCTCATCTCCACCGCTCCCATGTTTTCTTTTGTGTTGCCATAAGTTAGTCTCTCTGCGTTTGTGCGCTGGCCTAATGCTAATGCTAATAATGCTAATGCGAGGATAATAACATGGAGAGGAGGTCGAAAACCTGACATCTTGGTGCCAGGATAACAACCTCCATCTCAACATCAGCAAAACAAAGGAGCTGATTGTGGATTACAGGAAGCAGCAGGGAGAGGGACACGCCCCCATCGCCATCAATGGGACTACGGTGGAGAGAGTCAAAAGCTTCAGGTTCCTTGGGGTCCACATCACTGAGGACCTGACATGGTCTCTTCACACCACCACCATCACCAAGAAAGCTCGACAGCGGCTCTTCTTCCTCCGCAGGTTGAGGAGGTTCAAAATGGATTCCAGGATACTCTGCAACTTCTACAGGTGCACGATAGAGAGTATCCTCACTGGCAGCATGACGGCCTGGTACGGCAGCTGCACCGACCTCGATCGTAAGGCTTTACAGAGGGTGGTGAAAACTGCACAGCACATCACCAGGACGGAGCTGCCATCCATGGAGGACCTTTACTCCCAGCAGCTCAGGAAGAAATCACTACGGATTATCAAAGACCCCCATCACCCCAGCCACAAACTGTTCTTTCTGTTGCCGTCTGGCAGACGTTACCGCAGCATCCTGGCAAGGACAAGAAGATTCGGAGACAGTTTCTTCCCGCGGGCAGTGAGACTGTTAAAAAATTGAACTGTTGAAACAACTTCAAACATTCATCTGCTACTCAGTAGTATGTATCTAATACCTAATATATATATATATATATCATTCCAATAACTTGTATATAGACTCTATTGCACTATTCCACATCATAACTTTATCATAACTTTATTTTATTTTATAACTATTATTCTTTTTGTATTGCTCTTGCTCTTATTGTTATTATGTTATTATGTTGCATTGTTGGAGAAGCCTGTGACATAAGATTTTCAACTACATAATTACTCTGTAACTATGTCAGATTGACAATAAAGAACCTTGAACCTTGATGGCGGCTTCACAAAACTTTTTGGGAGTTTTACGGGGCGTGGTTTGCATTCCGCCCAGCCAATCAGACATAGGAACCTTTTTCTCCGACAAAAGTCCCTGCTCTCTAGCAGGGACTGAAAAGGGGGTAAAAATGGTTCTGATGAACTAATTTAGTTCAGGGGGCTTTTTGGTGTGAACGCAAATATATCTGAGTTCTGATGAACTATTGTAGGAAAAGTACTCCGGTGTGAACGCGCCATTGGTTACACTGTGTCCTTGAAAAGTCACACAAACAGAATGTTAAAACTTTGGATACGTGTACCAGTGTGCGGGTGGCGATGGCGTCATTGAGGGGGGGCAGGTGGGGATTCTGGCACACCCGGGCCATGAGCCGCAGGAGAAGCTGGATGCGTCTTCTGTTGGGGGGGGGCAGTAGGAGGGTGCTGAGCTGCAGAGCTTCAGTAGCCACCTCCTGCTGCTGCTGCAAACCTGCAGAGACATGAGGAAGAGGAGAGTCAAACACACACTGTTCACACACATATCAGTAGATGCATGCGGTGAAGCACTCACTGAGAATGTTGACAAAGACTTCGTAGAGATGGTAAGTCAGCAGTGGTTCTTTGAGCCTCTGGAAGTAATCCGCTACTGTTTTCAGAACATCCCTCTCAAAACCAGGATACGCCGGCTGTTTGCTTCCATTGCCATTCGGCCCTGAGAAAGCACACAGAAAGCAAGACAATAGCAAATATATCTGTTATAGAAATGTATCCAGATTTATTGTAATTTCACCTCAACTGCATTACATTTAAGTGATATATTCCTTGAGCTTTAATGATGTGACTGCAATGAACTTTCACTATGGGGCCTCTTTGCTAGCTTTGATCCATGCCTATGAAAGTGCTGTTGGCATGGGAAGATTCACAGGGAACAATGTGCGTACAATCCCTGCTTCTTTTTCAGCACCTGCCTCCGTGTGTGTGTTTGGAAATGGTGTGTTCTGTATTGTTCAGGATCAGTTCCAGGCATCTCTTATTAACACATTATTTGTTCGTCTCTCACTTTAAGGACATTCACATTGAATGTCTACGACAAACCCCAGTTAATGTGATCGTGCAGATCAAAATGCAAACCAGCTACTTACGTTTTTATGGTTTATGTGTGCGGAATCACTCATATTATGTAAACAGTTCAACTCAAAGTAAGATATCTACCATCTGGAACCTACTTTTTCAAAATGATCATTAGTGAAGTAACTGTAGCATAAGCTCTCAGGTTTAAGTACTTATGTCCTTGAGGTGGAAGACTCACTGCAGTCCTGAAGCAGATGGTGAGTTTTTTCAAAAGTGAGTATAAAATGTACACTTACAATTGGCGAGGCATTTCATTGCTGATACCACCCAATATGGCATGTCCTCTGGAGATGCAAAAGAAGATAGGGGAGTTGTAATATATGTTGCAACAAAACACATTTTATTTTTTTATTGTGAAGCAAAGCATCATACCTGCTTTGTTCTCCAGTACGACTATGCCCGTCTTATTCACGCTGAACACGTTGTGCACGATGTGCTTGCCGTTCACATGCGTAGGGTTTAAAACGCCATCCAGTGACTTTAGGCCCAACACTCTCTGTAAACTGAAACAAAAGAGTTGCCATTAATTATCTAGAGTGGTGAACATTGTAAACATCCCTATCTGCATGGTATTGCATATATGTGTGATCTGGCTCTCATCTCCACATTAACACAACACCAGAAACCTCCTGTGGAGTGGGGGCTAAAGGCAAACAGTTAACATGTTAATATTAAATATAAGCCAATTTAAAAGAAAAAAGTAAGTAAGTGTCATGGTAGAAAATATGTTAGGAAAACACTGATTTAGAGCAAATGTTAAAAATAACATGAACAGATTAAGTGTTTACGAAAGGTTCTGGATAGGTTACATACTGCTCAGCTGTCATTGATTTCCAGATGTGGTCCACTTGCTTCGTAGTTATCTCCTTCCTTCGTATGAGCTTGCATTCATTCACATCCCCAATAGCAACACTGTGCCTCTTATTCCACAGATCTGAGGTCTGATTAAAAAAAAAAATGGATACATGAATGAGAAAAGGTTACTTTTGACTTAGATTATGAGGGCAGAACAAAATGTAGGCAGTGTGTAACTGCCTAAAGTACAATACAATACAAAAGTACAAAAACAAACAGCTTTCATGTTAACAAATAACACAAATTTCATTTCTGTCAATGTTTGAATCACATGTTAACATTAATCAGGTTTTTTTTCAAACTGTAGTTTTTGTTGTCGTTCCACAGTATTGTATTGTTGGTGTATAGATTTCCGCAGATTTTTTCTCCATAAATGCAAATATAGTGAACAAAGTATTAGAAAAGCCCTTCAATATAATGCTATTAAACACACATCCATAAAGCTGCACCATAAAATGAAGTTCAACAAATAAACTTCAGCTGCAGTAAGTAAAAATATAGGCCTCTTGTACTGCATTACCTCTCATTGCACTTTGCTTTAAAAGTGCAGAATGACTGATTACAGCTGTAATTGCATCAGAGTAGAGACTTGAAATCATCTCCTCTTGCCATTTGCTCTCCATGAATACGCTTAAGCACATTAAGCGCTGCGTGAGTCTAGGCAAGGCAGTGGAGCAGCTGACACATCTTTGTCTTCCTCTCACCATGACAGAAGACTTCAGCGGTGCTATGTTTTCCCGCTGAGGTAATTCTTCGTAGTCGTCCCAACGAATGAGTCTGGGAAGGTCACTGCAGTCTCTAAACAGAGGCTTTGTTGGGAAGGATTTCAGGGGAGACAGTGGGGGGAACCTGAAGAGAGAGACAACAGCACTGGGTTTAGCTGAAACTGATGAAGGGGCCAACTCTAAAGAAGCAACAACAACACTAATATAGTGTTGGGAAGGACACATTTATTTTCACTTAAATCGACTACCCAGTACGAACACCTGATAACCCTTATTTGAATCATTCTTTCATAAGATCATGTCAAATGCTCAAAAAGCCTAATCCAGACTTATTTTCCCTCATTTGACTGAGCCAAGAACGTGATGCTGCGGTGAGGTGTAGGATTGGAAGCGGGACTAAGGGAGGTAAGAGCAAGAGCAAAAGCAAAAGCGGTTGAGTGGTGCAGGAATGAGTCCTAGAACCAGGAAAGGAGTGAGCATTTCACCACTTCTGGTTCCCTCACTCGAAGTCAAAGGTTTATTGAACTCGTTTGTTGTTCGATGCCTGTTGTGAGGTCTGTTGAACTTGGAATATGTCAGTAAAAACTCAACCATTAATGTCTGAAGCTTTTCCTTGTCTTAAAAATGATGGTTGCTAACAAGTTACTAAGATTAGAGTACTAAATGTCATCTCGCTGATCACAAGTTTGTTAGCTTAGCGGTGGTGACATGAACCTATGCGACATTGATGTCATTGGTTTATAGCCTAACGTTAGCTTTCTACTTCTGCCGATTGCATTCACTCTTCAACTATAACAACATTTGTGGTAAAATGTTTAGATTATTCTGCCGAATAAAACAAGTATGTATCATAAACGTGTTCGCCACAGATCTTATTTTCCTTCAATATTGTGAAATCCAATGGAATAATCCCATTACTTTTTGTCGAGGGAGCGATGCTTCCCTGTCAGCCTTAAAAAATACGACATTAATGCACCACTCGTGCAACACTAGTGTGTCAAATACCATGAACAGTACAGGATGATAATTAAGTACCTGTACAGATGGCCATTGTCTTCAAAGTCCTCTGTCCCGTGGCGTCCTTTGATGTCTTCGATTACATGAGCCTTGAGGAACTTCCTGAGCAGCTGCAAAGTCTGGTAGCGAGTCACTTCGGGCCCAAAGTTGTAATTGCGCCTCAGCAGATCGTGCAGATAATCGACAGCCTCAGCTGCTGTGAAACTGCAATCATAGGAGCGGAAGTTCGCCCAGTGCCTTCTCAGCGGCAAGCCTCCACGGAACAGTTTAATGGTTTCATTCCACTGCAGAGATGGGAGACACATGTGACAGAGGGAGGGAGACAACTTGGTGTGACAAATGCTGAGAAAACTTCTGCTACAGACAGTGAATTCAGATGTGTTTGTTTGCAATCTAGTGTAATACTGTAAGATATGGCATGTAAATATGTCACTTAGGCTGCTTCTATGATAGACAGTGTTGCCAGATCAGATGGATAGTTGCAAGCCTCACTCAGTAAAAAATAACCTTAAATCATAACCTACCAGAAACTACATTAAACCTTCACATATGCAATAGAAGGGTAAAAAGATCACAATCATACAAAGCTTAATGTCTGAATCAAATAACCAAAGATAAGGGTGCAGTCAGCAGTGTTTCCCCTATATACAAATAGCGGCGGCGCAGCGCCGCTATTTGTATATATTACTTTTTATTTTTTTATTAAAATAATAATAAGTGGCAACCCTTTTTCATTTTTGATTGTTTGTTATGTGGATTTGTAATATTTGTGTTACTGTATGTTCAATAAAGGTGTATTTTTGCTAAATCTTGAGACATTGCCACTGTATGTACAAGGCAGGGCCGATTTTTGGCATGGGCGCCAGATCTGGGGGGCTTTGCGCTGGTAGGGGAAAAACCTTTTTGACCGTTGGCGCTCGCGGCCTTGATGTAACAACATTCATAATTAAAGGGGACCTATCATGCAAAATGCACTTTTGTACGTCTTTTATACATGAATATGTGTCCCCGGTGTTCCAGGGAACTCACCAAGTGTCAGAAAACACAACCCTCTCTATTTTCCTCCATACCCAAATCTCTAAAAAAGGGGCTGCAACGGATCTGATAAAACTGATCCAGATTTGAACACTGTCCTGACGTCAGGGAGAGGGCGCACCGGTACCGGCGCTGTTGTTATTAGAATCTGGTGCTAGCTGCGCTAACGGATATAAGAAGTAGATGTTTCTACAACCAGGGTGGAGGAGAGCTCTCCTGTCAGACTGAGAGGCTCAGTGAGGTAAAGGACTCTCTGAGTGTTTAGATAGTTCATTTTAGTCTAAGTTATCTCAGTGGGTCTCAAACGTTTTGACCACAAATTATGTAAACACATATTTCCAAGGCACTCCTTTATAATTATTAGGATAAATAAAAACAGGTTTGAAATCATTCCAATGTATACTATAGGACAGTAAACCAAAAATATCGTTTAAAGTTGGAGAGATACAAAAATATGCATAAATAAATAAATGTTAACTAGGTAAAATAAGATATGAATGAACAACAAAAATAAAATAAGTTACATTTATTTGTTATTGGCTATGGTAGGGTATTGGTTATGTTCACATACTTATTTGATTATTAAAATGTAAACCGATCTTTTTCATATGGGTGTTTTAGAGTTGTACCCCCTAGATCAGGTCTCTAGTAATTGTGTGCTCAAAGTGCACCAGATTGAAGCATTTTACTTTAAAATGTTCAAAAAAACTTCCCGGGGGGGCATACCCCCGGACCCCTCTAGAGGATGTGACGTCCACCCCCCAATTCAAACATGTTCATACAATACTGAATACATTTGAAGCCATTTTGACATATATTACCTATGTCAATAAGTTTCTGTTTTTGTAGTGTATTTGTCTTTTGTAGAGATTTTTCATTTATTCTTTATATATAAAATCTCGCCTAAAATCTCGCCTAGGGCAGCAAATTGGCTAGAACCGGCCCTGGTACTAGGCCTCAAGAGCCTTTCTTGTGCTGGCAGACACATAGAAACAAATTGGCGGGGCGCACTTCGCACGCGCACACACTAAAAAATTCCACGCGCTCCGCGCTCACATTATACTGGGCCCACGTGCCTTAGCACCGCTGCTATGACTCCATCCTAGGGGAAACACTGGTCAGTCAACGATAACTACAGATAATAGGTCAGTGTTTCCCATACATTGATTTATTTGTGGCGGGCCGCCACAATTAAATATCGTCCGCTACAAATGGATCTCATAAAAAAAGAAAAACAAATAATGTTGGTGGTCTAATGGATAGTGAGGTGGGCTGATGATCGGAAGGTTGCGAGTTCAAATCCCGCCTGGAACACCACTACTAGTGTGCGGTGCGGTGCCCCCACAAATAGAATCAAATTCTGTGGGAAACACTGGGTCATTAGTTATCAGTTAAGATTAATTCAATTGTACAACTTGTAAAAATCAACTATTTATAAATGAGTCAATAATATGAGTGAGTGAACACAACCGTTAATTGGATCGACCATAAAATGACAGGATTGTTTGGTAATATTGTTTCCACAATATGTTCAAAAACCAGCAACATGTTGACAAAAGCATTCCAAATTTCATTTACCAGCCCAACACAATTTTCCCCGTCCAACTTAATGAAACAAGCCCATTTGGGAGGAAACCAACTACATCTAGCAACACTGCTAATAGAGCCCAGATAGCAGCATTTTATGCATTCACTGAGTTCCTGTTTTTAATGTTATTGAGGCTTTGTTACACTGTTCTCGTAACTGGGAAAACAGGCACACATATAGAGCTTGTTGTAGTAAAAAACGGTGCATGTTACTCATTTTATTCATACAATATTATGTTGCAGCAGTAAATATGTGCACATAACTAGTCTCTGAATAGTGATTAAAATCACACGCAATATCCAGACGACACTCATCTAGTCACCAGAAGTAGTAGTAGATAAAAAAAGAAAAGAATAAGAAGATGGAAGTAGATAGAAGTAGAGATGGAGCAGGAAATGTTGGTTTTACAAGGTCATTACAACCCAGGAGATTATCACACTGTTTGAAGCAAATTACTGCCCACTTCTGTTGGTCCGAATTTTGAAAATAAATAAACGTCAGATGTGAAAAATTGAAAAACTTAAAGGGCCCATGTCATGGCCATTTCCACTGATCATAATTACATTGTTGAGGTATACTAAAATAGATTTATACTGTGCAATTTTCCAAACTCACATTGGTTTCGCATACAGCATCTCTGTCAAGCATGTGTATTCAGCAGTATTCACTTTCTCCACTAAACGACTCGTTGGAGCTCTTGCCCCCCCCTCCCTGTGAGCCTAGTGTGCTCCGATTGGTCAGCTCGGCCACTCGTTCTGATTAGTCAACCACCAGAGAGGCTGCGCCCATGTCAGTGCTTTTCCCGGCTGCTCTCAGCGTAACATCAGTCTTATCATGGCGTCGGTACAGCGGTATATTTTATATACATATATATTTTTAACTGTTGTTATAGAAGAGTGTGACGGCCCCAGGGCCTTTGTCTTACGATGGGGTGGAGCTGAAGAGGGTAATCAGCGCGATCACGGACACCTCCGGACACTACGGCCCCAGTCTCTCTCCAAAGCGGCTGCAGGAAGACTAACTCTGCGATCCTCTCAACCACCTATCTTTGCATTTACCACAATAAATGTGCCGTGGTTTTGTAAACTCGTGTATGTCTCCTTGTCTTTCCGTTGTGGCCTACGAGCTACTCTCATAACAAAGAGTAAGTTATTTTTACCCGTTATAAACTACTACTGTTTGATGAGAAATCAAATCATGGTTTGCTATATATGAATTCAGGGAAGAAAGGATAGGCCTACTAAGTATTTCCATTAAACTTTATTTTTAGAAATGTACAAAATGAACATAAATATACATATATACACGGTATATCATCCATTCCTCCTCCTCTTGCCTGCGCACAGCCGGTGCGGTGCGGTGCCTTTTAGCACGACGCCTCAGTAGTAGTAGAATCCCTTCCCCGTCATGGATTGTCCGCCAGGATCTGGCTGGACGAAATCAAATGCAAATCACAAAATATTAGAGAAACTTAGTTGTTTTAGATTCGTTAGTAGTAGTTGTGTAATGAACAGCTTGCCTGCTAATATGCTAACCTAGCTTTGTTTACCTTGGTAGCTAACACGATATGAACGTTAGCTTGGAGGAAAGGCAACTATAATGCAGTGTAATAAAACTACTATGAACAAAAGCTAGTGGTTCATATTAGGCTAGCAATAACGTGTTTATAATTGCAATCGTATACGGGTATTCTGCTACCATACAATGTAACTTGCATGAATACATTGTTTTGCGCTAGCATACAGCTAGCCTCGTTAGCTACATGCAGTATATGTACGGTCACAATGTACGGTAAACCGGAGTATACTGTATGAGTATTCCGTGTGTGACTGCAGACATTCTCCTGCCATGACAAACATGTAAGGCCATCTGCTGACATTGTAGTTGATATATTTAAACGCTAGCAACGTAGCATCACAAAAATGTTTTTCTGACCAAAACTAGCTCAAGCTCCGTGTGTTAGATCGCTACGCCAGCTATAATGTAATTACGTTTCGCGACTGACCGGCAAATCACCCGCAGTATACTGTCAATAGGTATTTTGTGTGTGAATGCAGACATTCTCCTGCTATGAGATACATGTATGCAAGGCCATCTGCTGATATTAGAGTTGATATATGGAAACTCTAGCAACTTAGTTAGCACAGTTAGCACTGTGTCAATGGCTTAGCAGTCCAACACAGTTTACACATTTAAACAGTCTTGTTTGATAAATACACAAATAACAATGCAAACTTACAGGTTGTATACCCAGATCTTCCCCTGCTCCAAACGGTCCAAACAAGCTGTGCATATCCGGCCTCAAACTGGGCAATGTTTTGGAAGCTTTCGTCTGTGAAATGCCGGTTCTTCGAACCTCTGGAGGAGGAACACGCCGCTGCTGGTGTGGCCATAGCTCTTCGGGATTGGTCCATTTCGTTCCGGGTACCGCATGACATCAGGCGGTACCCGGAACTAAATGGAAGACTCAAATGGGCAGTGACGTATCTCCAACGAGGCGTTTTGGGGAGGTATTTTCTGTGTTAGAGTTTTACTCGCTACAGGGTGTACTTTGAGGGTTTTGACTCTGCACACCGTTTACATGCATAAAAACCTTCATAACACACAAGGGGACGGGTAATAACCGGAAAAGCATGACATGGGAGCTTTAAGACATTTAAAAGCCAAGAAGTAAGTCTGGAGCCAATTGGGGGAAGAGGCACAAGTATTCTTTCATTCATAAAGAAAGTCTTTCGGCATGTCTCTCCAGCTTATCGGTATTTTTTGGGGAAGTGGAATGTGTGTCTCCTGAGAAAAACGGGCATTGGGGGGAAATCAGTGGCGAGCCGTGAGCTTTATACCTAGGCCCTCTGACCCCCACCCCTTCCCTCGAAAAAAGAAAAAAAAAGAGTTATTACGTCACAGCGTATACTTCAGCGGAATATCAAAACAACGGCCCAGGGTGCAAAACGCATCAATGACAGCGACCCTCTACCACACAAAACAACACCTGTGAACCCAATTTGTGTTCTTTGACATTGAAAATGATATTGCATTGTGTTTGTTACTTTCATTGCCGTTGTATGTCTTAAGTGTAATTTGGCATGCTTTTATTTTGAAGGCGAGTTCACGCTGTTGACAGGAAGTTGTTGTTGCTATGGAAACAAGAAAAGTTTCACAGCGGGCGGAACTTGTCATAATGTCCGCGATAATAAAACCCACCCATTTAGAGGGAAGATATGATTGGTCAATTGTACTGTCATTTGACATTACTCTCTCGTTCAGTTCCTATAGCGGGCCCTCTGTGAATCGCAGAGAGGGCCAGGCGAGCTTCTTTCATGTAACCCCTACATTCAAACAGAGAATGAACAGGCAGATTCGAAGGATTTATTTCTTTGGAAATGTTATTTTAAATACAATTAAATCAAGTTTATCGAAAGTTTTTCGGTAAAACTAATGAAAAATATAACAAAAATAATATTAAAAAAATATATATTTAAAAAAAATATATTTTTTTTTAATGTTTTTAAATATTATTTTTTGGAATATCTTAGGCCCTCACAGAGGGCCTAGAGGGCCCTGACGGCTCACCACTGGGGGAAATAAATATGTTTTTACAACGTACTAACTTTAGTTTGTTAAGAACACTTCAATAAACTGTATTTCAACATGCTCCATGCTGTATGAGACCTAGCTCTAGCTGAATAAACTAGGCAGAAAACAATCAGGAAAATGTAAAAATAGTATGGTACACCATTTTAGTTTTTTTCAAGTGCACTGTCAAACTTCATCTCATTGAATTGACCAAGCAGAGGGCTTTTCTAAAGAGATTGTCCTGACATAGTAACAAAGACATGTTGACAATGTCACAGAAAGAAAGGCAGAGGTTCAAATAATAAAATGGACAATGGCTGAATAAATTCCATTAAGCTGCTTTTGTTTCAGGACCCTGCTATTGTGCATGCTGGAGGCTCACACGGGACCGTTTGCGTTTATGCACAGTATGCGTATTCAAAAAAGTCTTCCGTTCACATGCATTCGTTTCATTTAACGTGTCTGTTCAAACGAGGCCGCTGGAAACGCTGTAGTACATATGCCGGGACTGTAAGTGGCGCTGTAACTTCCGCCAAAATACACCAAAAGCCGCGAAGAAGAGCAGCCCGAGCAGCCCCGCTGCAATGTTGCCATGGCTACCCTTCTGTTTAAGCCCCGCGGTGTATTTAGCAACATGTAGTTCATGTAATTCTCCATGTCCACTTATTGCTGATGGTTGTGGTAGAGGAGCTGTAGATTTTGCACTAATATCTGTAGCATGGTCAGTAGCAGTAGCACTAGCAGTAGCTACTGACAGGAGGAAGTGTGTGGCGATTGCTGGTATTCAGCGGGATATAGTCATTTCCTCAGCATATGGATAAATGCAACGGGGAAGTTAACTGAAAGAAACCGAATCTGTGGATATTGCATCGACCGACCAAGAAGCACGTCTCTGTGGAGAGGACGGCTCAGAAAGAGAGATATTCTCTACAAACACCGGGTGAGATCGCACCTTTGTCAATATAATGGATCAATGCATAAAATCTGACTCTGTTTATTTTGTTTAAGGAGTATATTGGGCGTTAACAATTCTGGTTTGCCTTTTATAATATTATTTCATTCAAGAACCCCTTGTGCGTTTAATTAACACAGCTATTTTTGATAGTTGCTACAGCAGTGAGCAGGAGAGGTGGGGCTATCGCAATTTTTTCAGGAAATATTCGTATAGAGGTGATTACACGGACTCGGTTGACCCCCCAGAGCGCTTCGTTTGCAAATCTATCCACCTTGGGACCCGTTATCGTTTGCGGGGTCAGTTTCTATCGGCCTCGTGTAAATAATAGGGCTATACGCACGCGAAACTATGCAGATACAAGCAGTTTTCTCCTCGTGTAAACGGCGCCTTAAGTGGAACACAGCGCTCGTTAAATATATCAGGAACACCTGTGCTTTTAGTATTTAAGAATTAAGGCCCCGCTCACACGGGACCGTTTGCGTTTATGCACAGTATGCGTATTCAAAAAAGTCTTCCGTTCACATGCATTTGTTTCATTTAACGTGTCTGTTCAAACGAGGCCGCTGGAAACGCTGTAGTACATATGCTGGGACTGTAAGTGGCGCTGTAATCAAAAAGGCTTATGGGGAACCATGTGGTTTGTAAATAACTCACTGGGATTCAAATGTGCATTTAAAAAATAAAATGCCAGCCTGTTGTTAATGTGGTATGTTCACTATTGCATGTAACAACATATAGATTATGTGTGTGGGTGTTGCATTAATGTAAGCCATGCAGTAATTGAATGGTGTTGAAAGGGGTTAAATATTCCAAAAAGCCAGAAACAATATTGCATGTTGTGTTTTTCTTTAACATGTAATTAAATAGCTGATAGTGACTGCCAAGGATGCATGTTGCATTAACACAGAGAACACATTAGCACTCCATTAACCTGGTAGATACAGCAATTTCCCTTTACGTAAACACTTGGGAATACTTATGTAAATGAGGTGATTCTAAATGCTAAACAACACTTACTGCATAGTTCTGATAAAGTCAGGTCAAACACAGAAAAGCAGAGCTGAACTTTTTCATAAAAAGTTGCTTTGGTTGAACATACATTTCGAGCCCTTTTAGTATGTCCTATTATTTGGTGCCGACTATTTAAAACGCGTAAACTCAGTCACGTTACCAGAGCAAAAGTAAAACAACTGTTAGCTTAAAACGTAATGAAATGAAAGCTGGAAAGTACGTTATGTAACGCTTCCAACATGAAATGCACATAGCAAGTTAATGTTAACGTTACAACTTAGCGTAAAGTCTCACATTCACGTAACATTTATCTTTGCTCTGCTAACAACAGACTCACCAGCTTGGTTGCCCGGTATGGACCCGTTCCAATAACTTTACCATTCATTCTTATAGTGAAATCCCGATTCCCTCGTATGAAAACATGGAGATAAATAACTTTTAGAAGCTTTTAAAAAGCTTCAGCTGCCGGTGAAAATGCTGCAGGCTAAAACTCTTAGCAGAGACGTTGCTGCCGACTTTGAATTTCCTGCGTCACTCCATTTGAACGACGTGATTAGACAGCGGGCTGGTCACGTGACAAAGAGGAATGCAGCATTTGTCAATAGAGAAAGACAATACAGAAAGCGACATTCAACCAACTGCTGCTTCTTTAGTGCTGCCAGTGCTTCCACTACTAATATACTAATAGGCTACAATGCTGCTACTACTTCTATTATAATATAAACTTTACATATAGAGAAAAGTATTCAAAAACTGTTAACAGAAGGATCCCGAAACAGAGGAAACACACCAATATTTGAAATGCAGTTTTACAACAAAAATCCATTATAAACGTTGAATATATAGGCTATATATCAATGATATGGTTACAGAGCATACAACATTTAAACAACATTAAAAACGGTTAAAACTATGTTATATAAAATAACATGATCCATTTATAGGTTAAAGTTAACAGATCAGAATGCCTTTATTTCGTCCCACAGAGGGAAAAAAAACATGACACATTATTATATCAATTCTCAAAAACCTTTATTTTCTAATTTACCATTTTTAAATGTTTTGGTCAGAATTTTACAAGATAATAATTTATGGATTTAAGTCTCTACCTGTCTCATAATTGTTAACATTGTCTATAAAAAATCTGCTTTGTTATGGTTGAAATATTCTGTATAGTAAGTAGGGATGTAATGTTGATGCAGCTTAGCTTGTGCAGTGCTTAAAAGCACAAGTACCACAGAAAGTTTATCAGGGTAGTGCTGCCTAAGAAAAAGGTGCAGATATGACCTTCCCCAAGTCAGTGGAGGTTATTAATTGAAGTGGTCCAGAGAATGAGTGCACGTACTTTTAACCTGCTTTCCAAAATGTAAATTGGAATTAAACAACACCTGGAGCACCCGGGAGGTTTTTCAGATAACTCAGTAAACTTTAAAAAACATGACCTTGCTTTCATAATGAAAACACTGAGATAAAACATCCGCTTTGTGAATTTATTTTTCATTTTCAACGCTTTGAGGAAAATGTTATTCATCCAGCTTCCATGCGTGTAGCAGTGGCGGCTGCTGGAGAGCAACTTTTCCCCATTTTATTTTTGCAAAGATATGCCACTGGTTTACAGGGATTGAGAACTTATCCATTAGTGCTGCAGATATGCCATGAGGTGTTTGACGTCCCCCTAAAGCATTTGCTGTGATACCCAGAGCACTTTTGTTTATTGTGTGGATGCTATGACAACGAGACGCAATGCTTTTATCTAACAGGCAACAATAAGACTTCCCTTTTTTCCCATTCTGTGGGCTGAAAGACTGGGTCAGAGACAGACATTTGATTGGTAGGGTCAAGCCAGAGTTGCTTTAGCGCCCACACCTCGGACTGATTTACCGAGAGCTGAGTGGCACCTTGAAACGAACCCAAACATTGAAAGCAGACTATTACAATTCATGAGAAACACTGTGGTGGTGACCTCCAACTCCTGAAGAATCTTGCTAAAGTAGCTTGGATAAAGATGCTGCAATGAGATTCCGCCCTTTTAATTTAAATATAGCAAAGTACCTTTTATAACCTTCGCTAAGGAGGATATGTTTTTGGTTTGTTTAGTTGTGTTGAGCACAACTTCTGAACCAATTTTAATAAAACTTTGTGGAAAGGGCAAAGTAAAAACCCATTAAATAGGGAGCAGATCCATGCATAGTTTTTCAATTATGGAGACAGCCTTGGCGGAGGTCTGCGCCCACTGGGTGCCCTTTTAGTTGTTTTTATAAACATTTGTATACCTAGTACATCTGAAATCAGATGTAGGCGTTGCTTGATTGCAGCCTAGTCAAGAAACGGCTCAATATAAAATGAAAGCAGAAGTCTGGGTACACTTGAAAGCTAAAGGTCAACAACCACGACTGTCAGAGATATGAAAAAAGCGTTGATTGCTCAGTCATCGGGAATACATTTAGAACTACATTTGTTTGAGATCCGGGGCCTTGGTATAACGACTTTAGCTGTCTGTGGGTTTTCGAATGCCTGAGCCTTCTGGTTGCGTCAAGAGCTAATTTACTGAGACATCTCTGACAAAGGGTACCAGCTTTAATAAACCCAGTGACAGCCCCGTCCTCTACATTCAAACATGGTTGCGCATTCCATTTGATAAAATGGATGAGCTATGAGGTAACGTTGCCTCTTAGCTCATCCTAGACTCTTCAGTGAAAGGTCACGGCAATAGCAAGGAGAGGATAAGGGTAATGAAATGACGGCTTCGCTAACGAGATGAAGGATCAAGGCAGCAATCGATAAAGGGAAGAAGAAATTGTGTGCCTTGGGAACAGAAGGACATGGGCGATAACTCAAACATCATCCGATCAAGATTATATAGGTTATATATGATGCTTATCATGCTTATTATATTTGGTGCTATCAGCTTATAACGTATTTGGCACATCATCATTTTGATTTGATTGTATTCAACCTCACCTTGGATGTTTTATTATCTCACAACATTTAATCAAGTACTGTAGATGTTGTAATGTTGCTATTGGCTACTATCAACACAAAGACAACAAATCTCTACAGTGATCCAAATACAAATTCAATTCAATATACTACATTTGTAATATCCAACCCCTCTGTAAAAGCAGCTTTGGCAGTTTGTTGAAAGCTCTTATGCTCATATAGGCCCTTAATTTGACTTGGATTGTCAAATAGTGCAGTCTTTTTGTCCTTGTATTGATCCAAAGGTTTAACTTCAAGTCAGCAACAAGACACCAGTGACAGTGACGTGTAACACTCTGAAGCAGTAACATAATGATCAGAAAAGTAAAGGTGAGATAAAAGACACCTTCAATGTGTTGATTGAATGTGACAGGGATGTGTTAAACTTGTGAACTACCACCACCCTTATAATCACAGGGAGCTGATAAGGATAATTTTTAACATTGAGGGGACACCTGTTTCATGTTGTTAGGCCTATTCCAGATGTGAGGAGGTATGAAGGTGCATTGACACTTATTGTGACAACCTGGAAATTCTTGATAGTGGCAGGTTGTTTCTGGACAACATGTCAATGACAAGAATAATTTATTTGTACCAAACAGAGCAGGCCCTGTGATGTTATAGGTGAGTGTTGCTGCATTTCCGATGGATCTATGGATTGATAATGGAATGCTGTACGTCCTTTGTTACAGTGGTTCTCAAAGTGGGGTCTGATTGCAAGGGTGTATCTAAAACGTGTTATAAATTATAAAATGTTGCTGTATCAATATAAAAGTGTGTATCTATAGGGGACCATTTGCAAGTTAAAAAAAATCGATGGCTACAGGAGATGAAAATGGGTAATTTGTATTCAGGTGCTAGTACAAAAAATACAGTACCTTGCAGTGGCGAGCCGTCAGGGCCCTCTAGGCCCTCTGTGAGGGCCTAAGATATTCCAAAAAATAATATTTAAAAACATTAAAAAAAATAATATTTTTTTTAAATATATATTTTTTTAATATTATTTTTGTTATATTTTTCATTAGTTTTACCGAAAAGAAACTTGATTTAATTGTATTTAAAATAACATTTCCAAAGAAATAAATCCTTCGAATCTGCCTGTTCATTCTCTGTTTGAATGTGTGGGTTACATGAAAGAAGCTCGCCTGGCCCTCTCTGCGATTCACAGAGGGCCCGCTATAGTAACTAAACGAGAGAGTAATGTCAAATGACAGTACAATTGACCAATCATATCTTCCCTCTAAGTGGGTGGGTTTTATTATCGCGGACATTATGACAAGTTCCGCCCGCTGTGAAACTTTTCTTGTTTCCATAGCAACAACAACTTCCTGTCAACAGCGTGAACTCGCCTTCAAAATAAAAGCATGCCAAATTACACTTAAGACATACAACGGCAACGAAAGTAAGAAACACAATGCAATATCATTTTCAATGTCAAAGAACACAAATTGGGTTCACAGGTGTTGTTTTGTGTGGTAGAGGGTCGCTGTCATTGATGTGTTTTGCACCCTGGGCCGTTGTTTTGATATTCCGCTGAAGTATACGCTGTGACGTAATAACTATTTTTTTTTCTTTTTTCGAGGGAAGGGGTGGGGGTCAGAGGGCCTAGGTATAAAGCTCACGGCTCGCCACTGGTACCTTGAATCCAGCCACGCTGAAATGACATTTAATAACCAAGCCAAAACACGAGAGCAAAACTATGGCTTTTCACAGTGGCGAGCCGTCAGGGCCCTCTATGCCCTCTCTGAGGGCCTAAGATATTTAAAAACATTAAAGGTGGGGTATGTAATTTATTTCAGAAACACTTTTTGTTATATTCCATGGAATGCTCTTAAAGGTAGGGTAGGTAAGTTTGAGAAACCGGCTCGAGATACACTTTTTGTTATATTCCATGGAATGCTCTTAACATCCCGATAGCAATGAATATCTTAAGTGCTTTGACAAAAAATCCATGAAAAAATGTCATCTGTGGAAGCCGTAATACTGTAAAAAGTACGACCAATCATTTTAGCCGGCCCGGCGTTCGTGTGTGTTGGAGGAGGGGCTCTATAAGGAAGTGGCAGATTTTCTCCGGTTGTGTATTTTCAAATTCTAGCGATCTCGAGCCGGTTTCTCAAACTTACCCTACCTTTAACATCCCGATAGCAATGAATATATTAAATGCTTTGACAATAAATACATAAAAAAATGTCATCTGTGGAAGCCGTGGCGCTGTAAAAAGCACGACCAATCAATTTAGCCGGCCCGGCTAAAATAACTGGATGGCCTACCTGCCTGTCAGCCTTCCATCTGTGCACAAACTTATCTCGTGCCCTCATTGGTCAAAGTTCAGACAGAGGGTGAAAAGAGGTGCTGCAGCACAGGCAGTATGAGAAAAATAAAGAGCTTTTTGAACATTAAAGCATGGAGACATGTCACAGTAGAGGCACAACATACAAATATGAACCTGACAATTAGCATAATAGGATCCATTTAATAACATTATTTTTCAACTTTCGCTATGAGGACACATTTTAAAATCATTGCCGCTTTTCAATATTTTCCCATTATATTTTTGTGCAGAAGCCCTAACCTTCATCTAAAGGCCCTGACACACCAAACTGACACCAAAGAACACGTCCCGACGGACCCGATTGTTGTGTCGCCTCACGTCTCCTGCGTCTTGGCCAAAAAGTCGCACTGGAAACACTCTGCAAAGACTTCAGCCGACGGCCAAGTAGCACGTACGCACTGCGCATGTGTGAGTGGCAATAACTCCTTACCAGCAGGCGGCGGTAGTGTGTATTCGTCATTCAAAAGAGGCAACCGGAAGACAGACTGCGTGATATATACAAACAACATATAGCGTGCGTTCCATTTTCACTCTCGTCCATCACAGACTGTTTCACACACTGTTTCACATAACGACTTATAATCGAAAACATGTTTAGTACTGGAAAATGAAAAATAATAGCCGTCTGTGTATGCCTTCTTCACTTCCGTTTCGCTTCTCATGCACTGATTTGCTAAGCTGAACAGCCAATCAGAGTGATTTCTTTTGCCGACAGCCTGCCGATTCTACATCTTCCGCAGGCAGCTGGGTGGGCAGAGGGCCTGCCCCCGCTGCCGCGTGATCGCGAAATGTTTGAGTATCTGGATAAGATATTCAGGCTCGGGGCGCAGATGGCGGCGGCGGCCAGTAATCTTGGTGTGTTGGGAGCAGTGTTGTAGTCAAGTCACCAATTCACGAGTCCAAGTCACTCTCGAGTCACCACTCTTCGAGTCCGTCACCCAAGGAGTGTCCAAGTCGAGTCAAAGTCCGAGTCATCATTACCTGTGTTCGAGTATGAGTCCAAGTCTGAGTCACCCAACGAGTGTCCGAGTCGAGTCCGAGTCCGAGTCATCATTACCTGTGTTCGAGTCCGAGTCCAAGTCCGAGTCACCTAAGAAGAGTCCAAGTCAAGTCCGAGTCACAAGTCTTCATGTATTAATCTTCGTGGATATATGTGTTGTAATGTAGCTGCTCCTCTACATTGCTTTTATCCTGTCATGTTATACTAATCGGAATTGATTGAACTGCTGTGAAGCGAGTTTGGCTACAATTATTGTAATAGTATACAAATATAAAGCTTATTACTAATATTAATATTATTATTATTATTATTATTATTTTAAATTACCTATAATATGTCTAACTATATTTAAAATGAGTTACCTTTTAGAGAAGTGATTATATTTGTATGCCAATATTTTCCTATGGTAAAGTTTTCGTTTTGCACTTTTATTTTGATAGTAATAAGATCGGGACTCTTATTTTGAAGGAACTTTTACCGGTTAAATCGGTTTACTGATGAAGATTAAGCCCCAGAAAGCACATGGCTACTTAGCATGCAAAATGGTCATTCTGCATGTTAAGTAGCCATGTGTTTTCGTGTTATCGGCTGAATCTTTATTTATTGATTAGATCACGTTACTCTGATGATCGTGTTCAAGACAGCCTATATGTCTGAACTCGATCCTTAGAGTAATATGTTACGGAGCCTTCTCTTCAATATTTTTTCCACATAACGAGCATTTTGCGCTGCTCTTTTCCAATGTGGAAGCAGAATGTGTGAAAGCATACAGCACGATGCAGGGTGTGTCTCTAGACATCTTTAGACTGGAATAGCAGGGCCCAGTACGTGAACTCGCTTCGAGGTGCACACGCCAGGATAGAGGACATCAGACTCCAGAGAAAACTTGCTCGAGTCCGAGTCCAAGTCGGAGCGTCAATGTACAAGTCGAGTCCGAGTCATCGTGGGGGGAAAAATTCACGAGTCCGAGTCCAAGTCATCGTACGCCAGAATTCACGAGTCCGAGTCCGAGTCCGAGTCCAAGTCATCGTGCGCGAGAATTCACGAGTCCAAGTCCGAGTCGCATCAATCAGTGCGCGAGTCCGAGTCGAGTCACGAGTCCCGAAAATCGACACTGGAGTCCGACTCGAGTCCGAGTCCAGGACTCGAGTACTCCATCTCTGGTTGGGAGTGTCGCTGATTACCCCTCAGCAGGACACCTCCGCCCCCCCCGCCTGAGGGCAGGTGTGATTACTCGGACCGCTGCGTGGGCCAGATGAATAATCTGGTCCATGGTATGGCTACCGCAGCCGGTCGTGTGATGTCCCTGGTCACCGTGGCGTCGCGTCACGTGTGGCTAGGTCTGACCGCACTGGCCAAGAAAGACCGAGACGATCTCCTTGGGGCCCCCGTTGCCAAGGAAGGGCTCTTCGGATCGATATCCTCGGTCACCCATCGCTTCAGTCGCCTGGAGGGAGAGAGGGCGCAGCTCAGCCGCATGCTGCCGCTGAGCTGTGCCCTCAGGTCTCTCCGCAAGGTAGAGAGCGCCTGGCGGTGGTAAGGCGGAGAGAGAGGCGTCGGTACAGAGCCCCTAGAGCTCCTGACGCGCCCTCTGCCTCCGCGGTAGCGCGCTCCCACGAGAGCGCGCCGCGGCGCGTTCAAGGACCTCAGTAGAGAGTCGGCCCTTTCTGTGGGCAGAGTTTCCCTTTGCTGGGGTTTTTTTGCGGTGGGACGGGTCACCAGAGAGTACCACAGCTTTATCGCTGGGGCCCCACAGCTGATTGCACATCCCCTAACACAGTGTTATGGGGAATGGAAGCGCAGCTGCGTGTTAACGGAGTGGATCGACAGGACGCTGAGACTGAGTTATTCACTCCAGTTTTGCAGCATCCCTCCTCCGTTCACAGGCATAAGAGAGGCAAAGCTATCATCCCGAGGGGAGATAGGTTTTTCTCTCAGCAGAGGTTCAGGCCTTGGTGCAAAAACAGGCAGTGTCTGCTGTGTGCACGCAAGACAGAGAGGGGGGGCATTATTCACTGTACTTCCTGGTTCCCAAAAAGACAGGCGAATTCAGGCCCGTTCTGGATCTTCTCCACATTGCACGCAGAAAATTCCGGATGTTAACTATAAAACAGTTACTGGGACTGGTGCAGCCAGGCGATTGGTTTACAACCATCGACCTGAGGGACGCTTACTTTCATGTCGAGATTGCTCCGAAACACAGAAAGTATTTGCGTTTTGTCTTTCAGGAGGTGGCCTGCGAGTACAACAGGCTACCGTTCGGCTACTCCCTGTCCCCACGCACGTTCAGCGAATGTGTGGCCACAGCGCTCCAGCCGCTGCGCGGCCGTGGCATGAGAGTTTCCTTTTATCTGGACGACCTCATAGTTATGGCCAGGTCCAGGGAACGGGCAATGTTTTTATACAGCCCAGTTGATCCTACACCTAACCAAGTTGGGTTTTGTGATCAATTGGAAGAAAAGCACCCCCATACCTCACCAACAGGCGCTGTATTTGGGAGTGGTGCTCGATGCAGGCAGGCTACGCGCCACCCTGTCAGAGAGCAGACAGGCATCCTTGCCGAGGCAGGTTGCAGACTGCGACAGGGGGCAACAGTGACAGCTTTGACTATCATGCAGACCCTGGGTCTCATGGCGGCGGCTCACGTTGTGGTCCCGCTCGGGTTACTGCATATGCGCCGCCTGCAGAGGTGGTTCTCCACAAACGGCGTCTGGTGACCATCCCCCCTCAGTGGAGGGCAACCTCCGGTTCTGGGGGTCCCCGGATCACCTCCGGAGGGGGTTCCCACTGGGACGGGTGACCTCCTACATCATAGTGTTCACGGAGAACAGGATGGGGAGAGGCCTGCCTGAAGAGAGCTATAGGTGGGCGCTGGTCTCTAACAGAAACACGGCAGCAGCAACCTCCTAGAGCTGCGGGCAGTAGTGTTGGTCCTTCAGCATTTCAAACCCTTAATTCAGGGGAGACATAATGGTCAGGAGCGACAACAGCACCACAGTGGCATATATCAACAGGCAGGGCTGATCAACAGCAGGACATCAGAGGGACGTCAGAGGGAATCCCAACGCTGATTGGCTTTCGCGAGAACGCGCCACGTGAATTTGACGCTCGAGTTGAAAAAATTGAACTCTCACGTTTGACGCGGCCCCCTTCAATCACCTCAATCGCGTGATTCGCGCCGCGTCCACCACTTCATGTTCGCCGTCGGAGTGAATTCACGTCTGTCCGTGTCTCTGCATTGACTTTACATGTAATCGCGCCGCCCCCCAAACATCGCATCGCGTCCGGTGTGAACGCAGCATAAGGCAGGGTGGATTGTCTGATAGTGTTATTCAGTCTATCCAGGCAGCTAGAGCGGGATCCACCACAGCCTGTTACAGGCCAAAGTGGCTGGGATTCCTGCGATGGTGTGAGGAACGGAAAATAGAGCCCCTATCTTGTGAATTGGGATCTATTTTGTCGTACTTATAGTTATTGGTGGACAGGGGCTTGCTCATTCCACAGTGAAAGTGTATGCAGCAGCCATCTCGTCCTGCCATGAGGGATTTGGCGGCAGGTCAGCCTTTTCTCAGCTACTAATGTTGCCGTTTTTGCGGGGGGTCAGGAGGCTGCGCCCAGTAGTGCGCGCATCCGCCCCGCAGTGGGACCTGCCGCTGGTGCTCGAGGCTCTGGTCACAGAATCATTTGAGCCTCTGGAGCTCTCCTCCCTGAAAGCACTGTCGTGGAAGACAGCATTGCTACTTGCCTTAACGTCGGCCAAAAGAGTGTCCGAGTTAACCGCTCTATCGGTGCACCTGAGTTGTTTAATGATCCGAGGTGACCAGAGCGGGGCGACACTCAGACCGAACCCCTCCTTTGTGCCCAAGAGCCTAAGGACTGCGTTCAGGTCGAGGGCTATTCAGTTGGGGGGTTTTAATCTTCCCCCCCCCATAGTGGGGCGAGGGAGGCTAAATTACACCTCCTCTGCCCGGTGCGTGCTCTGGCATATTATGTGGAGCGCATGGCTGCCCTTAGACACACGGAACAGCTGTTTGTGTGCTTCGGGGGTGGGGTAACTGGAAAAGCTCTGTCCAAGAAACGCCTGGCAGGCTGGCTCTGCGAGTGCATTGCACATGCCTACGGACAGGCGGGGAGAGCCTTCCCCATGGGGGTCCGTGCACACTCTACACGAGCCATGGCTGTGTCAACAGCCTTATTTAACGGCGTGAGTGTGGAGGACATATGCACGGTGGCATCTTGGTCAACGCCAGGCCCCTTCATGCTTCATTCAGAACATCAGACAAGCAGTCAGTGCCTCTGCATCAGGTACAGCAAATGTTTTATCTCTGTGTCCACCTAAAATCAATTCAAACACCATGACACAATTCCATCAGATTAATGATAAAAACCTAGAGGACATTATACAACTTCTGAAATCCTCCTCCTGCTGCCTTGATATTATTCCGACAGGGTTTTTCAAAAATGTTTTTCCTTGCATGGCCTCAGATCTACTTCATATAGTAAACAAGTCTCTTCACTCAGGTGTTTTTCCACAGGCCCTAAAAACGGCAGTCATTAAACCGTTCTTAAAAAAATCATAATCTAGACACTTCAGTAATGAACAACTACAGGCCAATATCAAACCTGCCATTTCTAGGTAAAATCATTGAAAAAGTAGTTTTTCAATAGTTGAGTAATGTCTTGCATTTAAATAACTGTTTCGATGTGTTCCAGTCAGGATTTCGTCCAAACCACAGCACTGAGACTGCTCTTGTAAAGGTCTTCAATGACATCCACTTATGGCGCATTTCCATTGCAGCGCGTAGCTCGCTTTAAGCGTGCCGTGTCGTGCCGTCCCCTTTTTTGGTTGTGCTTCCACTAGGCCTCGTTCCGGCGCGGCACGGCGCGGGGCCACTTTTTCCCCTCTTTTCTGGCCCTAGAAAATTGTGGTTCTATCGGGGCCAACAAACAGGGCTGAGTCGGGCTGAGTATGCTAAACTAGAGAGAGGAGCGCTGGCAAGAGGGCTAGAACTACAACAAGATGGACATATTTGACCGTGATTTAATTGTAATACACGTTTCAAAATGATGCCGAAGTAACAACATACTGATACCGGTTAGTAAAAACCATGAATTAATGCTTTGTCAAGTCTGCAGACAGACGGCAGGCGAAAAACCTTTTAAAATTCGTGTTTTTCTAGATGGAGATTGGCTAAGCTAACGCAGTATATGCCCCGACCGTCCACACTCACAACAACGGCCTATACAGACATAAATAAGGCAGCGACTGTATTCACCATGACACAGGCAGTCTGTGGTGTGTACTTGTTTAACTTTTGTCGAGTTTCTGAACATATATAAGGAGCTGTGAGCTCTGAGTGCTCACAGCTAACGGCTGTGTTGTGTTTCTGGATTTCTCATTGAAGATGACGTCACGGCTCCGCCTACACTGCGTTACTATAGTAACTACCCCAGTTCCTAAACTGTAATGGAAGCGCAGCATGAAGTGAGTCGGCCCTGTTAAGGCCCAACGCGGCCAAGCCGTACCGAGCCGTACCGAGTGTGGCCGAGGCCGACCGTGTAGTGGAAATGCGCCATTAAACACAGACAGTGGCAGAACTTCAGTGTTAGTATTATTAGATCTCAGTGCTGCGTTTGACACTGTTGACCACAACATATTACTAGACCGACTGGAAAACCAGGTGGGACTTTCATCAACAGTTCTAAATTGTTTTGAATCCTACTTAAAGGACAGAAAAAACGTTGTTTCTATAGGTAAATACAAATCTGAGTTGACAAATATGACATGTGGGGTACCTCAAGGCTCCATCTTGGGGCCTCTTCTCTTTAACATCTAGATGCTACCACTGGCTCAGATAATGAAAAACAACAAAATAAGTTACCATAGCTATGCGGATGACACACACATTTACATAACAATTTCACCAGGAGACTATTCTCCAATTCAAACACTGAGTAAGTGCATTGAACAAATCAATGAGTGGATGTGTCAGAACTTTCTCCAATTAAACAAAGACAAAACTGAGGTAATGGTTTTTGGAGCCAAGGCAGAACGTATAAAAGTTAGCGCTGAGCTTCAGTCTGCAATGTTCAAAACAACAGATAAAGCCAGAAATCTAGGTGTAGTCATGGACTCTGACCTGAGTTTCAACAGTCACATTAAAACAATTACTAAATCAGCCTACTATCACCTAAAGAACACTAATGTCACAGCAGGATTTGGAAAAACTTGTCCATGCTTTTATCTTTAGTCGACTACTGTAATGGTGTCTTTACAGGTCTCACTAAAAGATCTATTAGAAAGCTGCAGCTGATTCAGAACGCCGCTGCTCGAGTCCTCACTGACACTAAGAAAGTGGATCACATCACTCCTGTTCTGAAGTCTTTACACTGGCTTCCTGTGTGTCAAAGAATATATTTCAAAATACTGCTGCTGGTTTATAAAGCACTGAATGGTTTAGGCCCTAAATACATTTCTGATCTACTGCTAAATTATGAACCATCCAGATCTCTCAGGTCTTCAGGGACTGGTCAGCTTTCTGTCCCCAGAGTCAGAACTAAACATGGTAAAGCAGCGTTCAGTTATTATGCTCCAAATATCTGGAACAAACTCCCAGAAACCTGCAGGTCCGCTGCAACTCTTACTACTTTTAAATCCAGGCTGAAGACTTATCTTTTTGCCGCTGCTTTTAATTGAACTATTCATATCTTAAACTGCACTGTAACTTTTTATTCATGTATTTTTTCTTTTAATGTTTCTTTTATTATCTTTTCTTTTTAATGACTGTTTTTAAATGCCTTTGTCTGAATGTCTTTCATTTTTGTAAAGCACCTTGAATTGCCTTGTGTTGAAAGGTGCTATATAAATAAACTTGCCTTGCCTTGCCTTCATAAAGTTTTATTTCTTGGGCATGTCTGGCTCCTTTTCATCGTCTGTGCTTGCTGGGGCAACGCAGGACTGGTGAGGAGGGAGGGGGGCTGTGGGTCAGTGGGCATCTGACCCCCTCCCCGGACGTAATGCGCTTACGTTTTTCCCCGGGCCCCTGGCCCCGGGGGACGTGACGCGCACATGGGCCCATAGGGGCTGGAGGACTCTTTTTCCCCTGCTTTAGGGCAGGAGGGGGGAGTCCTCCACGTCATAGCACACCTCCGCGGGGTAAGCGCGTCAGGGTGTGCTCTGTCCGCCGCAGCCTCTTTTCTCTCCACGGTTATGACCGAGGGAGAGGTGAGTGAGGCGCAGCGGCTGCTAACCAGAAAGCCGGTCAGAAACAGTGAGATGGAACAGTGTTGTTGTGGGACGACAGCGCGTGTATACATCGGGGCTCCGCCCACTGTACCCATAGAGTCCAGTAGAGGGCGGAGCCTGTGAGAGATATAACGAGGGGTTACGTATGGTAACCCTTGTTATATAAACACAGGCGGAGCCCTCTACTCAGGGGCCCTGTCTATCCTATGCTGCTTGCTGAAGAGAAGTAAAGGATGACAGTAAGGAGGCGAGGCCTCCTTTTATGCGGTGAGATGCGTGCGCATTCAGGTAGGCCCGCCCAGGGGGCGGCTATGTCAAGAAAGTCTCAGTGGATGAATGCTTGCATGATAGGATCGAGGGGAGTACCCATAGAGTCCAGTAGAGGGCTCCGCCTGTGTTTATATAACAAGGGTTACCAGACATAACCCCTCGTTTTTGTATTACTACCCCAAGCTTCCATAAGTGGGTCTTTTTTGATCCGGTGAGGTGGTTTTCTTGAAGTATCTTTGTAATCACATTTTTTTTATCATTTCATATTCCAGCTATTCCTCAAAAAACATGTTTTGGATATCATGCCATTCAAATTTTAAATTTAAATTTTAAGAAAAGGGATTGGAATACTGTGAGGGTCTCAGAATAGCGGAGATCTTTGCATCAATATGTTCAAAACATTTCTTTTCAAAATGTAAAATAAATGTCTAAAATGATAAATAGTGAAAAATTAAATATAAAATATTTCTAGTGTGAACCAAAATATAATACTAAATATTATACACGTGATTTTTCTTAACCAAAATGACAAAAATGGCATAAAAACACATATTATTCTAATACGGGTCCTTTTTGACCCACTTATGGAAGAGTGTAGGGTCCAGTCACTCGTGCATCGAGTACACTTTAAAACAGTTTTCAAGCATTATTTTTAGATATTTAATAGACTTTGGCCTTCTTTGAGTTAGCTCAATTTACTAATTTGGTTTGTTTGATCCCTAAAACATGATACTTAAAACTTAGTTGGCTAGTTACTTAGCTAAAAAAAGAGGCAACAGTTTCCAAGGATTTTTTAGGAGTTGATTAGACTTGATAATATAGTTTGACTGCTTGTTTTAGAGAATATATTGCACGAAGAAGGGGGAGTCACTTTGCCTTCAGAGAGGGCCCTTTGGCTCCAAAGGGAAACTTGATGCATCTTTAGAATCAACCAGCCGTTGTCAGCCACTCTACGTTTTAATGATGCAGTCTGACACATGGGCCTAATGTATGGGAACATTTTAGCCATTCAGAATAAATGAGGTCATCCAACAAAGGCAGGAGAGAGACCGCAGATGTCCTGCAAAACCATGTCAAAGTTGTCCACCCATCCACTAAAATAGATTGCAATTTTTCTTACCGACATTTTATCACGTAACTTAAGAATGAATTGTAATATCTCGTGGTCTTCTGACTTCTCATCCGAAGCTACAGTATAATATGTTGAATATTCCATTGCTTCGATTTATGACCAAATTCTTGCGAAAACAATTGACTCAATCGATTTACAATCAATGTACAACCCAGTTGTACCCAGAATCATTTTTGTTATTCTGACATCTCTTTAACACCAGGAGATAATTACTCCAAGTGTCCACTTGGACCAAAGGAACTGATTAGAATTTTGTGGGTCACAATTACTTGACAAATCACATTTCCAGCCATAACTCTAGAATTAAAATGCTAATTTTGGCAATTCAAACAAACGCCTAATAGGATGAAATGAACAAAGGACAACGATGTAAACCACAACTTCACTGGTAGACGGAGGCATACAACTGATGTGGTTATTCTCGTCCTTGCCTGCCTACTGATACTAATTATCAGTATTCCTCTTGTTTGGTGACACAATGGTAGAGTGGTTAGCACCATTGCCCCACAGCAAGGCGGTTGGGTTCAAAATCGACCTTCTGTGTGGAGTTTGCATGTACTTCCCTCCCTGTTTTAGCATAGGGTGTTGGTGGCTAGGGCTGTGATTGAAGCAAATAAGTTGGAGAAAAATCGTTTTGTTTTAGTGTTACATTAAAAAAAAGGTCCTTATGTAAGCATTGTTATTTAACAGATTAGCATTACAATAACAAAAACTTGGAAAATTGATCCTTTCAACAAAGAAATAATCTAGTAAGAACAACCAATTTAGAACCTTTTAACCCTCCGATATCATTCAATTGGACTACCCTAATTAGTCATTCGGGACAAAAACGTAGAGAGTGATACCGGAGGGTTAAAGGGCCCATGTCATGCTTTTCCAGTTATTACCCATCCCCTTGTGTGTTATGAAGGTTTTTATGCATGTAAACGGTGTGCAGAGTCAAAACCCTTAAAGTACACCCTGTAGCGAGTAAAACTCTAACACAGAAAATACCTCCCCAAAACGCCTCGTTGGAGATACGTCACTGCCCATTTGAGTCTTCCATTTAGTTCCGGGTACCGCCTGATGTCATGCGGTACCCGGAACAAAATGGACCAATCCGGAAGAGCTATGGCCACACCCAGCGGCGCTGGCCGCACCCTCTGCCAGCCTAACATTTACTGTTGGAAGCTCTGGTTCAGTTCACAATCGATCCAGTCATGCCAATGCCAAGGACCTGTTTCCTGAAATGTGAGGAGAAATCTGAGCTGTTTGTCCTACCGACGGAAGAACCACAACGAAGTCAGTGGTTGAAATGTCTTTTTAACACTGTTCCTTCAGAGGTTCGAAGAACGTTACTGTGTGCGCGGCATTACACAGACGAAAGCTTCCAAAACATTGCCCAGTTTGAGGCCGGATATGCACAGCATTTGAAACTGAAGGACGATGCTATTCCTAGTTTGTTTGGACCGTTTGGAGCAGGGGAAGATTCGGGTACACAACCTGTAAGTTTGCATTGTTTTCTGTGTATTTATCAAACAAGGTATCTACCACGACTGTTTAAATGTGTAAACGTGTTTCGGACTGCTAAGCCAGTGCTAACTGTGCTAACTAAGTTGCTAGCGTTTCCATATCAACTCTAATATCAGCAGATGGCCTTACATACATGTATCTCATAGCAGGAGAATGTCTGCATTCACACACGAAATACTCATAGACAGTATACTCCAGGTGATTTACCGTACGGTCAGTCGCGAAACGTAATTACATTATAGCTGGCGTTCCGAGCGTGTATGCTACCGAACTAAACAACAAGGCTACTAAGAGCTAGACATGAGTTTGCTCGGAAAAACATTGTTTTTATGCCAGCTACAATGAATGTAGCAGACTACCCATATAAGATTGCAATTGTAAACATGTGCTTGATAGCCTAATATGAACCACTATCTGTTGTTCATAGTATAGTATAGCATATTGAACAACTGAACAACTAGCAAACGTAGATTAGCAGTGTAATCCAGCTGGCAAGCTGACGAACATCAAACAACTAAGTTTATTTCACACTTCCAGCAGAGACAACGGGGAAATCCCCTCTCTTTGCCCGCTCACAGACCCCCAAAGGACGGCCTAGAGACCTCCAAGAGGTGTCCCTGAAATGGGGACTCTGTTTATTTCACACTTCCAGCAGAGACAACGGGGAAATCCCCTCTCTTTGCCCGCTCACAGACCCCCAAAGGACGGTACATTACAGTTGGCTTTCTTCCGACACTGATAGCATGTATAGCTAACGAGGCTAGCTATACATGCTAGCGGGAAACATTGTATTCATGCCAGTTACAATGAATGACCGAACGTAGCAGACTACCCGTATAAGATTGCAATTATAAACACGTTATTGCTAGCCTAATATGAACCACTAGCTTTTGTTCATAGTAGTTTTATTACACTACATTATAGTTGCCGTTACTCCGAGCTAACGTTCATATCGTGTTTGCTACAAAGGTAAACAAGAAAGCTAGGTTAGCATATTAGCTGGCAAGCTTACTGTGTTGATTAGATAGATGGATTAGATAGATCCACACTCCTACCACAACTACTACTAACGAATCTAAAACAACTAAGTTTCTCTAATATTTTGTGATTTGCATTTGATTTCGTCCAGCCAGATCCTTATGGGCTCAGAACAGTCTCATAATACACACATGCACACAGAAGGATTCACACTTGTATTTCATGATCCGCAAAAGGATTCACACTTGTATTTCCGGATCCACACTTGTGTTTTTCAATGCACACACAAATGTGTTCCGTTTCATATACATGTAAATAAAATCCAAATAAGAAAAAAGTTTTACATATGTATTTTTGATCCTCACATATTTGTTTTCCGTTTAAAACCGCTGCACCTGCAAACACAAACCGCTTTCTGTGCATGGATCGCTCTGCATTCGTGTGTGGGTTTTTTGAGACTCCCCTGACGGTGACCCGATTCGTACTTGTAATTTTTTCTATCTATAGCCAATCAGATGTCTCCTCAATTCTAAGCCAATCACATGAGCGCGCCCCCACAAGGGTAGATTTCTTGCGTTCATGACGTAGCGCTTCATGTACGCATTTTGCGCTGTCCGGAGCTGACAGGTCCATGGAGCCTGCCTGCAGGCGCTAATCTCAGGACACCTCCACTCTCAGTACATTGCCACTTTCCGATCAGGAAATGCACGCAAATACAAGCCTTTATATTATTAAGGTACAGTGCCACTTTCCGAACCATTAATGAATGCTTGTGTACACAAAAACGGCAGGCAAAACTGTTTTAAATGTGTGTTTCCTGTATGGTGATCAGCTGCTTTATTTATGTCTGTATGAAGTTGTTGTGAGTGTGGAGGGAGCAGCTACAGGTTAGCTTAGCCTAATCGATCAGTGCACTACGAAGCCAGTGCTAGACAGTGAACTGTCAACGGGGGGAGCCCCGCCGGTCATTATCGGCCGATATTCACTCTTAATAGTTTGATCGGTGCTCTCTATAAAGGCCGATCAGGAGAGCTGGATCTGATCGATATGGACATAAACGCGAGTGAAGTTTTAGCGAGCTGCATGAGAAACTGACGGGCTGTCAGGAGAGAGGGAGGGAGAGAGGAAAAGAGATGATCCTTACTCCCGTGTTATTATCCGGTCATAGTCCGGTAATTACCTAACGGAAACGCTGCTACACAATTCTTATTATTATTATTATTGAAACATGACCGGTAAGTTTCAAATTTGTCCGGTAAAATTAAATTCTGTCCGCGGAAACCCTGCTCCGGACTACGCAAAATGCGTATATGAAGTGACATGAACGCAAGAAATCTACCCTCGTGGGGGCGCGCTCATGTGATTGGCTTAGAATTGAGGAGACATCTGATTGGCTATAGATAGAAAAAATTACAAGTACGAATCGGGTGACCGTCAGGGGAGTCTCAAAAAACCCACACACGAATGCAGAGCGATCCATGCACAGAAAGCGGTTTGTGTTTGCAGGTTCAGGGGATTTAAACGGAAAACAAATATGTGAGGATCAAAAATACATATGTAAAACTTTTTTCTGTATTTGGATTTTATTTACATGTATATGAAACGGAACACATTTGTGTGTGCATTGAAAAACACAAGTGTGGATCCGGAAATACAAGTGTGAATCCTTTTGTGGATCATGAAATACAAGTGTGAATCCTTCTGTGTGCATGTGTGTATTATGAGACTGTTCTGAGCCCATAGATCCTGGCCGACAATACATGATGGGGACGGGACTACCACACTGAGGCCTCGTCCTAAAAAGCCCCGGCTGCGATAGGCAAGATGCCGACAACGGGGAGGAATGGATGATATACCGTGTATGTATATTTATGTTCATTTTGTACATTTCTAAAAATAAAGTTTGATGGAAATACTTAGTAGGCCTATCCTTTCTTCCCTGAATTATTTGCTCCTATAACATATCATTCATATATAGCAAACCATGATTTGATTTCTCATCAAACAGTAGTAGTTTATTACAGGTAAAAATAACTTACTCTTCTATAACAACAGTTGTAGGTACAGTTCGGTTAGTTAGCGTATATAAAATATACGGCTGTACCGACGCCATTATAAGACTGATGTTCCGAGAGCGAGCCGAAAAAAGCACTGTTAGACATGGGCGGAGCCTCTCTGGTGGTTGACTAATCAGAACAGAGTGGCCGAGCTGACCAATCGGAGCACACTAGGCTCACAGGGAGGGGGGGGGGGCAAGAGCTCCAACGAGTCGTTTAGTGGAGAGAGTGAATACTGCTGAATACACATACTTTACAGAGATGCTGTATGCGAAACCAATGTGAGTTTCGAAAATTGCACAGTATAAATCTATTTTAGTATACCTCAACAATGTAATTATGATCAGTGGAAATGGCCATGACATGGGCCCTTTAAAGTCATAAACAGACAATTTATGTCCGTCGTTTTTTTTCTCTTTGACTCTCAAGGCTAGTGTATTAATCCTTCACTTTTAAAGGGGACAAGATGCCTGGGTCTTGAGCAATACATTGTTCATACTGTAGTGAAGGCTCAAATACAATATTGTTTTGCATTTTCCTCTTTTATCTAAAAAAAAAAGGATCTCATTCAACATTTGATGTCTGAGATAAATAAGGTAGCAGGAATGCCTTTATAGGGTGTCATTAATTAATCTGACTACAATTGACAGTGAAGTGCTTCAAACACACTACCTGCAGTCAACATGTTGTTGTGTTCTTTGATAAGATACTTAACCCTGTAAGATACTTAAAACTGATCCTGTACGCATGTAGTCTTGTTCTAAATCTTGACAGACTATAAAACTGGTTCGTACTCATCAAACAATTGCCCCCCTGTGGTCAAAAACTCCTTTAAGGTCATAAAAAGGGCCGTTCTCTTAGCCCTAATAAATACGGCTCATATCTGAAGATCTGGATGTGAAGCCAAGCGGAGGTCCGATCATAATGTGACTCTTTGACACATGCTCGAATGGCTGTGTCCAAGTGTCATCCTCCCACACATGTCAGCTCTATTAAAACCATTAAGTAGAATTAGGCCCATCTTAATTGCAGTCCTGTCCTCTTTCTTGTGGATGCTTATTACCATGGAGACGGAGTAGCTTTACCTGATCTAATCAGGTTGAATGTGTCTTTGTCAGACTGCGGTCCATTTCTCTGCCTCTCTGCAGCATAAAAGCAACATCTTCTATTCATCACCCCTCAGTCCACAGAGTCACACACAACAATGAGCTAATAGGTGCCTCACAGAAAAGCTCGATAGGTGCTTTTATTGGAGTTTTGTAAATCATTACATCCTGGTCTTTGGTTAAGGTGACGAGATTTTAACATCATATTTGTTCAGTCTAAATGATCAGAACAGTCTAAATTATCTAGAACATTATATATTGAGTATTTTTGTGATTCATGTCCTTTATACTGTAGATATGTTCATAGACTTGCTGCTGTTTATTGTTTTTATTGTTATTTCAGGTTACTTTATTTTTTTAATACATTTTCGACCTATTATCACTCGTCAAATATAGGGAAAAAAATGAAGAGCAGCTGATTTGAAAACCAAACTCGAGAGACGGCTGAGTTGACCGCAGTGCAGAATCGCTGTATAGTTTAAATCTCCTAACAATGTTGTCCATTTTAGACATAGACTTATTATATTTACAGCCCTTAATAACATTCATTTTCTGGGCTCAATGTGTGTCTTGGCCGTTTTCGTTTTGATCGCTAAATTCACCTTGTTTCCCCTTGTTTATAATATTATCACCGTTCCAAGCAAACGAGTGCTTTTGTTTTGAAATCACTTCCGCAAGTTTCGCGCCCCTCGCTTCAATGACCATTAGACCATTTAGTAAGGTAAAAAACAAAAAGCAAAAACGCCTCGCAGACGCTCTTTCGTTTACTTTTTTAATAAAGAAAAACAAATCGTCCGAAGATACACGGATTCATCTCCCTCCATCATGTTGATTTGAATCCGAAGTTCTGAATCTGAGCCCGCCCCGCTCTCTTGCATACATATATTGTCTTCAGTTTGACAAACCCCGTGATTAGTTCTCAAGCTCTGTGATTGGTTGACCTCCAACTGCATTCCATATGAAAAAAAACATTTCGTAAAAGATAAAATCATATTTTATTCAGCAGTGCTTGCTTTACTCTTTGAAAGTCATCACATGAATGCATTGTAATAAATGGTTCGGCTGCATTAAATATTACACATCTGTCGTAGTTCTTTATTTATCTACAGAGATCGGGCTCAGAATAGACCGGAAACTATTCTTTTACCGTTCGGTTTTAACGGTTTAGCTGCCACTACGGGGATGTTGTGTACATGAACGCCTCAGCTCACTCCCTTCATCTGCTGGACGCTGTCTACCATGGGGCTCTGAGGTTCATAACCAACTGTAAACCCCTCACACACCATTGCATGCTGTACTCTTTAGTCAACTGGACATCATTATCAATGTGCCAGTGGCGAGCCGTCAGGGCCCTCTAGGCCCTCTGTGAGGTCCTAAGATATTCTAAAAAATAATATTTAAAAACATTTAAAAAATATATATTTTTTTTAAATATATATTTTTTTAATATTATTTTTGTTATATTTTTCATTAGTTTTACCGAAAAAAAACTTGATTTAATTGTATTTAAAATAACATTTCCAAAGAAATAAATCCTTCGAATCTGCCTGTTCAGTCTCTGTTGTGAAGGGTTACATGAAAAAAGCTCGTCTGGCCCTCTCTGCGATTCACAGAGGGCCCGCTATAGTAACTGAACGAGAGAGTAATGTCAAATGACAGTACAATTGACCAATCATATCTTCCCTCTAAATGGGTGGGTTTTATTATCGCGGACTTTATGACAAGTTCCGCCCGCTGTGAAACTTTTCTTGTTTCCATAGCAACAACAACTTCCTGTCAACAGCGTGAACTCGCCTTCAAAATAAAAGCATGCCAAATTACACTTAAGACATACAACTGCAACGAAAGTAACAAACACAATGCAATATCATTTTCAATGTCAAAGAACACAAATTGGGTTCACAGGTGTTGTTTTGTGTGGTAGAGGGTCGCTGTCATTGATGCGTTTTGCACCCTGGGCCGTTGTTTTGATATTCCGCTGAAGTATACGCTGTGACGTAATAACTCTTTTCTTTGCTTTTTTTCGAGGGAATTGGTGGGGGTCAGAGGGCCTAGGTATAAAGCTCACGGCTCGCCACTGCAATGTGCAGATCACTGCACTGGTACAAACTCATCTATACCGCTATCCTTGGACTGCTGCCCCTCTACATATCCACTTACATATCACACAAACAGTACAGCTATAGCCTACGATCTCAAAATGATATCACTCTGTCCGTCCCCTCAGTACGCACGGTGCTTGGAAAAAAAGCCATATCATACTCTGCCCCCTCAACCTGGAACACACTTCAGCAGGAACTTAAGCTGACCAGTTTGATACCCATCACGGATTTTAAACTAATTTAAAAAAAGCTGGAGAAATCATCTGTGGGTGTTTGCACCTGCTATATCTGACTACTTTATATGGATTTCAATGACTACTTTTTTTACGATGTTGTATTTTAGTGTTGCCTCTGTGTTTAGTGTCCTGTCTGTCTGTAACTTTGTGTGGTAGTGTTACCACTGACAGGTCTCTCTTGAAAATGAGACCTTGTGTCTCAATGAGATTTTACACCTGTATAAATAAAGGCTAAATAAAAAAAAATTAAAAAAATTCACAATAAAGTTAGTCGTAATATTTTGTTTTGATATTATTGGTTTTTATTAACTACTAGACCGCTGGTTCATGTTAAGACCATCTTTTCTGTGTTGCTGTGGGTTTTTTCCATCGCTTTTGTGTTACAAATATCAAAACAATAACAAAATATATCCGTTGTAAACTAAACCGGAAACAGCAGTATATTTTATTTTGTTAACACTGTAAACTTGACAGCTTTTTAACCCGCACCTCCTACTGGTTAAAGCACGTTATTACACGTTTAGAGTATTGCAATGCAGGTAGATTGTGTTGCTTTTTAATGACTGTTTAAAATGCCTTTTTCTTAATGTCTTTCATTTTTGTAAAGCACTTTTGAATGTGTTATATTTTATGAAAACATTTAAATATTAAGAGTATATACAAAAATAGGAGGAAAGTAGAAGGTCAATGATAGAAATATAGAATAGAAAATATCAAGAAGATACTGTAAATGGTATCTAGTATAAAACAGTTTAGTGCCAGATGTACAAAGATATTAATAGGAGGATGTGCAAAACAGACTAATTAGGCTTTATTTAAACATTAAATAATACTTTAGGTTAAGGTCTTATTTTAAATACATGTAAGCAAAAAGCTTTGGGGGTATCTACAGATATTAAGCCTGACAAAGTACTTAACGTTTAATATATTGCATGTTTTGTTTTGGGACTTGACAATCAACTTTCCTGCAATGTTAACTATGTTGAAGCACTTATTTTAACCAATATTATACATATTTATTATACTCTTATAAGATGTATGTAGATAGAATAAGAAATGTGCAGAATATGACAGTTTAATGGTGGAGGTACACACATATTGATAGATCTCTTGTTGAGGAACCTATGACCCAAGTTTGTCATCATTGCATAACTACACCGTAGTTGTGTATATGATATTTCAATAAACCTTTGAAAATCTTGAAATCTTGAAAGGGATGTGCAAAATAGCCATTATATACCGTTTTTGATGAACAATTAGAGAATAACGAGTAATGAATATGCTTTATAGGGATCTGCAGATACATTTCTTCCAACAGGAGTAATTTGGGGGGGCTCTCGGGGAAAAAGGTTGGGAACCCCTGATCTAGAGAATTCGAACGGCTCTTATCATGGCGGCCACTGAGGTACTTCCGGGTCATTTCACTCCGTTAACTGACAATTCGACTGCAGCCCAAAGGTTCATCTCAATAGAGGCTTCTCAATACTCTAATTTCCCCTCCTCGACTCCTCGGTCCTCCGGTAGTGACCCGGAAATGGATTTCAGCGCGCCATGTTGAAGGACATCTCATTTCTCTAAATGCACATCGAGGACCGAGCATCGAGCATCGAGGAGGCTCTCTGGACAACACACTCTCACTCCCTAAACGTCCAGGAGCGACGCTTGGTCAGGGTCCCGTGGCGTGCAGTTGGGACGCGCCGAGGCTCCTTCAGCTTCATAAACGGACGCAAAGAGCTTTCAACTGATTGCAATGTATTCCCATCGGCGGCGGTATTTGACGCTCAGGGAAGCACCGCATCGGTCCATGTCGGCGGCATTTAAAGGCAATGTGAGCGTCCATTCCCATTGGATAACGGAGGATTTTACACCTGGAAGTAACTATTCTCCTTACTGTCGATTGATTTTACAGTGATATCTGCACTACTCATCAACTCAAAAACACCAGATTATCCTTGTTAATTACACAACATTGATTGGTTTAAATTGTGTGCAATGCTTTTGTGTTTTTCCCCTTCGATTCGGAGAAACAAATATTTTTTCGGAGTTTAGGATGGCAGAAGACATTACACTACCCAGAATCCTCAGCTATCGTTTGGGACTACACCATGTGCTTTGTTTGACAAACCCCGTGATTAGTTCTCAAGCTCTGTGAGTGGATGTTGGAGTGGCAGTGTGCGAAGTTTACCAGCTTGTCTTATCCAGACAAGCCCTGTTTGGACACCTTACGCGCAGAAGAAACATTTATATTGTATTATAATTATTTATTATAGAAAAAATTATGCATTTCTGTCTTTGTATGCCTTTATTAGCTACTAACTTGATTTTTTATTAAAATTAATTAATCAATTATTTTTTATACGTTTATTGTAATTAGTATTGTCACGATACCAACATTTTGGTTTCGATACCGATACCAAGTCAAGAATTGCGATTCCGATTCTTTTTCGATACTTTTCTTTTATTATTTTCATGATCAATAAAATTGTAGTTTATCTGTTAAGTGTTTTCTTACAACATGGTCTCTTCTTTATACTTGAGTTTATGTGATTTCTTTGATAGTTAACTTTATATTTTATTAACATGTAATAGTACAGTAATATAAATAATTATTGACAAAATGTACATTGCAGATGTTAGCCACATTGGTAAGTTAGCTAAAAAGATAGCCATATTAGACAGTTATCATTGCCATTAATTGCCTCGTCAAACTACGAAAACGTTCGTTTGTCACAAAATAAATTACACTTATTTGACTTAGATTTGAGGACATGGGCTTGAGCATGATGTAATTATGTTATCTATCACATTCGCTAACCTGTCTGTCTTTAAATTCTTTAAACAGCTCTGGATGCCGGTCGGCGAGGTGCTTAGCCAAGTTTGATGTGTTGGCTCCCTTGGTTTGCAGGGATCTAAAACATTTCTTACAGACAGGCCTCGTGGTGTCCGTAGCCCTCACTGTCAGAGATATAGCTAAAATACTTCCAAATTTCGCTTCTGGCGTCTTTTTTGTCAACAAGCCGGCAGTTTCACTCCCACTTGCAGCCATGCTTCTCGTTTTCTCACATGCTCGGGCACTTAGAGCGTGCTTGAGAGGGGAGGGACTGCAGGCACGGCTGCAGTGCAGGGAGTGGAAGCAGAGCGCTGAACACACACGGGCCGTTTCTCAATCGCGAGGATATTGGCTTCCAAGCCAATATTTCAAGGATGCTACATCATCAAGTGGTGCAGCAGGACCGTTCCAATGTCCAGCATACTCGGAATTCCACCGAGGCCGCGTCCTTGGTTTGGGGGAAATTTCGAGGCTGTACATGGGTAGACTTCACGTCCTTAAAATCCCCACAATGCTTTGCGCACTGACCAATTTCCCCAAATCTGTGGCGGAAAATGTAAGGCGGGGCCTCTCATATGACACACACCTGCACACTTGCTAGCCTGTTCCACTCTTCGTTTTCCGAATGCCAGGAAGGATTCTTGCCTAGCTTCTGAAGGAAGTGACTCGGAAGACATGTGCTACCAAGCAAGCGTACTCGCGATTGAGAAACACCCACGGCTCTTATTAAAACAGCGCTTTCTCACCGGAGTACTTTTCCCCGTCATTCTTAAAGTACAGATACTAATGAAACGGAGGAATCGTAACGTTTTTAACGGCAGGGTATCGCGGTACCTTTCAAGTATCGGCACACCGTGCAACACTAATTGTAATGTATACAATCATGTATTGTGTAACAATTATATGTAATTTTTTTTTAAAAAAGTAAAAAAAATAAATAAAAAGAAAGTCTAAATATGATATTAGGCCTCAAATCATCTGAGGCCTGGCGCACCCCCTGCGATTTTTGGCGCCCCCCAGGTTGGGAACCACTGCTCTAGATGATAGGAAAGGAGGTTTGAAACTTCCTTTATATACCTCCTTTAGCTTAGGAAACACTGGATCTTCCTTTACGAAATAAAAGGAGAAAATGCTGCACCACAATGCCTTGCGGCCGCAGCATTTAAGGCGAGGGAATATTCGGCCGTTCACGGAAACAACCGATTATGACCGAGAAATTATATCATGAAAGTTATGGTGCTTATTAAGCATTTTAAAACGTATGTGGTAAGTTGCCAAAGTGCTTTGATTTGAACGTTCATCAGTATTATAATCACATAGAGAAATATGAACGTTAGTTTTTACTGAAATTATCAAATAAAGTCAACATTTCACAGTGTTTACTGAGCTGTGTGGGGTTTGTTCAAATTTTAAAAGATGTTTGAATGGTGATATATACAGTGATAGATGTTAAGGACTAACATTTATAATGAATAGATTTGTATTGATTTTAAGATCTTTTCATACAATCATACGTATTGGGATCATTTGTATTAATGTGGACCGGAGGGTAAGGGTGAGGGTGAGGGTGACGAGCATAAGTTTCACTTTCCTTTTTTATTTCAATAACAACCTCGTTCATGAAGAATTTATGTTTCTCTGTTGTCCCCGTTCATAAAGCATAAAACAACACCATCAGAGCGCGGTGCAGAGTCTCTTGATGCGTTTACAGTAGTCCGTCGTTCTTATAATACATCCATGTAGTCCGCTGTATAGAAAACGGTAGTTTCCCCACAGCAGACCCATATTCATGACGTCCGCTGGCGCATCATAAATACGTCAGATAGTGAAAGTGCAGTCGGATTCTCTAAAGTACCGCAGTCTCTTCTCCTAAATCCTTTTGAATTCTCCTATCCACTATTCCTTAACCCCGTTAAGGAATAGACGATAGGGATAGACGATAGGGGCTGATTTTTGGACTATTCGACTGCAGCCTTGAGTTTTTCAGTCTGTTTGTCCGTGATTTGAAGCTCCTGTATCTCCTCCCAGAAGGCAGGAGAGAGAACAGTCTGTGACCTGGGTGAGAGCTGTCCTTTATTATTTTATTTGCTCTGCTGAGGCAGCGGGAGGTGGAGATGTGTTCCAGAGAGGGCAGGGGGTAGCCGACGGTTTTCTCACCCATCCTAATCACCTAAACACACAGAGATGGAGTATGACAGCACGCTCTTGATGGTCGCCCGGTAGAAGGACACCAGCAGCTTCGTGTTCAGTCTGTTTCTCCGAAGCACCCTCAGGAAGTGTAGTCGCTGCTGGGCCTTCTTAACTGCTGCAGTGGTGTGTGCTGTCTAGCTGAGGCTCTCCGAAATTCGTACCCCCAGGAACTTAAAGGTGGAGACCCTCTCCACTCTCTCTCCATTGAGGTGAAGGGGGGCGGGTTCTGGATGGTGTTTTCTGAAGTCTATGATGATTTATTTTGTTTTGCTTGTGTTCAGATATAGGTTGTTTGCTGAACACCACGCAGACAGCTTCAGGATCTCGTCTCTGTATACCGACTCGTCGTCTCCCTTATATATTTGACCGACCACAGTGGTGTCATCTGCACATTTTATAATGGAGTTGGAGGGGTGAATGGGAGAGCAGTCGTGTGTGTAGAGTGTGTAGAGTAGAGGGCTCAGCACGCAGCCCTGCGGGGAGCCAGTGCTGAGGGTGCGGGTGGAGGAGCAATAAGGGCCTATTTTCACTGTCTGAGGACAGTCTGTAAGGAAATTGTTTATCCAGGCGCATATGATGGGGGGGAAACCTAGGCTTGACAGTTTTTCCACTAGTATGTCAGGTATGATGGTGTTAAAAGCTGAGCTAAAATCGACAAACAGCATCTTGATATAGTTGCCTGGGACTTCTAGGTGGCTCACAGCTGTGTGAAGGACCGTGGCGATGGCATCATCCGTGGATCTGTTAGCTCTGTAGGCCATGGGTCGGCAATAGGTGGCCCGCGGGCCATTGGTGGCCCACCAGCAATAATATTTGGCCCGGATTTATTTTGAGAATAAAAATAAAATATTATTTTGAGATTTTATTATTTATTTACAGTCGCAAATATAGGCTATAATGTCCGAATAGAGAATCTACCTGCACCTGAAGAATGCTTATTGTGCTTTTATCCATGTTGAGAGTGAATGACACACAGCACAGGCACAATCTGGCAGCGGGGTGCACTGACGCTGATAGTGGATCAATAAGTACTGTAGGTGGACAGCGTGTGGTGCTCAAATAGCCAATAGCCAATATGCGGTTTGTGGTTTGAAAAAAATAACACCAGCTCACTAAATCATTCAAACGTAATGTTTACTTACCAGTTGGCAGCTTTGTTTTGAAAGAAAAGTTTTGGCTCATCGGACATTTATGAGAGAAAATCCCTAATGTCCGAGTGCAAGTGAATGCAGCACAAGACGCAAGCCTTGTAACCCCATCCCCCGGCCGTGGCGCGAGCATGGAAATGTGATTGTCATTTGAACGGGACGGCGCAAAGCGAGAAGCATTCGGTCTACAATGACAGAGAAGAGACTTTCAAGTTTGGCTGTACTCAGCATTGATTCAAAACGCACTAAAGCTTTGGATCTTAATAAGCTTGTGAGCAGTGGCGGACTGGCCATCTGTAGAATCTGGAGAATCACAGAACGGCACCGCAACGGCCCCCCCCCCCCCAAGCATTCGAACGTGTCACATGTTTTAACAATCAATTACTTAAAGTGGACCTATCATGCTATATTTAAATGATATATTGTAGGGCCATACCTATATAAGGTATATTTATACGTTTCTGTTTTCAAAATACCAAACAGATCATGCATTTTAGCCATGCCTCATTTCGCTCTATGTGCTGTTTGCTGTCTACGGGGCTGATTCTGTGAGCTGCAGCTGACCACGCCCCCCTGCAGGAGAGGGGAGCTGTGCTCTGATCAAGTCAAGAGGGGGAGAAAAAAAGATCTCCGTCCTCCGTGTTTTATTATATTATTATAGGCCTATAGAGTCATTATTCATTTGTTTTAAAGCCCAATAAATAACAAAGAAGACCTTTGACCGGCACTTTTCTAATTTTGTCCGGAAGATTTAAACTTTAACGGACATCTTGACCAGCGAAAGAAACTGAAACTGAAACTCTGCCGCACGGTCCCCTCGTTCCTTGGAAGAGGCGGAGAGGTGGGTGTTTGTCATCTGCTGGTGGACTAACCAGAGAGAATTACAGTGCTTGCCTCGACGGGGAGGGATTGCATTGAATTAAAGCAGCGGGAGCAAACGCTTGCCTCGGGAGGGAGAAAAAAAGCCACAGCGGAGAATAAACAGAAGGGTAACCATGGTAACTATGGGCGGGAAGTCTTCTTCGCTGCTTTTGTGGCAGACTACAGCGCCACTTACAGGCCTGGCATATGTGCTACAGCGTCTCCAGCGCTTTCGAGCGGCAATGGCCGGCCGTGACCCAACCCCACATTCCCCTGATAGGTGGAGAGTTGGCCCAATAGCCGTAGCGCCACTTCTGTGACGTCAGTGAAGTGTTCAAATCTGGATCAGTTTTTATCAGATCCGTTGTAGCCCCTTTTTTAGAGATTTGGGTATGGAGGAAAATAGAGAGGGTTGTGTTTTCTGACACTTGGTGAGTTCCCTGGAACACCGGGGACACATATTCATGTATAAAAGATGTACAAAAGTGCATTTTGCATGATAGGTCACCTTTAAATAAGCCTTTGTATGTTGTTAGTCCGGTGGAAATCGGGTGTGATGTCAGAGCGACAACTCATCCCGATGTCAAATAAGTCCATGTGACTGTATATGTATTTCGCCTGTTCTTGGGCGTTCACACACACAAACAAAAAACAAACCGTGCACAACCAAAACAGAGAGCCGTGGGCCGCTGCGTCTGAGCGCGCTGCCATCTTATATATATATATCTTAATATATATATATCATTCCAATAACTTGTATATAGACTCGTACTGCACTATTCCACATCATAACTTTATTTCATTTTTATAACTATTATTATTTTTGTATTGCTCATGCTCTTATTGTTATTATGTTATTATGTTGCATTGTTGGAGAAGCCTGTGACATAAGATTTTCAACTGCATAATTACTCTGTAGCTATGTCAGATTGACAATAAAGAACCTTGAACCTTGATCTTGCCAACGTTGCCAAGTGCAGCTGTTATTTCATTTTTCTTTTGCATTATCGTGAATAAACCTTCAGGTGGAATTCGATTGATTTGCTGTTGGTGATTTTCCCAGCCTGTCCTCCTTGTTCAGCAGCTTATCACGACCTATAGTCACGTTTTAAAGTTTAGCACCTCTAGTGGTCATGTAAGAAACAACAATTTGCGGCATATGCTCCCGTTGATTGCAAACGCTCCGTAGGGTCGTATATTCACAAATAACTCTCTCTAGAAAATCCTAAATTGTAGAATAGTTTGGCTATTAAAATGCTTTTTGATTTGATTTCTAGCGAGAAGTGTATATTGTACTTTTAGAATCCACGTCCAGTGGATGTGTAGGATCTATAGTTTGATAGATATTACGAAGATGATTTGAGGTTTCGTCAGGAGAACGTTAATATACTACGTCTTTCCCCACAGCGTCCATGTAAAGTTGGCGTCAACCCTAACGGGGTGAAAACAGTATTTCCGGTCTCAAAGTTTTCTTAATAAAACCGGAAGTATTCCCCTCACTGTCAAATGATTTCACAGTGATATATATGCAGTACTCATCCACTAAAAAACATCAGTTTATCCTTGTTAATTACAACAACATTGATTGGTTTAAATTGTGTACAATGCTTTTGTGTTTTCAACCTTTGATTCGGAGACACAAATAGTTTTTGGGGAGTTTAGGATGGCCGAAGACACTACACTACCCAAAATCCTCAGCTATCGTTTGGGACTACAACATCCGCTTTGCTTGACAAACCCCGTGATTAGTCTTCAAGCTCTGTGAATGGATGTTGGAGTGGCAGTGCGCCAAGGTTACGGCGAGCGTCAAACAGAACTATGAAATGGAATGAAACCACGTCAGACTATCCAAAACTACACATGCTGGCTATTGTATTTCGCAACAAGTTCTATGACACGTCTCTACTGGGAATTGTAGTTTTAAAATACGTTTTCGTATTTCCCATAATTAGAAGTTGCCAGTATTAAACATGTGTACACCCCTGGAGGTTTAGGAAACACATTGGTGTTATCAAATTTAAAACATATAATTAATAAATGGGTGAAAATTGCTTGTGTCCATAATGGGCAGCATTAATATATACCCACATGACAGCTCAGGTCAGAAGAGCTTTATTTAATAGCTGGTCTTATGTCTGTGACCCCTCCTGTTGTTAATTGATAAGCCTTGAAACATGCACAAAGATAAGATAAGATATACTTTATTGATCCCAAGTAATACACAGCACAGCAGCATGTAAAACATGCAATTTATTGTTACTTTGTAATTCTACTCCACTATAATTCAGAGGTTAACCTGGTATTTTTACTCCACTACATTTATTTTAGTTACTTTGCAGATTCTGATTAATGATGTGAAATATAAAAAAAACTTAAATCAGACTTTAGTTACACCTGAGTAAAATTCAGGGAAGGTGATTGTCAAGTGCCAACAATCAGGCGAGATATTTGATAATTGGTGCTTGAGAAGACTAAACATTTATCTGCAGATCCCTATAAATTATATTCATTACTCGTTATTCTCTGTTAATTAAAGACTGTATATAATGGCTATTTTGCACATCCCTTTCAAGATTTCAAGATTTTCTAAGGTTCATTGACATATCATATACACAACTACGGTGTAGTTATGCAATGAATTAAAACACTTGGGTTGCAGGTTCATCAACAGTGCATTACAAGACATCTATCAATATGTGTATACCTCCACCATTAAACTGTCCTATTCTGCACATTTCTTATACTATCTACATACATTAGAGCAGGCATCCTCAAAGTCCGGACTCTGGTCCGGATCCGGACCGAACCACAACTGTCTCTGGACTCTGAGCAAATTATACTTTTCATATGTATTATCTGTTATCTGCGAGACATCGCCACAACGCAACGAGTCAAAAGTCTCCGCTATGTCCGCTGCATACAGCGCTCTGCATGTCAGACTGTTCCACTGTCTCTGTTGCCCCTTTCACACCGGCGCTTTTCCAGCTCCTGCTCGGAGCTGGAGCTGGAAAAGCGCCGGTTTTTCCTGTTCACACCGCAGCGGCGGCGCGTCATAGCTCCGGAATGCGGTTCACTTCCAGCTCCAAAAAATTGTCGGTCCAGAGGCAAGAGCTTCGGAGCTATGACGCGGCGTCTCTTACGTCGAGGCGTGCAGGAAACCTTACTTTGACCATCCGTTCGCTGTTATTGATCATTGTGGAGATCAGGCAGACGTTTTGTTTGTTATTATAGCAGCTATCGGATGGAATTAATACATGGGCTGTACAGGTTGTCATGTCCGACTATCACAAGTAGAATCATAATGAAAAATACGCCGGTAAAATGTGCCTGTAGAAAACGGCTTAGCAAGTAGTCAGTTTAGCTTCGGTTGCTATGCTAACATCACCCATGTTATACCAGAGAAACTTTCATAACAGCGTTGTGATGCCAAACAGCGTCAATTCAGACTGACACACATTCACTTAAGGGGAACTGGGGATATGTATCAGCTGCTTGTGTGACAGTCAGACAGTGAATACTTTAGAGCCGTGTGAGCTAACCCGGAGCTAACGGGAGAATAAACTCCCGTGGAAGAGCAGCCAGCACTGCAGCGGTCGGTAAATGCCGCTGAAACACATTAATAAACAATGAACCACGGCACTCTGGAGAAAAGTATAAGGTTGGAGAAGTCGTTATTTAATTTAATCTGGCTTCGTATGATTAAAAGCAACACGATCATCGACCCAACGCAGTCCCCGGCCCGTTGTTGTTGTGGGAGAAAATCAGCGACGTAAACTGTGACGTCATGACGCAGCAGCGGCAGCTCTGGGCGGTGTGAACAGAGCGGGAGCTGAAAAGGGAAACCGGAGCTGAACCAAAAAAGCTCTCGCTAGGAGCTAGAAAGGGAAAAGCGCTGGTGTGAAAGCCGCATGTGTGTCTGTCAACGCTTTGGTCCAATCACATTCAGCATCCCGTCAGCGTTTTTTCTCCCCACCAACAGTGTGCGAATCAGAGGCACAGTAGGGCGGGTCTTCGCGGAATGCGGGTGGGAAAAATGCGTGTGTCGTCTCTTTCAACCTGTCTGAGTCAGAGCGAGAGTTTAAAAAAAGAAAGTCAGAGCGAGAGTTAACAGCTCATCTAGTTGCATCTGTACTGTAGCTAGTAGCCTAGTTTCACCTACCGGGGTGGCATGGGGTGGCAACTGCCAATAGGCCTTGCCACCCCAGCTGCCACCCCAGTTGGCAGCTTTGTTTTGAAAGAAAAGTTGTCGCTCATCTGACATTTATGAGAGAAAGTCTCTAATGTCCGAGTGCAAGTGAATGCAGCACAATATGCACGTCTTGTAACCCCTCCCCCGGCCCTGGCGCGAGCGTGGAAATATGATTGGCGGAGATTTCATTTGAACGGGACGGCGCAAAACGAGAAGCATTCGGACCCAAGTACTGAAGGAATGAGGTATTTGCGGTCTACAATGACAGAGAAGAGACTGTCAAGTTTGGCTGTACTCAGCATTGAATCAAAACGCACTAAAGCTGTTGATCTTAATAAGTTTGTGAGGCGTTTTGCTGAACAAAATGGTAATCGCCGCATTCAGCTGTAATAGGCATGTCAACTTGATGCTCTGCTCATGAGCATACAACACTGTTAAGATGATGACCTTACGTGTGTAAATATATTTTTTTCTTTGTGGGGGTCTGCCCCCAAAAAACAGTTTTAAGTCCTGAGAAAGTCAAATAAGACGGTGTGTAAAACTACAATGCCCAGCCAAAAAAAAGTAACCACTTTGATTTAACTAGGCCAGCAGGTAAGGACATTCCACTGGATAATAACTGAAGTATAAAATAATGCATGACTGAAGTGATGGAGACCATGTTTGAAGGCAAACAAAAAGAGGAAATAACAGGTAAAATCAAGCAAATCCCCCTCTCAGATTCCACAGCAACCAGAAGAACATAAATACTGGCTGGTGATTTGATTAATCAGCTTTGTGATGGAATAAAAAATGCACAGTGCATTTCCTTAGCTGTGGATGAGTCCACTGACACCACTGAGAATGCTCAGTTGCTGGTGTTTGTGAGTTTTTATGATGAGGCAAAGGGGGAGTTTGTTGAAGATGTGTTGGGCCTGACGAACCTCAGTGGACACACAAGGGGGCAAGACATTTATAAAGCAATAATGGGAATGCTGAATGAAAGAGGGTGCAGCTGCCTTTATTCATAACTGTGCAGCTCACACTGCAACTCTGAGGGATCAAGCACAGACACAATAACAATGAAAACTGCTGCATACAGATTATTTTTGTTTTTGCAACCTCGTGTTAAGAATCTTGTTGCAATTGTTTAAAGGTTTGAATGACCGTAATAAACGGACCTTTGTCTTATTGAAACATTTTTTTTGGACCTTTAAGATTTGTATTTGAGTACCCCTGCATTAGAGTATAATTAATATGTATAATATCAGTTAATATCAGTGCTTCAACATAGTTAACATTGCAGGAAAGCAATATATTAGACGTTAAGTACTTTCCTATTAATATCTTTGTACATCCAGCACTAAATTGTTTTATTGTAGAGATCACTTACAGTATCTTCTTGATTTTTATATATTCTATATTTCTATCATTGACCTTCTACTTTCCCCCTATTTTGTATGTACTCTTAATATTTTTTTCATTAAATATAACATATTCAACAAAAAAATGCAATAACGTGCTTTAACCACTAGGTGGCATCCGAGATTCAGGAACGTAGGGAGTATCTGAAACGCGTAGCAGCGGTGACAGCCTTTCTTGGGAAGCAAGGGATTGCATTTAGAGGGCACAACGAAGCAGGAGAGAGTGATAACAATGGTAATTTTATGGAATGCATGAAGCTTCTTGAAAACTTTGATCCTTTTCTGCAAACATATAAGCCACCTTCATGTGTGACCTATCTCTCACCCTCATCACAGAATGATATGATTGAAAGCACCGCTGACGTTATAATGGCAGGGATAATCTCTGAGATTAAAGAGGCAAAAATGTACTCAGTAATGGTGGATGAAGCAAGGGATAATCACACAGAGCAGCTTGCATTGTGTGTGCGATATGTAAATCCACAAGGCTCAGTGAAAGAAAGGTTCCTTGGACTTTCTCAGCTTGCAGCATTTTATGCTAAAACCAGTACTGACACAATAGAGCAGCTACTTGACAAACATGGAATAGGACATCTTAAATGTGTTGCTCAAAGTTATGATGGTGCTGCTGTTATGAGTGGAAAAGTGAGAGGTGTACAAGCTCGATTTAGAGAGAAGCATCCAGAGGCACTTTATGTTCACTGCTATGCCCATGAACTCAATCTTGTCCTTTGCACCACTTGCAAAGCCATCCCAGAGGCACGTGACTTCTTTGATCTCCTGGAGTGTCTCTACTCTTTCTTCTCCACATCTCTTGTCCACCATCAGAGATTGCAAACATTTCAGCAACAGCTAGAGGTAGGGGACATACAACTTGTTCAGCTGTCGCACACTCGCTGGGCATGTCAAATTGAGTCTCTAAAAAACCTACCTGCTTTGATCAAGACTTTAGGGAGCCTTTCAGCCCCTCTGGCAAAGGGGCTGGAAAGCAAGCTTTGCAAATTCAGTACCATCTACATGCTTGTCCTGTTCCAGAGACTGCTCTCAATCGCTCAGGGCCTGCACAAATACCTGCAGAAAGAAACAATTGACTTGGTGCAGGCAGTAAATTACAAAAGAGCAGTTGAGAACACACTGAAAAGTTACCGAAGTGACGAGAAAGCACATGAGGTCTATGACAAGACCAAGGCCCTGTGCAATGATCTTGATATTCCCGAAACTGTGACACAGAGGAAGAAGCGTAGAAACATGGAAGACTTTGTAGTCGAGGCATCATGTGGAGCAAGGTCAGACCTGACTACAGGAGATGACTTGAGAGGGAGAGTCTTCTTTCCAGTTCTCGACAGAATGCTGGAGCAGCTTCAAAACAGGTTTTCTGGAGTTGGGGAAAAAATATTAATCGGCATACAGGCATGTCACCCTGCTTCTGAGAATTTCCTGAATGAAGAGGCACTCAAAAATCTTGCACAACATTACAGCATCCACTTACAAACTGAAGAGGTTGTTGTTGCAAGACAATACCTTGCCAGGATAGAGAAAGACATGCCAAGTATCCAAAGTGTATTTTCCCTTTTGGATGAGGATATCCCCTCTCTTAAGGCCATCTTCCAAGCTGCTTTGACAATCCCAGTCACCAGCTGCAGTTGTGAAAGGTCCTTCAGTGCCCTGCGAAGGCTACACACTTGGCTGAGAATTACAATGCGCCAAGTGAGGCTTAGTAATTTGGCCATCATTTCCATTGAGAAGGAGGTCTTGGCTAATGTGGCCCATGGGGAGGTCGTTGACCGATTTGCGAAGGTCAAACCAAGGCGATTTAGCTTCCACAGCAAGTGATGAAGCAAACAGCAAGTGATGAAGGAAACAGCCAGTAAGGAGGGAAACAGCCAGTGAGGAGGGAAGCAGCAAGTGAGGAGGGAAACAGGAAACAGCCAGTGAGGAGGGAAAGAGCCAGTGAGGAGGGAAACAGCCAGTGATGAGGGAAACAGCAAGTGATGAAGGAAACAGCAAGTGATGAAGGAAACAGCAAGTGACGAGGGAAGCAGCAAGTGAGGAAGGAAACAGCAAGTGAGGAAGGAAGCAGCAAGTGATGAAGGAAGCAGCAAGTGATGAAGGAAACAGCAAGTGATGAAGGAAACAGCAAGTGATGAAGGAAGCAGCAAGTGATGAGGGAAGCAGCAAGTGATGAAGGAAGCAGCAAGTGAGGAGGGAAGCAGCCAGTGATGAAGGAAGCAGCAAGTGATGAAGGAAGCAGCAAGTGATGAGGGAAGCAGCAAGTGATGAAGGAAGCAGCAAGTGAGGAGGGATTATTATTTCCTCCTTCCATCCCTTTTTTCTGTTTAATCAGAATAATAATAATTACTAACAACTTCTAATAATTTGACATAGTTTATGATTTATTTGGAAAATCAAGTGTGTCCAGTTTCTGATTCTGATTTTAAAGGTTGGCTAAGCCCCTAATTTTTCCATTTAAAATAAGAGAATAAATGAAAAACAGGTATGAAATATTATATGACAGTAAAACAAGAATACAGTTTAAAAGGAGAGTGATTAGTAAAATATCCATAAAGAAAAAGAAAATCTGTTTACAGTTCTGTTTCATATGGGTGTTGAGAGATGTATCCATATCTCATAATGTTGCTCTCAAAGTGCACCAGATTGATGCTTTTAACTTCAATATTTAAAAAAAATCTTCCTGGGGGAGATTTTCCTGGGACCCCACTAGAGGAGGTGAGGTCCCCCCAAAATAGCACTTTACCTCTGCTTATGTAACTCCGGTGTAGTGTCCCCTCGGCAACAGATCACTCAGAGCTGGTGATTACTTTCCTGCATTTCAATGGACAGCATATAAAAAGGACACGTGAGCTGCGTTGCTTAAGAGATCCTCACATGCTATCTCTTTTACAAAATAAGTTTCCAGTCAATAACAAAACATCAGTGATCGTACTGTATAGTGGTAGTATATTTTTCATAAGCAATGTGAAACATTAAACTTAAACAAACTGGTGTACAAAACTCACATACCTGCATTGATCTCCTGGAGTGTCTCTACTCTTTCTTCTCCACATCTCTTGTCCACCATCAGAGATTGCAAACATTTCAGAAACAGCTATAGGTAGGGGACAAACAACTTGTTCGCTGGGCATGTCAAATTGAGTCTGTAAATGCAACTCTAAAAAACCTACCTGCTTTGATCAAGACTTTAGGGAGCCTTTCAGCCCCTCTGGCAAAGGGACTGGAAAGCAAGCTTTGCAAATTCAGTACCATCTACATGCTTTTCCTGTTCCAGACACTGCTCTCAATCACTCGGGGCCTGCACAAATACCTGCAGAAAGAAACAATTGACTTGGTGCAGGCAGTAAATTACAAAAGAGCAGTTGAGAACACACTGAAAAGTTACCGAAGTGACGAGAAAGCACATGAGGTCTATGACAAGACCAAGGCCCTGTGCAATGATCTTGATATTCCCGAAACTGTGACACAGCGTAGAAACATGGAAGACTTTGTAGTCGAGGCATCATGTGGAGCACGCTCACATTAGCTTATTAGCTCAGATTAGCTATTGATGATCACGTTGATGAATCATATAAAACAAATAGAGCCAATCACACAAAAAACATGTTGCTGTGTGAGCATTAACCTCTTAAGCCCTGAGCCTGTTTTTCAGGTCTCAGGCTCGAAAATGACATTCCCAGAACAAATGACCATATCTTTCCTTCTAAAAGTGGTAAATTAATAATCTTTTTTCTCAAAGTAATGATAAACCTGTGAGTTGGATGTAGAAAAGTCAGAATCAATATAGATGTTTTTTATTTTAAAGAAAATTCAGATTTTACATAGTAAAAAACTGTAAATTATAGTGTCCGTCCAAAAATTCTTTTTTACTTATAGTGAAAACTACCCTTGGATGATGGGTTAGTAGATTTAAAGCTTTAGGAATCCAAAGTACAACATATAATAAGTACCCTGTATCAAGATTGATGCAAAACAAGTGAAATTTGACCTTTTTAGAGAGATTTAGCCAAAAACCCCCACTTCTGGGGTCATTTGGGTGGATTTGACCTATCTCTGGCCCCCCTTGCTCGATTTTGATGAATGAAATCTCTTTATAACCGCTAGAGCCAATGGAATCGAGGGAAAGTTATATACACACCAAAACCTTAACAAATAGAGTGGCAAAGTCCCTCCCCTTCCGGTGGACCTCCATGGGACCTTATTTCGGAAAAATTATGTATTAAAGTCAATGGAGAGAGAAAGATTATCTTTCAATCCCGTTTGAATTGTGCCACGAATTACACATATGATGTTTGTCAATTTAAAAGATAATTTTGCAAGTCAAAAAAATAAAAATGTGTCGTAAAACTGTGAAGTAACACATTTGTTTGTGTGAAACGCTCAATGAACTACATCTCTGGTCAACAACACACGTCACCAAGATGGCCGTCACTACTGTCTTGTCAACAAAACGATTGACTACCCTCACTATCACCACAATGAAACACGTCCTGAAGAATGTCATGCAAAGCTGCCTGCCTGCCTTCCTTTGATTCTCTCTGAACTGCCTGGTCGTTTTAATGTTTAATGTCAACCATTTGTGCAGATAGCATGAAGTAGAGAAGATCGCTAGCGTTAGCGTTAGCATTTCTCCCCCGGGCTTAAATTGTGTATTATAGGAGTGATTCTATAATTTAGGGTGCATTTCACATCAACAAAACAGTACAAAGAAAGTGTTCTTTCTCAATAGAACAATCAGTGGTTCAAGTTAGTATATTCCTCAGTGTAACATATCCACTGGTTGCAAAGCTTAAACATTTTTTTATTTTATTTGATATAAATGTAATAACTGTTACTACAGTTATTACAGTACTGGGTAACTTAGTTGACAGGTAACCTAGTTGACAATTTCCCTATTTTGACCCATCATTTCAATGGTAGGCCTTGCTTGGATGACCACATGTCATTTTCTTGAACAGGTTAACATCACATTTGAACATATAATTGAATTAAAATCATTAAACAATTGTAAACCATAACAATGTACGTAACATTGTTGACGGTCAATGAATATACTCATTGACAATGTGCTATTATACATAAAATATTGTAAAAAATTAGAGGACAATCACCACAGTGTGTTCAAAATGTCTGCCAAAGAGGAACATGGCATCATGTGATGCTGGTGACATGGTATTGGGACAAACCATTTTTGAGTTAAATGGGGGGAGTTCTGTTAGTAACATAGTTGACAGAACTTTTGCGGACATTCATATATTAAGATATTTAAATTATTTAAAGGAGGAAATCAATTAAAAAGATGTTATTATTCTTTAGTATTTAGACTTTTGAAATAAATGAATACTTTTTTTTATTTACTTTAATGGTTTTTATTCATTATTTTGAAACCAAGACACCCTCAACTGAAAAACGGACAGAGCAAAAACTGACAATTTAAGAACATCATGACACATTTCAAGGTAAATAAAGCATAGGATGCACATAATGTTTGTGTGATATTATAACATGCTTTCCAATAATAGGCAAAATATGATATTTTTGAAGAAAATAGTTGGAATAATTATAATTATCATCAATGGACATCAATGGACATGGAATGTACCCTAAATTGTAGAATCACTCAATGATCACACCGGTGACAGTACTCTTCAAAGGGTTCACGAAATATGACTACTACTCTTACTGTTTAACATTTTGGGTTACTTAATGTTACTTCATGTTAAGGCTAATAAAAATGACAAGGCTGTAATGCTAACTAACGTACTAGCTACTAGCTAGCATGATCCAGAGTACTCCTGGTCCTTTCATCAGACGGGAAGCGAAAGAACGAGCAAGACCCATTGCTGGTATAATAACAACCTGGTACTAAGCACACAGGCATCTTGTTAAAGTTATCTTATCTTAGCCAGCGGCATATAGATAGATTATATCTATATGGCGCTGATCTTAGATCTTAGTGGAGGAAAACAATTGTGACATCACTTACGCGACTCTGGGATTTGTAGTCTTTCGAGTTACGTATTTTTCATAGTCTTATATTTCAACAGTTTTACGACAAACTGTGACTTTTTTGACATGGAAATTATTTTTTAAGATTGACAAACATCATATGTGTAATTCACGGCACAATTCAAACGGGATTTCCGTTTTAATGCCATTGAACACGTCTTTTGACCTAATTGACAGCTACGGTGAGACGATCTGCCGTAAAAGCTCCGTAAAGGTACGTGTTGTGATGTCTGTGTTTGCTTTCCCTGTCGCAAGTTCGGATCGCTCAGTGATGATACTATACCTAAATAATCAGTGGAGTCTCAGCTTTAATCGGCTATATTGTATGTGCAGCTACGATAAGTATTAAGGGTATTTTTATCTTGAATTGTGTGCCGCAGTGCGTTAGATTTTTTTCGCTCAGGGGTCATTTAGACGCTTCTTATGAGACTTGTGTTTTGTTTTGGTAAAAATGGTTCATATCTTCAGTTAGCTGAGATTCTTCCCGTTAATCTGGTGCTACACATTAATAGTTTCATAAATGTTAAGAAGCCCTGAGACATTATCTCGAAAAAAAAACGGTGGGAGGGGTCCAATGGGGGGACCGCCGTGCTTAAGAGGTTTAACGATTAACATTAAACTAAACGAACACAACAGAATGTTATTGTCCTTATAAAATAAAAACATACATTTTGTCCACCGACATAATACAGGCACCTTAACCTCGAGAGATCCTCACATGTTATGAGAATCTCCCACAATCCATTGCCGTAACAAAGCTAATGCAGGCACACGTTTGTTCGTGACACCAGATGAAGTACCCCTCAATGCAGTGCGAAGGCCTCAAATGAGCTCAATGTGGGCGGGAGCTCAACCTTTCTCAACCTTTGAGGCACGTGACGTCCCGACTCCCGTGTTGTTTACTTACCCAGTCACAAAAGTAACATATTATATCTTATATTATTAATATATATATAATTCTGATGTCTGTGGTTATTTAACCATTCCCTGATAAACGTTATTTCAGCATCAATAAATGAGTGTTAATCCCAGTGTGTTTAGTGTACAACATCACATGTCATTTCACCTTCAATTCACGGTTTTCACAACGTTAGCCACATGCTAATGCTAACCGGAAATGAAGACCTTTCAGAATAGAAGTGTTAAGTTAATAGTTAGTGTGAACTTCCGTTTTTTTCAGAATAAAACTGCTTTAAATGAAAACCCTGTATTTAATTTAAATTACGTCATATCAACATTGATTTTAATTTCTTACAGTAGGAGAGGTTTTGGGGTTTAGGTTTGGGAGGGAGGAAGGAAGATTAGGATTAGGTAAAAAGGTAGGGAGTGGTTAGGGTTAGGATGGGGGGAAGGGAAGGGTTAGATTGAAGGGAGGGAAGAGAACTGCTACCGGGAAACAGGATGCAACGCGTCATCTGTGAAGCTCCGCCCACGTTGAGCTCCCGCCCACATTGAGCTCATTGAGGCATTGCGCACTGCATTGAGGGGCTTCTCCACCAGATGGCGTAATTCTCCGATTTAACAAGGATTTTATACCAACCTTTATAACTCTGTGTTACACACACACGACACACCTATATGCCGTGAGCTGTAACAGATCTGGTTGTCCACGTTATTCTTTACTTTCTACCGACGTCTTTATATGTAGAAGATATTATATTATATATTTTTCTCCGTCATGTTGTTTCCATAGCAACAACAACTTCCAACAGCCTAAACTCGCCTTCAAAATAAAAGCACAGGAAGTTAACCTAAATTACATTTAAGACATACAACTGCAACGAAAGTAACAAAAAACAATGTAATATCCTTTTCAGTTTCACAGAACACAAATTGGGTAATTTACATAATATGTTTACAGTACTGTCGATTGTTATTCAGTGGGAATGCTGATACAGCATTCCAACTATATATATACTTTCATAATTCCAGAGATACATCCCATAATACATCACATTTTTAACCATTGAAGTCAATGGAGAACATCTTCAGACTTGAACAATCTTCATGTGACTTCAACTGCTAACTGTTCATTCATACTTTCACTCAGAAACCTCATTCCAACTTTAAAATGTTTCACATCTTTCTGACATTATTCGTGTAACACCACTTTTAAATCTGATTCTTACTTTTAGAGATATTAAACATTGTTCAGACCTTGGTAAAGAGGCTTTCTTCAGATTTTAACATTAACTAGAGTGCGTAATGTCACAGCTACAGAGTAGGAAATCTTGAAATTTGCCTTCATATCTTTTTTTAAAACTGACATTTTTCATGACAAACGTAGGAAAACATCTCGTAGCTTGAAAAATGACAAATAAATAAGCAAAAATAATTAAACAAAATTGAGGTCATGAAGTGACAAAAACTTTCAACATGTCTCCATTAAAACCCATTGTAATTTCAGGCTGATATTTCCTCACAGCAGCAGCCGCACACCTTTAGTTAAACTGCCAAAAAGGCCACATTATTAACCCGAAAGTACACAAAAATTACACTTCAGATACTCAACTTCCTTGACATGCTTCACGTTTTGAAATTTCACAGATATCTGTTATGGTTCTTCCACAAAACGTTCACATGTAAGAGGTTTATCTCTCATTCAGAACAATGCAAACTTTTGATCTCTACAGAGCTCGTTAGCTCAACTATAAACACCTGTGTAATGGAACACGATGATGTCATCACTCCAACTGACAGCAGTCAGTTCTAACTGTTCATTTCATACTCACACACACACACTATCTCTCGCTCTCTCTCTCTCTCTCTCTCTCTCACAAACACACACACTCTCTCTCTCTCTCACACACAGTCTCTCTCTCTCTCTCTCTCTCTCTCACACACAGTCTCTCTCTCTCTCTCTCTCTCTCTCTCTCTCTCTCTCTCTCTCTCACTCTCTCACTCTCTCACACACTCTCTCTCACACACTCTATCTTACAAACACACAGGGTGTTTCTCAATCGCGAGTAAAGCTGCTTCAGAGCCACTATTTCAAGCATACTACGTCATCGAGTGCTGCCGAAGTACTGTTCCAATCTCCAGCATACTTGGAAATCTACCGGGCCCGGCGTACTCCGTTTGGAGAAATATCGAGGCTGCACATGAGTAGTCTCCGCGGTCTTAAAATCCCCACAATGCTTTGCGCACGGACCAATTTCCCCAAATCTGTGGCGGAAGATGTAAGGCGGGGCCTCTCATATGACGCACACCTGCACACTTGCTCGCGTGTTCCACTCTTCGTTTTCCGAATGCCAGGAAGTATTCTTGACTCGCTTCTGAAGCAAGATGCTCGGCAGATATGTGCTACCAAGCAAGCGTACTCGCGATTGAGAAACACCCACAGACTCTCTCTCTCTCTCTCTCTCTCTCTCTCTCTCTCTCTCTCTCTCTGACTCTCTCTCTCTTTATTATGGGGTGTCATCAAATGCCGTTGCCATGGCGACAGACCACTCGCCATGAAACACGATGTCGCTGTAAGTCCAATGGACACGGTCCAATCGCCCCCCAATCTTCACTTGTATATCACCGGTCCATGCCTCAACAGCTCTATGCCAAATTTGAAATCTCACCATATGCCATTTCCATGGAAACGCATCCCTCGCCATAAAACACGATGTCCCTTTAACTCCTATGAAAATGTTCAAAAAGTGCTCAAATTTCACATGTGTGCTAACAGTCCAGCCCTGAAGACATCTACGAGATTTCTTCAAATGCCGTTCCCATGGAAACACAATGCTCGCCATGAAACACAGTTTTCTCATAACTTCAGTGAAAATGTTCCAAACGGCCCAAAACTTCACAGGTTTGGTAACGATGCAGCCATCAACGCATCTAAGCGTATTATGGGGTGTCATCAAATGCCGTTGCCATGGCGACAGATCATTCACCATCAAGTTAGTTCAAAAGTTTGCAGTTCAAATATTCTGCTGCTTTTCCAAGCCTTTTTACTTTCTTTTCTTCACTCATCACACATTCAAGCCCCCAGTGTTCATGTATCATTTCAATCTAAATTCTTCACTTTCTTCTTACACATTACATTTCAGCATAGCAGTTTAGCGTCAGCTTTTCAGCATAAAGCATTCCCACTAGCAATTTCTTCAGGAATTGCATTCTCTAGTTTTTTTATATTCTTTGCGGAATTTGGCCGTGTAAAATGTCCTCTTGGGTCGCTGTACAGCCAATGCGTGACGTCATTGGTAAGCGTAACGAACCCTGAACAGATTCTGGTACCTACACCGCCACTGTGGGCTAAGCCCCGAATGGTTCCAGGTCCAGGCGACGCCCCTGGTCAGGCTTAATATTTATCTGTAGATACCCCCAAAGCTTTTTTCTTATTCAAAAGAAGAGCTTAACTTAAGGCAGGGGTGCCCAACCTTTTTTTAACCAAGAGCTACTTTTAAAGTTGCCAGTCTGCCGAGATCTACCAGTCCAAATAGAGAGGGGGGGGGGCTGGGGTGCTAGCGAACTGGCAACTGGGGGGGAGCCTCGCTGCGGGGAAACGGCGGACCTCTGTCGGTGCAACTTCTATGCTAGAAGGCTATTGCTATGGCTATTGCTTTCAACTAATCAAAGATACCAGGGTCTTTAGCAATCAAGTTTTTATTATGAAGGTTTAAAAACAGTATTTGTTTGAACTATTATTATATTCTCTCTTTAAAAATAAAGGGATCTCATTCAATGTCTTGGATAAATAGGTGAGCAGGAATGCCTTATCGAGTCTTATATTAATTCGACACACCACAATCGACAATGAAGTGCACTGTTTGGATCACTGTTGATTAGCATCTCATTACATATAACAATATCTATGTTTTCCTTGAGGTTAAAAACATAAGATCATCACTGTGGGAAGCTGGAAGGACGATGCTCTGGAGATGTCATACACTGTGTTATGGTGACCTCTACTGGTTGAACTCATAATCTTATTTTGTCTGTAATGGATGCAGTGTGGGACGTTCTCACTTAGCAAAATGGGACAGGCATACCAAAATACGCCGCTGTTGAGTTAAAGGGGTGTATCAGGACAAGCACATATCCATTGCAGAGAGACATCGAGCCTATACTTCAGGGCCTCAGGACTCTTTAATTTGCTGGGAAGACAAGGAGGAGTGATATCCACTTCAGATTTAATCTTTGTTTAAACTGCCAACAGCGTGCAGCAGAAAGTGTGTGGTGTGTGGTAGAGAAACTCCCTCTGGAGGGAACTTTGGGATTTTAGCCTTAGCAGATCATTTACTCGCACAAAAACCTATATAACACACTACAGGAAAGGGAAAACCCCCCCAAAAGCATTATTTTTTACTATCATACCTGTCTGCGACTGTAATGCTCACAGTCTCCCACTTGATGGCAGCATTGTGATTTGATGGAACATTGAATGCTGAACATAAACTACTGCCATCAACACCATCCTGAGGAATTTGCTCATTACTCCAGATTATAGTGAAAAGACTAAATAATTATAACACACTTAATTGGCATGCAAATTGTTTCTTAAGACTTATTAATGAATTGGGTTATTCTAGTTTAACGTTCTGTCTGTCTTCTCTTTTCAATCTATTACCAGTCATTTGCTGTGTTATATGTTGTTTCCTGAAAATGTTCATCACACTTTTTTTATATTACTGTTTGATAAGTATTTTTACTGGCAAGGGGAAAAAAGGTCTTGATGAATTGTGTAATTTCCATTCACTTTTACCCAAAGCACTTGGGAAATGAGCACGGAGAAATTTATATTTGTTCATAGCCTCTGTAAAAGCACTGCCACAACTTCTATTCATAATGCAAAAGCGATAAAGAAAGTTCCCTGACAGCTTTTAATCCTGGAGGAGCGCTCGTGTAGGAATTTCCTGTTGACTTGTTTTTGAAGAGTGGTCTTTGTTTCCCCAAGATTAAAATTCAATGAGGAAAAAACCCAATGGAGTGTAATAAGAAAAACAGAAAAAGCCCTGCACAGCCAGCCAGGAGGAATAGAGTGCCATTTATATTTGATTATTTATGTTAAAGAAAGACACTTTTTCTTTTTAAGCAAATGTCCTTTCTGGGAGTTATGCACTGCCTGTAGTGGAGCTGCCATGCTTGGCTGCTTACTAAATCGACAACTCCCCCCATAGCCGAGCACCCTTCTCGAGCACATCTCGCCGGGGTCTGTTTTGATGACATCATCATCGCTGTCACTCTCATTGTGGACGAACCCCTCTGGGTAAAAGGGTGTCATGGACTGCTGCACAGCCATATCTGCTGGTCCGGTGCCGGGCACAGAAGGACCCCCGACCACAGGAGCCTGCAGTGTGGCTCCGCAGCAGCAGATTAGACTTGATGACTTCATCTTAAACACATTCACTTTAATTAATTTTTATCTGCGCAGCGCCATGCCACGCTGGCTGCTAACACATTCCACAAGTGGCTGCACACAAGCTGCATTTACACACACACACACACACACACACACACACACACACACACACACACACACACACACACATCACACACACACACACACACACACACACACACACACACACACACACACACACACACACACACACACACACACACACCACACACACACACACACACACACACACACATACCATGTATACATAACTTCAGGGGACATTACATTGACTTACATGCATTTCCTGGAGACGTATCCTAACCTTAACCATAACCGACACATGCCTAACCCTAACCCTAACCCTTACAGATTTTTATATTAATTCTAAACCAATTAATTTGAGTGATCCTCCTCATCTGGACTTTTTTGACTAGTGTGCTCCATTTTTAACGCATGTTTTTAGCACTATCTTATTTATTTTAATGTTGTTTATATTTATTTCTTATATGTTTTTATTACTTATTGCTTTCATGTATATATTTGCATGCATTTACCTTTTTATTGTAATCAAAGCCACATGAGGAGGGATCCTTTTATTTATTTAATTTATTTATTACCTGGAGGCCAGCAAAACCACCCGCAGAGAGAACATCTTCACAGAGCAAATTAAACACCTGTCCTATGAAGAATCTTTTAAACTTACCCGACCTTGATCTTAGTGGTTTTTATTTCTCAGTGACATCTAGTTCATTTTTATACTATTTTACTAACCCGGTGTGCCCCCCTTCCTTTTTATTATAATTGTAATTGTTGGGGAGATTGTTTTAATTGCACTTATTTTATTATTGCACTTTTGTTTTAATACTTGTACTTTCACTTTTAACTAACGAACTAGAGTCACTTTTAATTAACCATTTTAAATCCCCCCTCAATTAAGGTATTTTTATTGATTCCATTGTGATGAGCTCCATACACGCACACACACACACACCTGCACACACACGCACACATACACTTACACACATCCACACCCACCCACCCACACATACACAAACACATACACGCCCCCGTCCAGAGACCTTGGGTTGGGGAGATCTGCTTTTAAACATACTCTGCTGCCGTTCCGTGGTCCAGCCCCGTCCTGCACTTTTTAACCAGTCTTTTACCACAGTCTTGTTTTAATAGAGCTTTTACAACGCTTTTAAAGAGTTTTTACAAGGTCTTTGTAGGGCTTTTAGATCGTTATGGAGTTTTTTTATGTTTTTTTTAAACACCCTCAGCTACCGTGAGCCAGTGCACCCTACGCTCTTCCCTAACCTAACCCTAACCCTAACCAAGTCTTCACCCTAAAATGAATGATTCCCCTCATGGGGACCTCCATTATGTCCCCATAAGGGAGGCGAGACCCCGCACATGACTGTGTAAACATATTTAGGTCCCCACAAGGATAATAATGCTTGGCCACACACACACACACACACACACACACACACACACACACACACACACACACACACACACACACACACACACACACACACACACACATACACACACTTCAACATGAGTCTGCTGTTGTTCAGTTTAAAGGACGGAAGGAAATTCCTGCTCTAACGCCACGTAGTTCACTTTTAAATTGTGGCTTCTTACTAATAACTAAAGCATTCACATTTACCACAAAACATTCAGATTTGTTACAGTTAATGTTCAGAATGCATCCATATAATGCAATGCATTTATTATAAATGATGTATGTCTTTGTACATTTTAAATCATATGCATAATACATTGAAACTTATTTATTATGTACAAGTGTTTACAATGTAATTTAAGCTGACAGATAGTGTTAAGTCAACTTTACACTCAAAACACTTAAAAGTTTACTTTAATTTGTTTTGTCAGTAGATTACACATAGCTGTATTAGGTTCAACCCGGTATCACGGCAAGACGTGAACATGTGACGATCTACCATGCTGGGAGACGTGAATATGTCACGGTTTCGTCCCTTCAAACGTGACAGTTACACGGTATTGTTAACATGGCCCAACCAGTAGAGAAATACCCGGAAGTGCCAAGCAAATGCTCTACCAAGACTATTGGTCGGTTTTTATTGTCACACTCGATTTCGCCGATTTTCTTGTGGCCCTAGCTGGTCGACACCTCTTTTAGCAGAAACAAAGGCTACATTAATGTATTAAATCGATGTTAATCCATGTGTGTGGATCATAGACTGTATATATAAAGGTGTGGATGTAGAATTAACGGACGTGACGTTGTGCGATTGCGTTGCCAGGCTTCGGTTCATGTTAATTTACAAACTCTTCAACTAGAACCGTAGTTATATTTAAAAACATTTTAGAAGGCCTCACGAAATACTTTAATGTAAATGTACATTTAAATGTGAAGGAATGTGTGTATAACAAAATACAAACGTCATAAAAAATACCGGAAACAGACGTAGGCAAGGTCCTCAGCTCGGTGATTCGATGGTTTAGCCGCAATGCACGTTGGGAAATGGTGTTTATGCGATGTGAAATCCGAAAACATTTGTTAAAAATAAAATAATACTTTATTCCGAGTGTGCTTGCTTTTCTCTTTGAAAGTCATCACATAACGGCATTGTAATACACGGTTCGGCTGCATTAAATATTACATAATCTGCCGCCGTAGTTCTCTATTTATAGAGCCCTGATGAGAAGACTTCTGGACAAACAGGAAGCACTGCCGCCAAAACTGAAAACGTGACGTGGATCATAAATATATCAGCAATTAAACAACATCTTAGATTTCTTTTCACACAATACGTCTCCTTGCAGTATCAATAATAATTCGGCCGACTTTTATATTTGATCCAATTGGTAGATAGGCTGTATTTACACCATAACGGTGCACAGCTGATAGAAAGGCACATCTAGTGGTTAAAGCACGTTATTGAATTTTATTATTTTATTATTTTTCACAAAAATGAAACCATCAATAGCAAAAACAGAATTAACTGTCATTAGTAAACCACTCAAATAAAAAGATCATAAGTGGTTTTGTTTTACATATATTTTAAGGATAATAATAGCAATGTAACACTGTCTATGACACTTACTGTATAACACTGATTTGAAAAACAGACAGAAAAAACGAATTCACTGCCCTTAATAAAGTATTTAAATATACATTTCAGGTGTGCTGTTTTGTTTAGATCATTAACATCTGGAGCTCTTTTAATGTCCTTTTTGATTATTGTTACACCAGGTCTTGTCAAAACCTTTATTCCATATTCAATATCCATTACTAAACAAAACAGCAATTCTACTCCACTACAATTCAGAGGTTAACCTGGTATTTTTACTCCACTACATTTATTTTAGTTACTTTGCAGATTCTGATTAATGATGTGAAATATAAACAACCCATAAAATCAGGCTTTAGTTACACCTGAGAAATTCAGGGAAAGGTGATTGTCAAGTGCCAACAATCAGGAGAGATATTTGATAGTTGCTGCTTGAGAAGACTAAACATTTATCTGCAGATCCCTATACAGTATATTCATTACTTGTTATTCTCTACTAATAGTTAAAGACTGTATATAATGGCTATTTTGCATATCCCTTTCAAGATTTCAAGATTTTCTAAGGTTCATTGACATATCATATACACAACTAATTCAATAACGTGCTTTAACCACTAGGCGGTGCACACAGGGTACACACAGCCATAATAACTTTGTATTATTAGTGTAGGACACTTGTGTATGTATAACATCTGAAGATGTGTAGTTTTATTCATGTTTTCACATAATTGTACAGGATATTGCTATATTATTTCACATGTTTTACTTCTAATATCTGATTTGTAAAACATCACAGACAGAAAGGTATATCCGTCATTTAACAGTAAGCTATTGAAATTCTGAATCCATAGATGTGTCTCCCATCACCCAAATCCCCTGACTATTCTCTCAACTCAGTATTTACATTCTTATATTAAAAGAAAATCAGTAATATCTTTAAAAACGACAAGTCTTTTTATATCAGCTGTGCACCGTTATGGTGTAAATATAACCTATCTATCAATTGGATCAAATATAAAAGTCAGCCGAATTAGTATTGATACTGCAAGGAGATGTATTGTGTTTGTCAGACTTGTTATACAGTCTATGACCCACACACATCTATTTAATACATTAATGTAGCCTTTGTTTCTGCTAAAAGAGGTGTCGACCAGCTAGGGCAACAAGAAAATAAATTAAAAACATCTCATTTTGACAATAAAAACCGACCAATAGGCGCTGTAGACCATTTGCTTGGCACTTCCGGGTATTTCTCCACTGGTTGGGCCATGTTAACAATACCGTGTAACTGTCACGTTTGAAGGGACGAAACCGTGACATATTCACGTCTCCCAGCATGGCAGATCGTCACATGTTCACGTCTTGCCGTGATACCGGGTTGATTAGGTTAGTTGAAAGCAATAATATTATGTTAAAATAATACATATTTGGTTCAACTAAATATTATTGCTTTCAACTAACCTAATAATACAATGATGAGTAATCTGTTGACAGAATACATTTAATTGAAATCAACGTTTCATGTTTTGAGTGTATTCATAATAAGGCAATTCCAGAGAGTATTGGAACTACAATACAGTGACAAACACAGCATTAGTAATTACAAAAGCTGTCTTCATCACACCCTCTGAGAGACTGAATTAGTGTATTCCATTCAAAAACATACTTCAAATTCAATGTAAATGGCTACTTGAAAATGTAAACATACCGTGCTAATGATGCCGACACATGATATGTTTATATTCTTTATCATATTTTTCACTAAAACTCCTAATTGTTCAGTGTTTAAGAGGCACTTTACTGTTGGATTTGATTCAAATGGAGCAAGTTGAATAAATCTATCTATGACAATTGTATCTATAGAAATGTAGGGAAGTTAAATACCGAAAATTTGTACTTGAAATTTGTAAATGTAATATAACCACTGCTTATATTACACATCGTTTATATTGGGCAAATCACAAGTCTTCATATGGAAGTGCTGTGCTAAGTTTGACCAAAATCCTCTCTTACAAAGGTTTTGTACAGTGGAATGAAACGTGTATTTATAATGCAACTTATACTACTGCATAATCTAAGGTGTTACATGAAGAGAACAACAACAGGTGAACACTGCGATGAATGTACACGAGCATATTCTCTATTAAAGCATACTGAATCTCTTCATTGCTCCTTGAACACTTTGACCTTGCTAGACACACACTCAGAGAAACATGGGTTTCCTCAGACAGTGGCAGCGGGCCAAAATAAATAACCTGCCCTCGGAGTGTCGGCCGAACCGCAAGAAATCCAAAACCCAAGACCCGGCCCAGCGGCACTCACTCACAGGGCTATCAGCGAATGACTTTCTGAAATTTTAATTGTCCGAATGCATCATGTGGTTTGGAAACAAAATCAAATCAGGATGGATCATCCTTCCCCTCTTTGACACCCGTCCAAAAGGAGAGTAGCATTTTTGATTAGGGTTTCATTTATTTATTTTAGGAGGCTCTGATTTCAAGGTCGGGTTACAACCAACTTGGGGGACAAACAGATGACATTGTATGGATAGGTAATTCAAGAGTCTGCATGCTTCGATCCTCACAGATAAGCTGGGGAGATAAGAGACAGGTGTCTTGTAGAATAGAGGACATCCATCTCCAGAAATCCTATCGCCAAAGCTCTGTCAAAAATGCTTTCCACGAAATAAAGGGAATGAAATCAATACCTTCCTTCAATTAAGGAGATCAGAATTTCACACATACATTCTGACACATATTCAATGAAAGATAAATATCCTTTTTTTTATTCGTTTTTTCTCAATTTGATATATTACTGACACCAACCTTTATACACATTTCCTATACATATTAAAGAAGACATATTATGCACATTTTCTGTTTTATGGTTGGGTTTTGGGTTGCTACTAGAATATGTTTAGGTGCTTTTATGTAAAGAAAACACGTTATGTTTCTCAAACTATCCGTCAGAATATACCTGAATTCACTCTCTGTCTGAAACACTCTGTTTAAGCACCTGTCTCTTTAAGCCCCACCTTAAAATGGCCAAGTCTGCTCTGATTGGTCATGTTTTCTTTTGTTTTGTTTTCGTATCTGCGTATCTTAAAAATAAACAAATAATGATTTAAACAATTAAAGAATAAGATAGGGATAAATACACTTCTTAAATATAAATAAAACAATTAAACAAGAATAAAATATTTGTATTTAAAATGATTGGTCATAAATAGTTAGTGTTTAACATTTTAATAGTTTTATTGTATTATTTTCAACTTGCATGAAAAAACAATGACATTCTAAAGCCCTTATTAATTCTTTTTGACATGGACATCTCACTTTTTACAAAACGGTACCTATAATACAATTGGTAGAAAACGTATGTGTGTGAGCGAGTGTTTTACTGTCCTCACTACACGGCTGCAGACATGTCCGGTCTCACCATCATATCACTTGTCTGATGTCACCACAAGTGTAAATGTGATTAAAGAAATACAAGAAGTAGACAGGACAGATCTTGTAAGCTGTAACTCTGCGTCTATGTTACCATCAGTGATCTAGCCCTGAAAATCAAAGATTAGACCATGCACTTTATTTTACTGTAGAAAGATTAACTCATCAAGGTGAATACTGTAGGCTAACCCTAACCCTAACCCCAACTCGAACCCTAACAAAAAACTAAACCAGCATGCAGTTCTGATACTTCTAATTCCCACTTGACAGTCTCCTCTTTTCCTTTTCTCTCCATCTATCTAAAAAGTAAAAGCTGGCAGTCATTGAAGCTATCATTGAGCTGCTGACGGTGCATTTTTAAATACACTGAAAGTCTGTGTGAGTGATGGGACGGCGCGATGGTGAACAAATATTGGAAAAAGGGTGATGAACATCTCTGACATTCAAGGTAAGGACATATGGTCAGAGGAAAAAAAATCAATGATATTCTACCTCAGCAACCAATGAGGGACAAATGGAGTGAGACCTTCTGCATAGTCACTTTTTTAGAGCAAATGCAAAATGATTCCTCTACAGCAGTTTGAATTATAATATTCCACATCTTAAACAAAGGTCACAGAATAAAGAACAATCTCAATGATTAAAAGGATGTTATTATAATTAAATCTAAATATATAATACAACCTTTACCTGAATGAATAGTGTGGCGGAATGTTTATGTGCCATGGCTTTCAGGTTATTATTAATCGTCCCGGACATTAATAATTGGACAGTAAATATTCATTACAAGCCTCCAAATCATGACATAAAGGCTATGTCTGGCCAATTAAAAATGCATAAGGAGTAATGGGGCTTTATGAATAACTTAGCAGATGCATCTCAAATGCTAGTGCATGGGGAAAGCAATAAAGACCTAAACAATATGGCATTTTACATCCAAAATATACAAATAATAGTGTAGACAAAGCTAATAATCTTAATATGGCATTAGGTATACTTGTATTAATAAACGTCTTTACAAACTCAACAATATATGTCATATTAACATTAATACTGTACAGTGGTGTCTTACATCCACAGAATCAGAATCCCATTTTTTCAAGTAGGTTTTTTAAATGGATTAATGGTTACATAGTAAGAGAAAAACAAGTTAGTATTGTAAAAATGTTTTTAAAATAAATAAAATGTACGATGTATAAAAATGTAAAATAAACCTAAGAAAATAAACACAATACCATAAAGATATACACAACCTACTTTAAAGATATGTACAAAAGATACAAATATAGAAAGAAAAATAATATAATTGAATAAGATGTATTTATTTATTTCTTATGCTTTCTGATTGGTTATCCTAGTGTACTGTAGATGCCCAGTAGATGTCAGGTTTGCATAAGGAAAGGTGTTGGTGACACCTTACCTTGCTGACAATTCTACAGTCACTCTCATCATTGTGTACTTGGTACACGCATAAAACACAACGTCTAAAATGTAGCCAAACGGACAAAAAGCACATATGAAAATTAAGGTGTTCATTCAGAAAAGTGCATAACATATCTAGGATTACTTATATTAGATTACTTGAAGCACATGTGTCTAGAATAACAGGTTGGGTTGAACCCTAACCCTGCTCAAATGAGTAAACAAGCTCTTCTTTTACCCAGATAGCTTTAGGACTGTCCTCGACCAAATTCTAAGTCGACTACAACACACACGATTTTGTCCACTAAACAATTAGTTGATTTAGGATCTTTAACACAGACTTTATCCACACAGATTGACGTTAAAGTCCACTCTGAATGTTGTGTGGTTCCAAAAGGTTTGCTAATATGTTTCTTAGAATGTGCCTTTCTGCATGAAAAATGCATATAATCGACTATAGCATTTTGAATGTTGCTACATACTAACATGAGCTACTGGGTTGTGTGTTAAACATAGACATTGAATAGAAAATACCTTACCAGTATACAGTATCTATGTAGTTATAGTGAGGACTTACTACAAATGTTTCTTTTCATATTTTGTTATGCTTGTTGGTGGTCAGAAGCTTCCATAAGTCAGCTGAGGTTATGTGAGCGCACACGTAACTAATAACGGTAACTAATTTCACTGATCACCTTGGAGGTGATGTTGCTAATAGATTCATCAAGTGTTTCTATAGTTGTATCTCTTGTGCGTGAAAACCCACTTGGCAGTAAGGCTGATTCTGATTCAAGAGTGGTGCTTAAGTCAAGCCTCTTTATTCAGGTTTTATTTTGAAGGCACCAATCTCTGGAATATGTTGCATTTATCTCAGAAAGCCTTTTGACAAACATGTTTATTTGACAGGGGTTTGTTTATTTTCAGAACACTCTGCTGTCATGTACACATGTCTCTTCACATTACTATGGCTACCTTGACTCGAGTGTTACTCCCGATGACTGCGACTGGATCACAAGATGAAAATCACTCAGTTTTTTTTATTTTATATTTTTCACATTTAGACTGAGTTCACTCAATCCTGCATACTGTGCTGGCAAAGCTTTAACGCACAACATAATCAAGTTTCCATTCCCAATGCTCATATCCAATTCCTATACTTTGTTTGGTCCCTATGTGTTATTCACCACCTTGACCTAAGTTCGGTCAACTTTAGCAACCCGGGTTATAAAAATACCCCCCGATTGTTTGTCCTGGATCACATTGTTGTGAGTTACTAGCAGTAACTAGGTAATACACTGATAATCACTTTGTCAATAGTTTTGACGTCCATTTGACATTTTGGTTTGACATTAAGTTATCGTGCTTAGAGGGCATGTTGGGAATGATGATTATATTGATAGATAATCGAAGAGGGAAGTCAGTCCCACGTAAATGTGACGTTTTTCTTCTTAGTTATCACAATAGCTCAATGAGAAAGTTAAAATTGTAGAAATAATACCCACATTTTGGTCGATTCCCGTTTTTTTGCCGGTCTGGTCCTTTTGTGTTAGAGCTTAAACTTGTTTTACTCTATGCTTATTATATAATTTTTTACATCAACCCTACACCAGTGAGCAGTTCGCCCTGTAGTTTTTCTTAAACGGAGGTGGAAGAAGTCCTAAGACATGTTACTTAAAGGTCACCTATTATGTAAAATCTACTTTTTCATGTCTTTTGTGTCCCCTCTGTGTAAAGACATTCTGAAAGTTTCAGGAAAAAAAATGTGTTCACTTTTTGTCCTGATCCATTTATATAAACACCTGTCTGAAAATGAGCTGATCAGATTTTGGCCACTTTATGATGTCATAACTTGTGTAACCATTAACCAATAACCAAACAAGGTAACACCCCCCACCTTATCACCTGTATCTCCTCCTAGAGCACCATTGTGTTCTTTTTAACCAAATATCTCTCAGAGGGGCGTTTGGAGTGGCTCCTTATGTTCATCTAAAGCAGGGGTCGGCAACCTTTTTGATATGAAGTGCCATTCTAAAAAATGTTTTGTATCAGCGTGCTGACGATCGTGAATTATCAAGGGGGGGGGGGGGGGGGGGTTGAAGAGCTCGACGAAAACACTCGTGAAAAGTGAGGTTTAAAACATGGAGCTCATTCACTGGCGCTTCCACAAACAACAACCTACATAATTGTTACATTCAAATGAAGTAGCCTACATTATTCTAGTTTACATTAACTTTGGATAATAACACGGGAGAAATGAGCGGAAGCGCTCTCTTTTCCTCTCTCCCCCTCTCTCTCTCTCCTGACAGCCTGTCAGTATCTCATGCAGCTCACTGATCCAGTAATGAGTGACAGTGAAGAATAAATATATTTATAACTAGTTCCAAAGGTAGATCAAATAGCTAAGTGTGTTAGGTCTAACTCTTGTGTGTTCTGCTCCGCTCACCGGTCCGGCTCACAGCGGGTGGAGCTGCAGGATTTCTGCTTCACACACGTTGCATACCGCTATTTTATTGTCTTTTTCGGACACCTTAAAATACTGCCAGACTGGTGAAGCGATTTTGGCGAGCTTGTTTTGCCGCACACAGAGAAAAGTGTCATGTATGTTACGTCTCGCGATCGGCCTTTTTGAGTGGGGCTGCGTTGCGTGCATGGCTTCCTTCTGCAGGTAACGGGGAGACGCGCTCTGGCGGCGGTCTCGTTCAGGATCCGAAAATAAAATAAATATTTTGTACACTTATTCCACTTATTCCTAGTGTGCCACTGGTTACGGTGCCGCGTGCCATTGGTGGCACGCGTGCCAGGGGTTGCCGACCCCTGATCTAAAGTAACAGACACAGAAACAGCACTTTTGAAACAGGGCTGAAACAGAGGGGATTATGGGATGCTACAATGGTCTGTTTGGTATTTCGAGCCAAACACTTCAGAGACATGTTTTGTATATATCTGAGACCTATTATATATTGATGAAAAACAGTATAATAGGGGACCTTTAAGTACTAGAGAATGCAATTCCTGAAGAAATTGCTTGTGGGAATGCTTTATGATGAAAAGCTGACGCTAAACTGCTATGCTGAAATGTAATGTGTAAGAAGAAAGTGAAGAATTTAGATTGAAATGATACATGAACACTGGGGGCTTGAATGTGTGATGAGTGAAGAAAAGAAAGTAAAAAGGCTTGGAAAAGCAGCAGAATATTTGAACTACAAACTTTTGAACTAACTTGATGGTGAATGATCTGTCGCCATGGCAACGGCATTTGATGACACCCCATAATACGCTTAGATGCGTTGATGGCTGCATCGTTACCAAACCTGTGAAGTTTTGGGCCGTTTGGAACATTTTCACTGAAGTTATGAGGAAACCGTGTTTCATGGCGAGCATTGTGTTGCCATGGCAACGGCATTTGAAGAAACCCCATAATTGACGTAGAGCTGTTGAGGGCTGGACCGGTGATATACAAGCAAAGTTTGGGGGATGATCGGACCGTTTCCATTGGACTTACAGCCACTTACGTTTTGTGGAAGAACCATAACAGATATCTGTGAAATTTCAAAACGTGAAGCATGTCAAGGAAGTTGAGTATCTGAAGTGTAATATTTGTGTACTTTCGGGTTAATAATGTGGCCTTTTTGGCAGTTTAACTAAAGGTGTGCGGCTGCTGCTGTGAGGAAATATCAGCCTGAAATTACAATGGGTTTTAATGGAGACATGTTGAAAGTTTTTGTCACTTCATGCCCTCAAGAGGCATTTTGTTTAATTATTTTGCTTAATTATTTGTCATTTCTCAAGCTACGAGATGTTTTCCTACGTTTGTCATGAAAAATTATGTCTCAGGAATGTAGGGTTTGGGAATTATGGCAGTTTTAAAAAAAAATATGAAGGCAAATTTCAAGATTTCCTACCCTCTAGCTGTGACATCACACACTCTAGTTAATGTTCAAATCTGAAGAAAGCCTCTTTACCAAGGTCTGAACAATGTTTAATATCTCTAAAAGTAAGAATCAGATTTAAAAGTTGTGTTACACGAATAATGTCAGAAAGATGTGTAACATTTTAAAGTTGGAATGAGGTTTCTGAGTGAAAGTATGAATGAACAGTTAGCAGTTGAAGTCGCATGAAGATTGTTCAAGTCTGAAGATTTTCTCCATTGACTTCAATGGTTAAAAATGTGATGAATTATGGGATGTATCTCTGGAATTATGAAAATTATGAATAATCCAAATGATAGCCATCGATTCCCGACCGAGCTGAACGTTTTGATGTTTGAACGGAGTTTCTGCGATGTTGAATGCAGGAGGAGAAGAGGTGCAAAATTCCGGCGGAATAATACAAATGTTGTCCGTAGAATAACATATAGTTGGAATGCTGTATCAGCATTCCCACTAAAAAAGTAGTACTTCTACCACTTTGGAGTTCTATTTGCAGAACTATTAGTCAAGTGAGGTACTATAGTGTTTCCCAGCCTTCTGCCCAGTGCAAATATGCTGAAGCAGTGCAGACGTGGAGTATTTGGACTGTGACCCAATGACAATGAGGATTGTGAGGACTAACTCCAGGTGTGTGCAGTGCTGGACACCGTTCAGTTTTACCTTGGAACACGTGGTCCATCTTCTTAGCCAAACAGCTTACTTTGCGTGTCTGCTGAAAATAAACATCGACTGATCCCGAAAATCACAAGTATCCGTCCATTCTTGGGCTGTTTTGCTCCAACAATGTCCAATTGAACCTAACTTGTCTGTAATTGCTTTTTTTCATTCTCCTCTGGTTCTGAGCTTTTTTCTATGGCCAGGTGCTAGCGGGGTTCAGCAGAGATGTTATAGCTGCGCTGCGCACAGCGGACAGTCATGGAGCCCCGGAGCAAACCGGCGGACATATATATCACTTGACTGTGTGTCAGGACGATTACTGGATAAAGATCACAATATGACACTTTTCCTTTTCTGTGCTGGCTCAGTGAACAGAAGGAAAGCTCCTGCAGCTCAGCAAGGCCCCTGTCCAGGATATTGATCACAGATCTCAGACCTAAGACCTCTCAAGCCTGTTAGTGGAAAAATCATTCTGCCTTTTTCATTGTCAGAACATCACACCCATTCTCATCATGGGAAGCACAGATTTTACAAATGATAATCCATTTCTACTGATTCCATTAAGAACAGAGCTTCAGTTCTTACATTTCTCTCTTCTTGCAGTATATCTGTAAGATGCATCAACAGCGGGAATAGTAGTACAGAACAATTTATTGTGGTCTTTTTCACAACCTTTCAACTTCACTCAGTGGTGTATTATCCTTCTTGCTCTTTAATTCATGCATTCTATAACATACATTCACTCTGACTCAAATACAAAACATTTAATTATCACTAAATACCATAACAAAAATAAACCAAACATGGGCCTCAATACATTCTGACTCCTCTATTCTGTATGCCATTAAGTAATATACCCATTCCTCAATGAGTCACACATGTATACTTCTATTCCCAGCCCGTACACATCAGATTGTCCAAATACAGAGTTGGGAACTTGTTCTACAGACATTTATGTTTTCATGACCTTAAGATCCTAATGTGGAAACAAAATGTATGCATAAAAGGAGATGTGTTGAAGTTTATTGCTAAGAGCAAGTTAATTCCTGTTTCTAAGTTGCTCTTTCGACTTGATGGGACAAGGCAAATTAGTTTTCCCAATGTTAACAAAAGTCAACGTGCCCTAGGAGACTAAAAATGATAACTTTACTTCCTTGACCCATGTAACACTTTTACACCAAGTTTTTCCATAATCATGCGAACAGACATTGCACAAACTGAACCAAATACATCTATTAACATGATGTTCCATTGGATTTGGTTTTTCTCTGCAATGATGTACATGCTCCTTCTTTTATGTGAGAAATAATCTAATTAGTTTTTTGAGACAATATTTATATATACTGGGTAGTTAGTATTCCGCTGCACGGATTGACAAGTTCACTCCCTGTTTTTGCCACCTAATTAAATCAGACTTATTATGATTCTGTTTCAGTAATACAGGAAACACATATTACCGACCCCTTGGAGCTGTTATATTTTACTTTGGTCTCAATGTCCTTTTTCTTGGTTGTGCTATAGGGGGAGCGGAGCACTATGACCCTTAATCTTTTATATTATGTTCTTGAATGGCCAGGAACAAATCAATAGTGCAAACAAAACCATTTTTATTTATGCAGTTATTAGGTCATAAGCTACAGTATGACACACTTCATTTCAGCAACAGCTGAGACCTCCAGTGGGGCCGGCGCTCCACCAGCCTTGTCCCCGCAGGGACGTTATGAGAATCATAAATAATACGTGCTAATGAGATATGAATTGATTACGTGGGGAAAAGCTTGACATTCTCAATCCATCACTCTAAATGATGTTTAACAATAGATTACCAGCCAATAATTCCCCTCAATATGAGATTAAATAAAATAGCAGGGCAGTTTTCAGCAGAGTACCACCGCCTCCCTCTCCTCCTATTTTCCAGCGGGTGGAAATAAATCTGCTCAATTACTGTACCATCAATCCGTTTTTCAGCGCTAAGGACATTATTATTTCATTTAGAGCTTGTTCATGCATCATAGATTATTTCATTTTACTCAGTCAATACGGAGAAGTGCAGTATTTTATGTTATCCACTGGGGCTTATGGTGACGTGGGGTTTTAATGGAGCATCCATGGCTCAGGAAGAGGAGGCTTGCTGTAAATGGGAAAAAACGTACTTATCACCTGTGCACAGTTACAAAAACGGAGGTGTATATTTTAATGCTCACATATTTAGTTTTCAGGGCGATATATACATTTGCTCCATGCTGTCCTCAGGCACCTGACAGACAATGAGAGAATGGTTCTCCTTCAAATCTGTGATCAATTGAAACCACATTAGCTGTGCCTATAAGATGATTTGGAACATCACTTCAATCCCAAAGAACAATGAAAATTGGATAACACATATGCTCACTGGGCTCTAACTTAACTGCAAATCATGTTAAGGTTTTCAGTGAAGCCAAAGTTGTGATTGGTTATTTCTCCTATAACTGCATCAAGTTGTACCTTTGAGGGTTTGCCGGTGATGATCTGTGTTAATGTGTGTTCTTATCGCTTTTCTATGGCTCAAAGACACACAGGCCTGGAAACAAACAAACGCAAAGAGCGGGATTACTTGGAATGAAATTCAAAATAAAAGGTTTTGATCGTTGGTTGTGCTCTGTACATGGCGGCAAAAAACAGCATCTTTACTTATTAAATTGGCAGTTGACTTATTTCTGAGAGCAACTACACTCAGAATGCAAAGAGATATTTCAAAGACATCTTCTTTTGGGTTTGGCTAATGTTTCCATAACATGGCTTGTATTAACCTAGTGTACAGAAAACATACATCCATTAGTCAAGTTTCTTTACCATATTCACCTTCCTTGACATGGAGCCCTTTCCTAATTTACTTTTTTTTGTCTGCCTTATGCTGAGGCATTATAGTGGCACTTAGATGTCTTTCTTGATTAATTCTTATCCGTAATCTTTAATCAGAGTTTATATTTACGCTGGGGTGTGTTCATCTATCATTCACAGCCGGATTTATGGAATACTTAAAACCTATTTTTACAGTGTTTTCTGATTTATGGAGTGATACAATGAGATATCAATTCCCTCTGAAAATCCCTTTAGCTTTTATATATCAACCAAAAGAGTGATGATTCTGCCTTTGTAAAATGTTTAGCATTTAGTTCTGGAAATGTATGGAAACTAGCACATAATTAATAAAAATGGCCTCCTTTGCATTTAAAAAAACTTATATTCTCAAAAAGAAATCATGGTGATATCTATAAGATATGTTACTCCATTCACCTGTAGTGTCTCCCCTGTAGTGAGAGTGGCATTAACTACATCTTTATCTCAGGGGTGCAATTTTACAGAGTGAGAATGGTTCGCTGATCCCGTGACTTTCTTCTCCTTGGTGACCTGTCTCTCTAACGGCTCCTGTCCCATCATGCAACAGACCATTGCACTACTGTGTAACTCTGAAATTGGCTTTTTAGAAGTTCTGGATTGTAAAGTATGTCCTAATGAGTTAAATCAACAACTTTGGTTCTAATCATTGATCTTAATCAGTTCAGATCGCAATGTCAGTCTGTCCGCCACCATCACTCCACCACTTTGGTCAAGACTTAAATATATTAACAGTATTACATGGATTGCCATGGCATTCTGGACATTTGTGGTCCCCAGAGGATGAAACCTACTGACTTTGCTGATCACCTGACTGAAAAATGTAAATTTCTCGACAACTAATTTATGGATTGCTTTTTTTTTGGTAATCAACTGACTCTATCCAGTGCCACTATTACACAAACATTTATTGGGATGGATTGCAATGACTTGGTGCCAACGATTAGATACAGACATTCATGTTCCCTTCAGGATAAAATGTTATAACTTTGATGCCTTTTCTTTTATCCAGAACCATCCTCAGGTAAAATCTTTAATTTGTCCAATACTTTGGTGTGTCATTAAATACCCTTAGACCAACCCTAACCCCAACCCTTCAATCAGCTTTAGCTTTAGGCCTACTCATTTGTGTTTAGTACTTACTATCAAATGTGAGCATGCTAGCAACTTGAACTTTAGCATTTGGTATGTCCTTACAACTCCACTAGAGGAGAAAGCTCTCATCAGCGCCCAGTTGAAAACTGTTTAGTCATGCTCTTGTCCGTGCCCGGGTGTCCATTGCCGCTTCTATTTGCTTTTTTTCCCTTATCTTTATAAATATGTTGGTTATCTGATTACTGGTTGTTTTTTGAAGATACAGAAGAGGAAGTGATTTGGTCGAGGGTACCACTGAATATTTGCCGAGGTTTGCAAGAGAACGTGTGTATTTTCGTAGAACCTGCAATGGGCCTTAGTCTTGTTAAAGTTTGGTTCAGAAACAGGATATGGTGCGCATTTCAGTGGAAACATGTGTCTTATACATCAGCGTACAATCCATAATGATCTTTAGAATATAATCCTCTTCCCTACTGGTAGCACACTGCAGTTTATCTAAATTGTCAACTCTTACATCTTTTATCTGTAAGTCCTACCCATCATGCTTGAGTCCCTTTTATACTGCGGCTTTGTAGCATCCCTCCTCATCCCTTTCTATCCTGTCTTCCCAATGCCCATTCAATCCACTTCTGCCTCCGTCTCCCTGCTCCCTGCGTGGCCTCCTGTGGGTGAGGAGTTGAGTGGGCTTGTCTAGGGGCTGAAGTCGGGGCTGGATTGGGAAGAAGTGGCTGTCACAGTGTCTGATTAATGACCCGTCGGTGGCGTGTCCAGCCACATTAGGGCTCTATGTATCTACCAGCGTCCACACGGGGCGAGGGGCTTTGTTCTGGGAGGAAATGGTGTCAGCTGCCCACAGCCGTTTGCCTATAAAAAGAAAAAAGATTTACTGTCATCAAAGGGCAGATTAAAGCCCACAATGGCGACATTGATTTTTTTTTCCTTCTCCAAAAAATTCACATTTTGGGAAAAGCCATTCCAGCGCTGGAGAGAGATATGATCAGCTTATTTGGAAAGGATAATATAGAATCTTCTCCCAGAATGAACTTTGAAAGAAGTAAATTGTAAATATTGATTCCTGAAATGAAGTGTCAATCTTGGTTGGGCCAAGATTATTCCTATCATCTGGCTGAACCCCCAGCAAACGATGAATTCAAAACTGCTGACAAAGTGGAGTGTATAGGATTTCTGTTAGGAGCAGTCGGCAGCGCTTTACCGCTTGGCCGGCCTGAGCCCCTGCCGGTAATGGCTGTTCAATTTTATCAGATAACGGAGGAGATCTCATCAGAGGCGAAAAATGAAATGAACTGTGACTCCGAATCAGGATCCCTGCTCTTATCCCAGCAAAAATCATCCGTGCGGGGCCCAGGGCTTTCCATTATTTCAGGTCACTTCATTACGGCCCTGCACACAGGACCCAATTGCTACAAACAAAGCAGGCCCTTCCTGTCTCACCCAGGGGTCGAATGTGAGGGGCAGTTTGATAGGCTCTTGACGTGTCCAGGGTTATCCCATTACCACTTAAGAGGGTTGCTGAAAGGCAGCAAATCTCGCCCACTTGTTTGTTATCCTTTTCCTATCATGAGAGGTTTTATTGCTCACCTTATTTCTCATGGTGGAAAATAATTCATCTTTTCCCAGTTGTGGTTCAAAATTGATTTTCTATTCGGTCATGTGGATGAGGAAGATATAGGAGCAATGAGGAGAACAAATCTACCAATGTATCAAGAAATATACCGATAAAGTCATACTTTAAGATGTAATGAAATGGCACATAATACAGTATACATATTTTGGTGTTGAATGGTGTTGAACATGAAAATAAGTTTCCTTCCTTTTCTTTACCAACACCAAACCCAACCCTAACTCTAACCCATAACCCTAACTATAACCCTAACCCTAACCAACACCATCACTAACCCTAACACCAACCCACCACCAAACCTAATAAGAGAGACTAACTCTAGGTGATTTTCACTTGCTACTTTTTGAAGCGTGTGCATATATGTGTGTGTTTTTCTTACTTGCAATAAAGACTGAAATAAGCTGTTATCGCCAAGGAGTTTGTAGCTTTGTGAGTAATTACCGTTTTTGTTGCAGCCTCCATAGGCTCGGCATTGATCTGTAGGAGGAGGGTGGTCGATACACATGGGGGCAGGGGCATTTGATAGCTACATGGAAGAAAAAAAATGACGTTGGCCCGAGCAAAGAGGTTTAATAGAGCGATAAGACGAGTTAAAGGTATGGAAACAAAGACTGAGGGTTTTCTGCATTCCTTTGATAGCGTTATTCATTCTGAAAAAGGCTACTGTATTGAAATAGCATTTGGCTAAATATGGGCCCAGTTTACATTGTTATCCAATACTTCCAGAACAATTATTAGGGTCAGTATGTCCTTCTGTTTTCCAAACAGCTCAAAGGAAGCGTTCAACTCATTGAAACTGATCTGATCTGCTATGAGGCTTTGACCACTGGATCTATACATTGACCAATTCAGGCTTGAGTTACATTGTCCTATTTTTTTGTACGTAACTGATACATTGCATCTTTTCTCAGTGTCACACAGATATCAAATAAAGTGAGCATTTAACATTTTAAGCTGTTAGGGAAAGAAAGGTGAGATTGATTGGTTTATGGTAAATCAATTAATAAAATGTTCTTAAATGAAATCTTGAATGTTTAAGAGACAGTATGTGAACGTATGTATATTATCTGTGCTTAAGGGAATTTGGGGAGCAAGTCTTTTGAGCTGAGTGATTAACACAGCTTGAGAAAATGAACAATTCCATTTTTCCTTGCCTATTCAGATTAAACATCAAGTGACTTGTTTCCATTTAGAAAAAAGAAATCGTTAAATCCACTGCAAACGTGTCTGACTTGTCACTGCTTGACCTTGCTGAGGCACAATGGAAGATAAGGGATGTTTCTATGTACATTTATTTTATGTAATTAATCAGTTTGTGTTTTCTTTAATGTCAAATTTGGTTTTATAGTTAACTTTGTTCAAATGAAACAAGAAAAATGTCCATGCGTGTTTTATGTTTATTCCTGTACAGTGACATGGGGGAGATTTGCATATCACTATGGATCTATAATGTATATTATAAGATTAACAATGTATTTGGTAAACTGTATGAATGAGATGTAGTATTTATTTTATTTTATTTTTTCTTTACTAAACATTTAGAGGAAACTTCCAATGAGCGTACATTTATTAATATTGTACTTATTCAACCAGGATTCATTTCAGTACATATAGGGTATTTGTACTATAATATTATTTCTAGTTCATACTTCTACAAAGGAATTTTTTAAACTCTGTAATGAGGTAATGATGCATTGATTTAGATTCAACCACAGAAATACACATCATTTGATAATAATTAGATCCAGCTCAACCTAAAACACTAAAATACTACATACACATTACACAGCGGCCGTTTTTCATAAGTATCTGCAGTTTGCAAAACCGTACATTCTTTTACATACATAACATGTTAAATGCAGGACTTTTACTTGTTTCTTATTGGGTATATATATATATTGCAGCGTTGCTCTTTTTGGTTAAGATTGTTAACAATATCATTATTCATCATCATAGCCCAAAAAGCTAGTGAATGAAGTTCCCCTTCCCCTTTTCTACAAATGACAGCACATTTAAACTTCTAACACACATCTAAATAAGCAAGTCTCAGTCATTTGTTTTCATTTCATAACAAATAAATGATCTCTATGACACTTATGACCTCATTTATATAGATGTTTAAGTCATTAAGTCAGATCAGGTGGTGGTCTGCTCAATCGAGATTTATAAAATGAGACAGGTTGTGGTACTGTCCATGTAGTCCCCAGTTGTCCCACCTAAAGAACAATGCCCAGAGAGATTCCTCTGTTTGAGAGACACATGCCACGTTGAATTCCCTGAAGCTTTCACTTCCTAAAATTGTCCTGCGTTGAAAATCCTCTGCTCTGCTATCTCCTTGCGTGACCGCTCAGAGGACATTTACAACAAGAAGAAAATGGCCTTATTCCCTCTCTTATCTCATCCTCTCAGAGTAACACAAAGTTGACATTAATAGAAAATAAAAAAAGTCTCGAAACAAAGTTGAAGCCTTCGGTTACGTTCCAGAGCACAGGGCAATTTAAGAGCCTGAAATGTGAAATTAGAGAGGATCTGATGCGTTTCAAATTGAATGGAGGGGGACACCGTCAGTGGCGTTTGCACCTTCAGGCATTATTTAAGTAATGTCTTGTGGCACGTATGAGGCATTGGAAGCAAGGGCATAGAAATGAGGGATTTATGCAGACGCCGCTGCGGTTTTATCTCCCTTCTTCAGTCCGAGTGCACGCTCTGCTGAGTGAAAAAACAAGCAGACATACAAGTAGATTCAAATCGTACAGAGTATGTGTTTGAGCTATCTGGATATTCACTTTAAACATCTAAATCAAGCGGTTCTCAACGGACCTCATCCGCTCCTTATCGAAACACAGGCAGTGCCAGATAACTTGATTTGCTTAAGGAATGGAGGAGATATTAACAGCACTTGACTACGGCAGTGGCCCCTTCTGTTGTTCGTATTAAACCTATCCAGCACTTCATTATACGTTCCCTCTCTGGAGAGCCTCTGCGTACAGTCTCTCTTTATCTCCTCTTTTCTCCCGTGTGTTGCTCCCTCCTTTCCTTTTCTCTCTCTTTACCTCATGATACAAGCATCCTGGTAGACAAGAGCATCATCAACATGCGCGGTGTGCCGGTGTCATGCAGATAGCCTCTGTGTTGGTAATGGAGGGAACAGCGATCGATAGTGAGCAGGAGATGTCTGCGGCTGAGGAGCCTGTGTTTGGCTAGCCTTAATCCTGATGAGTAATGTTGCTGTCATAATAGCAGGGATAATTTAATGCTGACACTTAACTCCGTGATGAATGGCCTGTCGCTGACACGGGGCTAGCGGCCCCTGTTGTAACTTTTGAAATATTAATTTCATTCCAAATTCAGAGACCATGTGGCGGAACGGGCATTAGGAAAGTCCGGAATGATCAGCCAAACCGATGGAGTATGAAGAAGGACTCACTTGTTGTTTTCTTTGGATCTTTGGTATTTCAGTGAACATAGTAAGAGGATCAGAAACCCTATACTTAAGCTAGAAAAACTGACTTTTGAGGGGATTGGGGCTCATGGTAATTGTCTGGTTAAAGTTCCAATAAATGTTTTTCAAAGTTGGTATACAGTATTCTTTATATCGCCTTCTACTGATAAGCATTAGGATAACACCATTTAAATGATTCCGTCTATAATGACAAAATAAACGTAACAGATCTTTCTAAATAAGGAATGTGAGGAGCAGTTGTATTTCATCACACAACAATGTAAGCACATATTACAAATGGTAAACCATCAAGTAAAAGGCAACATTTATTGTTGTTGAATAAGAACCAATGCTATTAACCCTTGTGTTGTGTTCGAAAGCTGTTACCGTTCATGGTGTTCGCGGGTCAATTTTGACCCATGATTTATCTCAGTCCAAAACACACAAAAAATGACTATCATCCAATATTGTTTTAACTACATCATAACTAACTTATTATGCATTCATAACCGTACAATCCTGTTGTAAGTCTAAAGTCAAAGATGAATCTTGATTGGGCCAAATTTGACCCCGAGTGACCCACAACAATTCTGCTGGGTCTTCCCAGACCCGAACACCAAATGATACACTTTTTTTTTTAGAGACCTTCAGACTTGGCTAAAATTGTCAAAATCAGTTTTGTAGTGTTTATATAGCTGTTGTGGAGGATATCATGAAGCCTTGTTCCGATAAAAAAAAGTAGAGCATAGTTATTATATAATTTTAACTTGAAACGGGCCACGGGAGACCCGAACACAACATAAGGGTTAAGTAGCTGGTTACTCTGACAGTTATCTCCTCTGCACACAGATTACTCAAAATGTTAAAAATTATGTTTCTAGGGAAAACAACGCAAGGGCGAAGACACCATTCCAACCTGTGACTGTTTGGATTGCAGCATATGTCCTTCAATGTCAGCTTGCCTTTCTTATTATCCTTAAGGCAACAAAAAACGACCCCGTGATGCAGTTTTGTTCTTCAATATGCACATGAAACATCCAGTGTGAGGCACTTTCCATTATTCCTTATTCAAATGGACAAGACCAGCTTTACAGTGTAAAGGAATATGAGTTAATTTCAAACAGTCCTGTACTACAATTCTCATAGTTAGACTGACATGCACATCTATGTAAGTTTTAGCGTGTTGTTGGGAATATGAGGGCAATTGTATAAACTCTAGACCCCAGCTATACAAACCGACTGAATTTCTTTTGGAAGGTTCCAATTTTTTAATAATTGTTCCTGCAGGCGGTATGAAAAACAACTATCTGGAGGGAACTTTGGAATTTTAGCCTTTGCAAACCCTTTACATGCACAAAAACCTATTTAACACAACAGGAAAGGGAAAACCCTCAAATCATAATAGGGCCCCTTTAATCCGGTTGAGTGTAGCTAGGTTTACCCCTGGTCATTAGCACAGGCAGTGGTACAACACGTACAAGAGCTTCCTCAGTGTACTACAGCTGAAATGTCTAGCAACATCCTTTAAGGCTGTCTGAATGGGTATCACACACATGCTCACAAATGCACAAAAGCTACATTAAAATGCACATAAAAATGTTAATATACAGGAGCTTTAGGTGACATATTAAACATGGTCGAGACAACTGCTTCCACTGTTATTTTGCCTAAAGCACTCTCTTCTTTTTTATGTTCAATCTTTATTTAAATGCTTTTGTCAGAAACTATTTATATGTGCCAGAAGTATTCTTCCTCTATAATCTTAATCACTGTATCATATAAATGAATTAAGTTGAAGTTTGTGATGAGCACCAACTGCTCCATTTAACAGTTTGTGAAACTAATGACTTCCTTTAGGGAGAAATGTAAAACATGAGTCAGACAGCTGGAGATAATGAGCGCTGCAGAGTTTTGTCTTTTCTCATATAAATGCCTTTTTATGATTTTGGAATGAATATCTTGAGGGAAGCAAAATGCCATATTCTGATAAAGTACACTATTTGCTAGCAATAATAATGATTGAGTAAAAGATAATAAAAGCACTTTTGCTTTGTCGTCAGATAAAGTATTTTGTTATGCTGAAAAAGCATATTTCTTTGCAGTTTTGAGCTTTAACTTTACAATTTATAGCTCTCGTAATTCTGGCAAAAGAAAATATGATAATAAAAACATGAAATAATTGTTTTATAATGGTCCTGGAATTCATTTTTTCAGTGTTATTTCCAACAAAGTGCAATGCCCCAAAGGTGATTTTAGATAGCCGTTGCTATATTAAATTGAATTTATTTTTGTCCTTAGGGATATTTTGACCCTTTATGATTTCTGCCAGTCATACCATAGCAGGGTTTGGAGGATGACATCCCCCGTCTCTCCCCGCAATAATCCATTTACAGTGGCTTCACGTCGAGATGCTTTTGATACTCGAACTGTTTGCAGGCCACACTGGGACCTTGTGTACAGAAACTTAAATTGATTTGATTCCTAACTGGCTTATCTATAAATGTTTAGGAACAGAGTAGTTTTTTATGATTTATTACTTCAAAGCCATAAAGTCTCTTGTTGACACAAAAGCAAAGGACTCACTTACTTCTTATCCAGCGGAGCCTATCACCGAGGCCACCGCGGCCCCGGCCCTCAGCTGCACTTCCTTTGCGGGACTCAAAAAGGCATTTTGATTTTGTTGACAGAGGTTGTGGAAGGAAATAATGAAAAAAGATAAAAACTCCAATTATGATTTTTTTTGCCAAAGCTTTGCTTCAGTATGACAGATTGTATGATAAATGACACATTTGGAAGTCAGTTGTTGTTGGAGATGCGATGATTTCTTGAGCAGCAAATACGCTAACTTGACCTTTTTTCCTGAGATGCAATTGTTTGGTCCCTTGATGCGGAATCTGTTTTCGATGCAGAGATTGATATAAAGTGAGGGAGTGCATCTGCAGATACTTTGTCTATCTAAATATTCTAAATGTTACATTATCTCATCATACATGGTCTTTGTGGAGTCGAAATGTTGCACATTGCAAACTGATGCAAAAGCTGCCTTCTCATCTGCTTTGGATTTGTGTACATTGTTTCTGCTGAGACCTTAAGACGATTGTAGCTAAGCAGGAATGGACTAACGCAGCCATTTGACCTTGGGTGGCTTATTTGCTCCAGTGAGACAGCCTAAATATTTACCTGTCATTGTTGATGATACTCCAGGCTTCAATGCCCTTAATGGTTTTGATGGAGGAGCAGGGCTTTGCCGCACCGGGGTGATGGAATTGCGAAATTAAGAGCAGTGAATTGGGCTATATCTTTAGGACACTGTGGGCTTAATTCTGTGTCTTATAATACAACTGCCTTGATCTGTAAAAGACTGGAGCAAGACGGAAGAGTTGTGGGGAATTGCAATGGAAAACAATGTGTCAACTGCCGGAGTTTAACCTTGACAAGGTCTGTGCGGAGGCAGTGTAGTATGGGGAACTGCAGATACCAAACAAAACCCATAATTAGTTGGTTATAATCACAAATACATCATAAACAACTTACCAAGGCTTAACAAGTGCTGCATTTGACTGTATTGGTTTATTAACAACTGTTCCTTTGTTAACAAGTTGTTACTACCCTAGTATTTCCATTTTTAAATACAGTTTTTTAAAATTATTTACATTTATTTATTAATTTAATTTGGATTGATGATAGTGAAAAAATTATCTTAAGCGTTTCTCAGTGTCTGCCAGAGCTTTTATATTATTCAATCTTTAATGTGATTATATATATATATTTATTTTATGATAAAAGCTTAGCTTTAAATGTTGCGTATATATTAAGTATATGAGCTGCAGGCGACAGGCTTGCAGTCTTGAACTTCTCAGCAAGGTTACCAACTTCACTGCGCCCTGCGTTGAAAAATCTCACCAAGAATTGAGATGGAGTTCCCAATTATAAATAGCTGACCCTTGTCTGGCTGCGCTGTAATACATTATCTGTTGCTGTTTAGTGATATCTTTGACAAAGTGGCTGTTGTTAACTGTTTTAAAGTACTACACTTGCTGTAAACACAGTGTCAGATAAACCAGAACATAGTTATGATTTTGAGGTAAGGGAAAGATCCTGGTCATGGTTAATAATCCTAACCCTAATTAAAAATGTTTGACAGCATATGAGCTCTGGTTCCCTTTTTTGAAAGCCAGGGTACACGCCGAAACTCATACCCAGACCTCCAAGCTCATAATTCGAACCAATGGATATTTAAAGATATTCTGCAGGTCTCCCTTGAAAAAGAGATCAATGATCTCAATGGGATTTCATCTGGATAAATAAAGGTTTTGAATTGAATTGAATTGAAAGATAACCAGATACAGTGTTAGAGGTGTTCAGTTGCTCAGGCACAAGTTAGTTAAATATTACTCTTCCAATGTTCTGCATCCATTGGAACCAAAGAGAAAGCACACATTTATTTAAAGGAAAGGTTTACATTTGAAACCTTTCCTCCCAACTCCTCAATCTTGGTTTGCTAACATAAACAGAAGTTTGTCACGCCCAGGTTTATGGTTAACTTGGTTACGTTTTAACATTTTTAGGACCTAATGATTCAAAAAAGGAGTTGATTCACGCCACACAAATATCCTTCTTTCTTTCCCAGTGTAAATCCTGATAAAGTGTTTTTGGATCTAATCAATCCGGTTACGTGATGAACCGGTTATTGTAATTCCAAGGTTTGATCACTACGGAAATTGAATTAAATTGCTTACTTCTTGCCTTGCTACACAAAGGGCACACTACTTCCTGTCTGGACATCAAATGTTGGCATTGGACATACTGTACATTTGGAAGTTAAGAATAATCCAGTATTGGTGTTATTCCTTGGAATACTGAACTGCTTGAACTGGAGTCTACTAGCAGGTACCCAACAGCAGGTAGCCAACGGGGAAAAGCAAAGGTCCTCAGGTCCTACCTAGCCGCTGCCTCCTCCTCCTCCTCTTCCTCCTCCTCCTCCTCCTGCTGTTCCTCCACACTCAGCAGGCTCTGAAGTCTCCTGCTTTCAGGCTCATAGCCACGCACCTGAGGGATTGCTGATCCCCATTTCAGATACTGGCCTTCAATCTCTTATCGTTTACAGCTGTCCACCAGTAAACAACACAACGAAACAAAACAAAAAATGATAGAAATTGATGAAAGAGGGGGGTGGAAAGTTAAAGGGATAAAGTCCTTCACTCCCTTTGAGGTTTCACTCCCTCGACACCATTGTTGGCCTCCTTATGACGATAGCCATCAAAATCATAACTGTTTACACTGCTGTCACTTCCTTATCCTCACCGCAGAAGTTTTCAATTTCCAGATTGATTTGTTTCAGGCTTTTTATCGCTCAACAAAGAAGGAGGGAGAAAGCTCCGGCTTTTTTCATTAAACTTTTGATTGCTCCTCAAGCCAAAGCTGCTTCCTGGGGAAGGCAGTGAGACAGAAAGGTGAGGACTAAACTGCCCTTCCACAGCTATTACTACACCATGCTATGTAGAATTGGCCACCATGGTCCTCATCCAGATGCACAGCACAACATGGACCATTCAGTGTACCATCTGGCTAATATAATAAGGTGAAGTAATGCATTTTTAACCTTCCCTAATTGGCTAAGTCATTTCATTATTATAAATATTAGGTATGTGTAATGGGGAACACTAATTCCTTTGACTAGACTAAAGATTCCCGCCTTCAAATAAGCATGCTAATCTAATTAGAAAGCTAGCGGAGCCGAACGACTACATTTTCTCATACTTAGCGTTGGAGGGCCGGGGCTTTGTGGAGCAGATGTGCTGTGAAATTAATTTCCTCTGGTGTAACCGGAGACGCTCTTCTCACCGTCTCTCTGTTATGAAATTTCCATTTCACAGATGATAACCTATTATCACTTTATTCAAGGGAAACATGTTAATGGCCAGGAGGAGGATTGAATTATTCATATTTGCTCATTTCTATTCTGCGGCGCGGCCCTGCTCTTTTCATGCACTGAGAGAGGGCTAATGTAAACATGACCAGAATCCTTGTAAATTGGCTTGTAGAGGAGGCTGTTAGCATAGTGCCTGGGGACTGATGCTAGACGGGGATAACAGCTGATATCTGTAAAGTACAGGCTGTGCATGTGCGTGCGTGTGCTGATGTGCGTGTGTGTGGGTAAGAACAAGAGGAACAGAGTGTGTGACAGAGACTGAGTGAATGAGTGAGGGTGTGCTATTGTGGAAATGTGTGTCAACAGTGTAACAGGGATGCTAGCAGCTGGTAATGGAAGCTAATTGGACCAGGAAGCAGTTAGCCACTGTGCTAAGTGTGTTACATCGTAGTCAAGGAATCGGGTTCTGATCTGGATTTCAACTTCTGTTATTTTTTTCCATCTTTACAACCCCTTTCAGCAGATGAAAAAAAACATAAAGGAATACTTAACCCCCCATTTATTTATCAACTACTCACCCCCCTTTTACTTTGTTCTCTAAATAAAGAGATTCTTATGATTCATTGTTTTTATTGCGGTAACATTTGGGACACAATCTCCAACATTCGCCTTCTACCAAATGTTCTGCACACATATTTGTTCAATTGGTGCAAACCTGGCATCATACATGCCCATTGAGGGGAATTTGGAGAAATAACTGCCCAACTTGACCCCAAACTCACTGGTGAAGCCCAATGGATTAAACGTGCAGTTTTACAATATTTAAAACTAACCCTAACCCTAACACAGGGAAAGTAATGGACACACAATTGCTCATTTTTGGGGAAGCATTCCTTTAAGAAAACCCAACATTGTTCAGAAATGTCGCCTCCATGCCCTTTAGATTTGATATACAAAGTGTTAGAGAGAGAAATAGGGAGAAATGTTTCTTACATCAAAGAAAGGTATCTTATTTATTTCCCTAGCTTGGTGTTGGTTGGCTCAAAGTGCTTCAGTATGGCAGGACAGGAAGGAGCTCATTCACAAATAATGAGCCGTCCTGTCCCAGTGACGTCGCTGCTGTTCATTCACTAAATAGGTCTGACCCCCATAGGACATCAGTGTTTCGTATGTATGCGTGTATTGTAAAGCGCAGAGATAAGCATAATGTGTATTTATCTGTTGATGTATTTCCGCTTCCATTAAATCAAAAGGATAAACATCTGGTTGCATTCTTTTTAAGCTTGTTTTGTATTTCCTTCACTTAAATCCATGAATACACAGATGTTACTGTACAGAAAGTGTGTGTGTCTGCCCATTTTCCAAATACAATTAGTAGGGTTCCACATTTAACAAAGGCCTGTTTCAGTGCTTCAATATCCATTACAAATGTAATCTTTACTGGAAGAATACCATGCAAAAAGTGTAATAAATTGGTCAAAATAAAGATTTAAACACACCTTTTTCTTGTCATGTTTACCTACAGCACCTACATTTTGTCTATATTAAGACACAGGATATATATTTTGTTGAAAGAAAGAAAAATAACTGCTGTAATTAAGAAGTTTACAACTGCATGTCAAAGACAGAGTGATTGTGTCTGTCTGGACCAAACATTTGGCAAAGCATTTAGTCTGCTGTTCAGCCCAGACTATTTTATGGGAGAAATTAAGGGCAGAAAAGACATAAGCAGCATGTCTCCTAGAAGTTGAATTGAGGTCTGTTCTTACTTTTACAGCCAATAATGAGATTATATTTGAGCTGAAATGTGGCCATCCTATTTCAGTCATTATAGATGTCTCCCATTCAAATACATCTTTCCCGTGGGAATCATCTTTGAGGACATTTACATTGCCTCTGGTTTACATAATGCATGTTGCCTCTTCAGTATTGATTATTACATCTGTGATCAATAGCATGGCTATGAGTAAAACAAATAAAAAATGTGAGGCTTTTACCCATTTTTTGTATCTGAAATTCATAATTGGTTTTGATGATCTTTATAATTTGAGCAGTGTAATCATAAAAAAAATACAACATAAAATAATCACTAAATACAATAAAAAACAAAACAAAATACCAACATTTTAATTTAAATGTAACTTAATGACAGGAGAATTGAATGCCAAACTCAGATATGAGTGAGTTATTTTTTGTATTCAGATAGCAGGATAATATGCACCAGCCACAGTATAATATTCACATATTCAACGATCACTAGGTGGCAGTATAGTATACTATAATTGCATATATGCATATTCCTCCGTGTCAGGTCCGCTGCAACACTTGTCCTTCAGTCACAGAGAGTTCTTTCTGTGGAGTGACATGATGATGGATTTTACCCTTATTGTAGAACATATTATGATTATTCCCACTGCGGTCATCCAAAGATTATGTATAATTGCGGCATTACCAAATAAGGGAATGTCCATCACATTGTTGCAATAACTTGATTTAGAAATATAAAAAAATAAGAAAATGTTTAATAAATGTGTCCTTTTAATTTGTTTGCATATATGGTTCTGTCCAGTAAAAGCATGTATCTCTATATTTGGTGATTTCTTCTTTTCTTTTTTTACTGAAGAATCAAGGTTTTTGTTTGTGTACTTCTTAAATGAAATGACCCATTTAACACCCTGAAAACAAAGCAGTTTTTGGAGAAACATGTTTTTTACAGGATGGATATTGTGTAAAGGATTAGTCCGTCATGCATGCAGTAATGTATTCTGATGAGTTTGACATCAAAACGCTTCAATGTACGACCTCATTCATCTCAAACAGACAATAAAAAGAAGTACAAATTAAGAAATCATAATTAAGCATCAGATTAGAATAAATTACATTTAAAACATCAGAAACTTTACACTAATAAAGCCACTCTGACCGCAATCCTTTCTGAGGACTTCTCTATTATACTGCTGCTTAACACAATCCATAGCAATCCAAATCCTTATCAATATCAATTTACTCATATCAATAAAAATCAGGCTCCCTTTGGATCCGTTCTCACTGGCATCTGTCTGACATTGCGGGCCCCTCATCACGCCCAGACAACACACACACACACACACACACACACACACACACACACACACACACACACACACACACACACACACACACACACACACACACACACACACACACACACACACACACACAAACACAGCAGCCCTTGACTTTGGCGTCAATAAGGCTGACCGTCTTTGTGAGAGTATCGACAGTTATCAAAAAATGCCCTTGATGTAATTTCATGCCTGTCGACACTCACGGGCCATATGCCGAGGATTATGGGATGCCTGTGTGCCGCATAAGTGTAAGGTACTGCAGAGCTTGGGGGGGGGGGCGGGGGGGGGGTAGGGACCGTGGGCCTTGGTCACTTTATAGGGGCCTTTAATGGCCCTCACTGCCAATGTTTAGAGCCACAATGGCCAAGTACAGCAGAGTGTCCACTGGGGGCTACCATCAACCTCAGCAGCCGGGGAGTCCCGCCCCCTCCCACGTGTGACACTAACTTATCACATTAAAGCGTCCGCAGTGTCACAGCATATGTCGAGCCTCTGCGTTCGAGGCGCTCATTTACATTTTCAGAGGTATTCACAGAAGCACAGTGAAACAGAGGGCAGGGGGGGCTCTAGTGAGGGCCTTTTATGTCTCTTTAGTTTCTTTCAAAGTGTCATTGAGGAGGGAGAAGGTAAGTCTGATTATACCCCGATTAGTGTAGTGAGTTTTCTGCTGCTCCACACAGTTGGTAAAGGCCGGAGTTTAGCCCTGCTACTGTAATTCAACATGTGATGTGTGGTCATGCATAGACATTTGTTTAATGCTTTTTTTAATGAATTTTTGCTATTCCCAATCCATAATGACTGAGGAGTTAAATTCCCATACACGTCTGCATTTAAAACCCCATTGGTTTGTCCAAGCAATACATGGTCACAAAACTAAGAACAGGGCCATTTTTCTTAGTTTCTCTAAAGTTGAGATAAATTGTTTGAACAGACAGGTGACGTTAAAGAAATGATATAACAACCTGCACTGATTTATGTGTATTGTTTCACATTTCAAATGAACACAATCATTTTAAATATCTGCACAAGTATGCAATTATTTTTTCAGAAATCCTTCATTCATAACCATTTTCCTCTCTGATAAAAGACACAATGCTGCACTCAGTCTTTGCAAGCACCCTCATGCTGCATCACTTCCAAAAGAGTGTAGCAGTGGCAGCCTTGCATGTGTTTTACAACCCAAACTAAACACTTTTGCAGTGATTTTTGTATGTTTGCATCCTTTTGTTACCTTGAATTTAATCAACCCCCCCCCCTTTCCCTTTTCTCTCTTTCCGCACTGCTTTGTTTTTCTGCTGCCGATAGCAGCCGAAGCGCCTTAGCTGTTTTGTAAGCATGTGCACATCCTGATCTCTCATAATATTAGTTAAAATCAATGTGCTGCTTTTTTAATTATTGCTCATGGTACAAAGCGGGGAAGGCTCATTTAAGGGGGGATCGATATGGGAGAGCGATTGGTAGACGGTGGAGCTGTACATCAGGCGGCTTGATGTGAAAATCATTGGGGCCTGTGCAGGCAGTGGCTTGCGCTGATCATCCTGGTTAGCCCCCCAGCTGGCTGCAGGGCCTGGGTAATGGGTGAACCCTCCGTGAACCAGCATCCTTAGCCTCCACAGCACCCCTCAGAGAAGCACGCAACCCACCCCCAGACACCGCGCGGGGCAGGCAATAACACATCATAAACAAAAAAAAAGTAAGGCAGAAAATTCAACTGCATTTCTCATTCTGCTCTCTTCATCTCCCCATTGATTATCTGTGCCTGGGATTATTCTCTTTTTATTTGGTGCTGTTCCCTCTTTTCCTCCATCCCCAGATACACCAGTGCATTGTTCCTCCACTCCCATTATCTCTACTATCTGTCCCTCTGACCGCGACCAGGCCTGACTGGAGGCTCGCGCTACTCCACTCAGTGGGCTTTAAAGAGGTTAATAACTTGGGCCTGCGGACATTATTTAAGGGTGGCCAGAGGAAATGTAACGCTCCCCTGTTTCTGTTGCTTCAGATCCACCTTTGACCCTACAATCGTCCCTCCCTCCCTCCATCCCTACCCCAACATGACAAACACATCCTTATATCCACTAACATCCCACATTCTCCTTTGCTTCTTTCTTCACTCTCCTCACTCAGTTTTTATCTGCAAAAGGTCCATTCAGATCCCCTTCATCATGTGGTTTGGCCCCTTCGGCGCTAAACTGATACAAATGACGTTAATCTGGGAAAGTGTGAACGGCAGCGTTTCACGGCCTCTTACCGTTATTTGTCACCATTTCTGTCGCCAGAATGGCTCCATTTTGCACGGAGATAAAATGGGAGAAAAAAAAAGTTAAAAGCCCAAATAATTGTTTTCATCATTAGGTCACTTCGCATTTATCATGCAGTTTGTATATCAGCGCCTGGTGGATGATTTATACAGGCTCTTCTGCTACCAATAGGATCCCACTATGAGGGTATCAATCCCTATAAGCACTGATCCAATGTACAATCAGCATTCAGGAAAAGCATGGGTTGCACATTCAATGTTCCAAAACGGACAAAAAGGGAAAAAGAACCTCCATTTTACTTATTTTCTACCTCAAGCCAATTGAAATAGGATTGATAAACAGCCTTTTGAAATAAAACCTGCATATTAAGTCAGAAATAGAAGATGAATGTCTAATATTCTTTGTTCTAATGTGTATTAATCTACTTCCTGTGGTAACAAATTCAATAAATGTACTTAAATAAGCACATATTTAAGGATTTAAATGCATTTTGACAGCAGCTAAAGGCACTTCTGCAATCACTTAAATCAAATGGCAATATTTTGACAAGCTACCAGTACATAATACGTCCAATTAGAATGTAATAATGGTTAGACACAGTGACCCTTCCCTCTATATCACATCCTGGAACACTAATGTAATGGTTGTTTCTCATTTGGCTGCTGTTTTTTTCAGATGATCGTTATATATCATCTGCATCATTCACATGCTTACATACGCACAGCGCTCACACTCATTCACTCACACTGAAGGGAAATGCTTATTCAGGGCATCAATCATTCGTCCATAAGAGCAGTTCATTTACTAATTAAAATCTTTGAAAAAAAAGAGAGGGGAATTGACTAAGCACTAAATTCTTAATCACAAGTTTTGACCAGCAACTGACATTACAATCCATTTCGAGATATCAATCAGGCCAATGCAAATAGCTTTTATGAACTGGCTCTTTTTTTTGTTTGATCACCAAGGTCATTTATTTTGCCTTTAATTTCCCCCCTCTTAGCACAACGTATTCAATCATTCAGATTGTCTTGTGTAGCAGATCTCCTCCCGTAATGACAAAGCACGTCAGATAAATAAAAAAAGTTCAGATCTGAGCGGATATCAATAAATTACATGCATTCTTAATTTTCCTCGTGCTTGTCAATGTTGATGCCTGTCAATTTCAGAGGGGTCTGTGTGCTTTATTCTAATGAAAGAGGCGGAGGGCACAACACTCATTTTCATTTGGCTGAAAATACTCTGTTCAGCCAGATTTAAGATGAAATGATGCCTTTGGTTATGGACTGTGATTAATGTCAAGGACATGAGAGTTCATCTATGATGTGCATCTGCCTTCAGCAATGCTGAGTCGGCACCATGCAGAGATCAAACACAGATAAATATTACCCCAGTGCCAATAATAACATAAAAATAAGTAGCACAAACTTTAAGTATCTGGCTTATTAGGGAGGCAGATACTTCAGTGAAATCAAGAAAAAAGGGTCCTAAATCTCTAAACCGAATAAGATTAGTAGAAACGTAATATTATGCCAGATTATAAATTATTGTCACAGACTTTACTTTTAAGGGTGCAGTTTGAATGTGTTTCTTTGTCATCGTCCGTGTCCATTTGGACTGATAAGCAGGTTCAAATAATTCAACTGCACTTAATAATATTTAAATATGGGACTCAAAGGTTGATTAATCAAACCAATAAATCCCATGAGAGTCAGATACTGAGTGTCAGACTAAAAGACTGCACTAAAAGAAGTTACTACTACTATGCTAAACTAGGTTAGCCGGACTAGCATAGATGCAGTTTGAGCTTCAGCTTGGGGTTTCACATGAATACACTTGAAGAAAATGTATTTAAATAAACTGTTTAATCAGGTTATTTGTTATTATAAAAAAATATTGATTGCTTATCAAATATTTTATCTAATTTATGATTAATTTCAGCTACTTCCCTTTAGGTCAGGGGTGGGGAACCTCCGGCCCCCGGGCCGTATACGGCCCGCGAGACCATTTGGTACGGCCCTCGAGGTAATTTATAAACACACGCAAAAAAGAAAAAACTGATATACTTAGCATATCGTAGAATCGCAATACTATCGTAGAATCGCAATACTATCGTAGAATCGCAATCTACTTAGCATATTGTAGAATCGCAATACTATCGTATCGTGGCTAAACCCTTGTATGGTATTCGGGTCTCTGGGACCCGTTTTCATCATTCAACTAAAGAAAAATGATATGATAAATTATTTTTTCAAACCCACACTCACGCTCATTTTCTGTGAAGAACATATATCCGAACACATTTTCAATGACCACCCATGTGTGTGTGTGTGTGTGTGTGTGTGTGTGTGTGTGTGTGTGTGTGTATGTGTGTGTGTGTGTGTGTGTGTGTGTGTGTGTGTGTGTGTGTGTGTGTGTGTGTGTGAGACTTTTGTGTTTCTGCCCCTGCCATTCCCGCACTAGGTTGCAACATTGTTGATAAATTCAAGCACCGACACCTGTCTGCTCTCACATTCCCGTCTTGCGGGAACCAATCTTTATTTTGTTCACACTCTATCCAAGCTGCAAATTTGGGGCAAGACAAAATAAATAAAGCTTCGCCAGTTTGGGTCCTTATCACAACTGATCAAGATGGCCAAAAGATTCTCTGCTCAGAGGGCCTTGCAAATGATTCTGGAAGAGAGAGAACCATTTGATGATGATGTAGAGCAGGGGTGGGGAACCTCCGGCCCCCGGGCCATATACGGCCCGCGAGACCATTTGGTACGGCCCTCGAGGTAATTTATAAACACACGCAAAAAAGAAAAACATTTAAGAAATCTAGACTGCAAAAAAATTAAACAAGCGAGTGCCTGTTTTTCCTGGGTTAGGTCAGGGTCCTTGAACACAACAAGAGCCTAACGTGTCATCACGTGGTGTATGTCCCGTCTGACAGGGGTGCAGTTCTGCAGGAGAGCACCAGAACGCGGCTCCGGGCCGGGACTTCACAAATTGCAGTACCCATAAGGAGTCGTACACATGCTGCAGTTTGCGTGGCTGTGTCTTTAGTTGAAAGCCCAGTGGCGATCTGTTCATCTGTCATACTGATCATACAGTCAATAACTTTGTTGTTATTAGCATCTGGTTAGCTAGCTATGCTAACGAATATAAGAAGCTTTTTCTCCAACCAGTGAGGTAAAAGCACATCTTTATATGATCATTATAGTTATATTTTCCCGGGGGAGCATGCCTCCTAGAGGAGGTTAGGTCCCCCCCCCCCCCCCCCCCCACTTAAATCATGTTTAAATTCATGTCACATGAATAAGAAACTAAATACATTTGCACACATCTTGTGTCCATATCTTTCTGTTTTGGGGGTCATGCTAAGATATCTGGATTAAGAGGTTGCTTTTTCTTTGCACAGCATGAAAGAAAGGCCAAATGAATGGGCTGTGATTTTAGTATTTTTAAGCAGAGGTCAATAATTTGTACGGCCCTCGGAGGATGTTGAAAAATTGAAATGGCCCTGGAGAGGAAAAAGGTTCCCCACCCCTGCTTTAGGTAGTATAATAAACCCAGTACCAATCACAGGAAAACAGTGGGCATATTAGGTAAAGCTGATTCAGAAGCTTGGCTACAAGTTTGCGTGTGGATACAGCCTTTGTTTCTTTTTATATTGCAAAACATGTCAAACAGCCTGATTCTTAAAGGGAAATAATGACTTTTCATTCCCTGTCTCATTCAGTAGACAGTAAAAGACATAGAACAATCTGACAATGACTAACGGGAAAAGCATAACTTAAATAGAATATGAACTAATGAGGGGATTAAGTGCAGGTGTGCAGTAGGTCAGGTGGTTGGTGGGCTGATGGGGAACAGGTGAAACTAGAGAATGCAATTCCTGAAGAAATTGCTAGTGGGAATGCTTTATGCTGAAAAGCTGACGCTAAACTGCTATGCTGAAATATAATGTGTAAGAAGAAAGTGAAGAATTTAGATTGAAATGATACATGAACACTGGGGGCTTGAATGTGTGATGAGTGAAGAAAAGAAAGTAAAAAGGCTTGGAAAAGCAGCAGAATATTTGAACTGCAAACTTTTGAACTAACTTGATGGCGAATGATCTGTCGCCATGGCAACGGCATTTGATGACACCCCATAATAGGCTTAGATGCGTTGATGGCTGCATCGTTACCAAACCTGTGAAGTTTTGGGCCGTTTGGAACATTTTCACTGAAGTTATGAGAAAACCGTGTTTCATGGCGAGCATTGTGTTGCTATGGCAACGGCATTTGAAGAAACCCCATAATTGACGTAGAGCTGTTGAGGGCTGGACCGGTGAAATACAAGCGAAGTTTGGGGGACGATCGGACCGTTTCCATTGGACTTACAGCGACATCGTGCTTCATGGCGAGTGGTCTGTTGCCATAGCAACGGCATTTGATGACACCCCATAATACGCTTAGATGCGTTGATGGCTGCATCGTTACCAAACCTGTGAAGTTTTAGGCCGTTTGAAGCATTTTCACTGAAGTTATGAGAAAACCGTGTTTCATGGCGAGCATTGTGTTGCCATGGCAACGACATTTGAAGAAATCTCAAAACTGTCTCGTAGATGTCTTCACGGCTGGACTTTTAGCACACATGTGCATTTTGAGCACTTTTTGAACATTTTCATAGGAATTAAAGGGACATCGTGTTTTATGGCGAGGGATGCGTTTCCATGGAAACGGCATATGGTGAGATTTCAAATTTGGCGTAAAGCTGTTGAGGCATGGACCGGTGATATACAAGTGAAGATTGGGGGACGATTGGACCGTGTCCATTGGACTTACAGCGACATCGTGTTTCATGGCGAGTGGTCTGTTAGAGAAGAGAGAGAGAGAGGAGAGAGAAGAGGAGAGAGAGAGAGCAGAGAAGTGAAGAGAGGAGAGGAGAGATAGAGATGAAAGAGAGAGAAGAGAAACGTCAGAGAAGAGAGAGGAGTGGAGAGATATGAGAGAGCGCGAGAGAGCGGGGATGGAATCTAGAGAGTATGAGAGAAGAGAGAGTAGATGGAGTGCCGAGGATAGAGACGAGAGAGTGAGAGTAGAAATGAACAGTTAGAACTGACTGCTGTCAGTTGGAGTGATGACATCATCGTGTTCCATTACAACAGGTGTTTATAGTTGAGCTAACGATCTCTGTAGAGATCAAAGGTTTGCCATTGTTCTGAATGAAGGATAACCCTCTTACATGTGAACGTTTTGTGGAAGAACCATAACAGATATCTGTTGAAATTTCAAAATGTGAAGCATGTCAAGGAAGTTGAGTATCTGAAGTGTAATTTCTGTGTACTTTCGGGTTAATAATGTGGCCTTTTTGGCAGTTTAACTAAAGGTGTGCGGCTGCTGCTGTGAGGAAATATCAGCCTGAAATTAGAATGGGTTTTAATGGAGACATGTTGAACGTTTTTGTCACTTCATGCCCTCAAGAGGCATTTTGTTTAATTATTTTTGCTTAATTATTTGTCATTTTTCAAGCTACGAGATGTTTTCCTACGTTTGTCATGAAAAATTATGTCTCAGGAATGTAGAGTTTGGGAATTATGGCAGTTTTAAAAATAAATATGAAGGCAAGTTGCAAGATTTCCTACACTCTAGCTGTGACATCATGCACTCTAGTTAATGTTACAATCTGAAGAAGGCCTCTATACCAAGGTCTGAACAAGCCCCGAGCCTGTTTTTCAGGTTTCAGGCTCGAAAATGACATGCCCAAAACAAATGACTACAACTTAACTTCTAAAAGGGTTATATGAATAATTTCTTTTATCAAAGCAAGGTTACATCTGTGAGTTGGATGTAGAAGTGTCAGCATCAATATAGATTGTTCTCAGTCAGAGTAAATTCAGATGGAACATAGCAAAAAAAGGTAAATTCTTACCTCTGCCTAAAGAAAAAACATTACTTATAGTGAACACCACCCTTGAATGATGGGATGGTAGACTAAAAGCTTTAGGAATCCAAACTATAACATATAATAAGTACCCTGTATCAAGATTGAGGCAAAACAAGTTAAATTTGACCTTTTTAGTGAGGTTTAGCAAAAAAAAGTTCCAGGCGGAATAAGCTTTCGGCTCATCTGGTTCCATCAGTGCCATTTGACCTTTTTCAGGTACCAGACTATAAAAATGGTGTATTACATTGAATTATCACCATAGGTATTCATTCCATCCAAAGAAAAACAATCTTTTTTATTTATTTTTTATTTGTGAAGAAAAAAAAGACCCGCCGACGGGGTCTTTGGGGCTTAACAGGTTAATATCTCTAAAAGTAAGAATCAGATTTAAAAGTTTTGTTACACGAATAATGTCAGAAAGATGTGTAACATTTTAAAGTTGGAATGAGGTTTCTGAGTGAAAGTATGAATGAACAGTTAGCAGTTGAAGTCGCATGAAGATTGTTCAAGTCTGAAGATTTTCTCCATTGACTTCAATGGTTAAAAATGTGATGAATTATGGGATGTATCTCTAGAATTATGAAAGTTATGAATAATCCAAATGATAGCCATCGATTATGCCAGAACAGACACTCAGGAAAGCTGGAAAACACACAAACACAGGAAGTAAAAACAGACTTGACACCGATTTAGAAAACTTCAAAATAAAACAGGAAACAGATAAACTGAAGAAAAATAGGATCATGACAGTTTGCACATATTAAGTTGGGTATCTGGAGTATCTACCAACTGGGAAGTAACGTACCCTACACAGGGTTCTGTTGCGTGCTTCAACGGAGACGCTTCCCATTCACTTTGAATGGGGTGACGTCACGCTTTGCCGAACTGCATTGTGGTTCCGTTGCTTCGCTTTGCCTCCGTTGCTCGCGCTGAAAGTTGAGAAAGTTAAACTTTTCAAGCGTCGACGGAAGCGCCAGTCAATCAAATCATATGCCAGTACAAGCTCTAGCCAATCAAACCACGTGCTTGTGTTTTCGGGGCGAGAGATTAATGTGATTGGTTGTTGGTCGCGTCAGACACGCCCACCGGCAAGCTTCAACGCGACGGAACCGTGTGTACCATACGTAAGACAATCGAATCTGTTTGTATGGGCTTCCTTTATTGCAGGGGTGCCCGCGGACCATTTTGAATCGGCCCTCAGCAAATTCAAAAAGTATAATGGAATATGGCCCACAAATGAAACTTGTGCTTTTCTTATATTGTACTTCTTAAATATAAATGTAAAAATATATTACACAGTATATTAAAGGTGGGGTAGGTAGGTAGTGGAGAAACCAGCTCGAGTTTGCAAGAATTTGAAAATACACAGCCGGAACAAATCTGCCACTTCCTTACAGAGCCCCTCCTCCAACACACAAGAACGCGCACATGACCAATGAGGGCACGATATAAGTTTATGCACAGATGGAAGGCTGACAGGCAGGTAGGCCATCCAGTTATTTTAGCCGGGCCGGCTAAAATGGTTGGTCGTGCTTTTTACAGTACTACGGCTTCCACAGATGAAATTTTTGTATGGATTTTTTGTCAAAGCACTTAAGATATTCATTGCTATCGGGATGTTAAGAGCATTCCATGGAATATAACAAAAAGTGTATCTCGAGCCGGTTTCTCAAACTTACCTACCCCACCTTTAATGTGTTAATAACACAATATTTCAAATAAATTCAGTCAATTAAAGTTGGAAACATTTCTTAGTTGATAAGAAAAAAGCCCAATGACTTATTTACATAACAAGCTTAAAACACACCCTTCCTATTTCCTCTTATTATAATCAATCTGAGGCTTCTGTTTTAAGGGATGAGCTGCCAACACTCACAAGCATAATTTACCTACATTTGATTGATTTTGCTAACTTATAACTCAACTTATGAGGCAATATACCTCTAGTGAGTGGCCCAGCCCTTCGTATATTTTTCGGTGAAAAAAGTTTGGACACCCCTGCTTTATTGACTTCAAGTATCAACCTGAAAATGAGAACGATATTTCCCCAAAAATATATTTTGGCAGAATATTTTCTTTTCGTATTTGTTTTCTTTCTGTGGTCAGAAGATTAGTATAGAAAGTGGTGGATGAAGTATTCAGATGTTTCAAAAAAGAGGCAGAACATAAAAAGACTTCATTACAAAACTGATATTTTCAAATGTGTGTACATGTAAAGGGGTATTATAATCAAAGGTAAAAGTAATATTTATGCTGAATAAAATATTGACAATCGAATAAGGACTGGTTTAATGCTGTGTTTATTTATGATGTTTTATAGTTTAATATATAATGATTCTTCATATTGCATACTGATCATTCAATGAAGTAAAAAGTATTATATTTCCCTCTGAAATGTAATGAGATAGAAGCATAAAGCAGAACATTAAACATTAAAATAAAAGTATAAAAGTACTTGAGTATGTGTAACTGTCCACCACTGCATACATATAAAATAAAAAGTTCTAGACCTTAAAGCTCCCATGTCATGCTTTTCCGGTTATTACCCGTCCCCTTGTGTGTTATGAAGGTTTTTATGCATGTAAACGGTGTGCAGAGTCAAAACCCTCAAAGTACACCCTGTAGCGAGTAAAACTCTAACACAGAAAATACCTCCCCAAAACGCCTCGTTGGAGATACGTCACTGCCCATTTGAGTCTTCCATTTAGTTCCGGGTACCGCCTGATGTCATGCGGTACCCGGAACGAAATGGACCAATCCCGAAGAGCTATGGCCACACCAGCAGCGTCGTGTTCCTCCTCCAGAGGTTCGAAGAACCGGCATTTCACAGACGAAAGCTTCCAAAACATTGCCCAGTTTGAGGCCGGATATGCACAGCTTGTTTGGACCGTTTGGAGCAGGGGAAGATCTGGGTATACAACCTGTAAGTTTGCATTGTTATTTGTGTATTTATCAAACAAGACTGTTTAAATGTGTAAACTGTGTTGGACTGCTAAGCCATTGACACAGTGCTAACTAAGTTGCTAGAGTTTCCATATATCAACTCTAATATCAGCAGATGGCCTTGCATACATGTATCTCATAGCAGGAGAATGTCTGCATTCACACACAAAATACCTATTGACAGTATACTCCGGGTGATTTGCCGGTCAGTCGCGAAACGTAATTACATTATAGCTGGCGTAGCGATCTAACACACGGAGCTAGAGCTAGTTTCGGTCAGAAAAACATTTTGTGATGCTACGTTGCTAGCGTTTAAATATATCAACTACAATGTCAGCAGATGGCCTTACATGTTTGTCATGGCAGGAGAATGTCTGCAGTCACACACACGGAATACTCATACAGTATACTGTACTGTGATTTACCGTACATTGTGACCGTACATATACTGCATGTAGCTAACGAGGCTAGCTGTATGCTAGCGCAAAACAATGTATTCATGCAAGTTACATTGTATGACCGAACGTAGCAGAATACCCGTATACGATTGCAATTATAAACACGTTATTGCTAGCCTAATATGAACCACTAGCTTTTGTTCATAGTAGTTTTATTACACTGCATTATAGTTGCCTTTCCTCCAAGCTAACGTTCATATCGTGTTAGCTACCAAGGTAAACAAAGCTAGGTTAGCATATTAGCAGGCAAGCTGTTCATTACACAACTACTACTAACGAATCTAAAACAACTAAGTTTCTCTAATATTTTGTGATTTGCATTTGATTTCGTCCAGCCAGATCCTGGCGGACAATCCATGACGGGGAAGGGATTCTACTACTACTGAGGGTGCTAAAAGGCACCGCACCGACTGTGCGCAGGCAAGATGCGAGGAGGAGGAATGGATGATATACCGTGTATATATGTATATTTATGTTCATTTTGTACATTTCTAAAAATAAAGTTTAATGGAAATACTTAGTAGGCCTATCCTTTCTTCCCTGAATTCATATATAGCAAACCATGATTTGATTTCTCATCAAACAGTAGTAGTTTATAACGGGTAAAAATAACTTACTCTTTGTTATGAGAGTAGCTCGTAGGCCACAACGGAAAGGCAAGGAGACATACACGAGTTTACAAAACCACGGCACATTTATTGTAGTAAATGCAGAGACAGGTGGTCGAGGGGAGAGGGTCGCTCAGTTCGTCCTTCTGCAGCCGCTTTGGAGAGAGACTCCGGGCCGCTGGGATTAATAGCACCGGCTACGGAGGTGTCCGTGATCGCGCTGATTACCCTCTTCAGCTCCACCCCACCGTAAGACAAAGGCCCTGAGGCCGTCACACTCTTCTATAACAACAGTTAAAAATATATATGTATATAAAATATACCGCTGTACCGACGCCATGATAAGACTGATGTTACGCTGAGAGCAGCCGGGAAAAGCACTGACATGGGCGCAGCCTCTCTGGTGGTTGACTAATCAGAACGAGTGGCCGAGCTGACCAATCGGAGCACACTAGGCTCACAGGGAGGGGGGGGCAAGAGCTCCAACGAGTCGTTTAGTGGAGAAAGTGAATACTGCTGAATACACATGCTTGACAGAGATGCTGTATGCGAAACCAATGTGAGTTTGGAAAATTGCACAGTATAAATCTATTTTAGTATACCTCAACAATGTAATTATGATCAGTGGAAATGGCCATGACATGGGCCCTTTAAATTCCCTCAGTATTTAACAAGGAAGAAATGACATTTCCATTGTCCTTGTCAGCTGAATTCTAACAAAATCAAATGATTTATCGCATACACATTAGATTAAATGTCTTGACAGAGACGTGTGGAAAAAATACAAGCATATTGCTTCCCAGCAATGATATGTTTCATGATGTATCCAAACAAACATTGCATGTCTCCACTATATCATCCTTTAACTGCCTCCTCCCCCCTGCAGGAAACACAGAGAAAACCCAGTATCCTCAGCTGCTTTCATCCAGATTGAGTCAAGTTTCTCTTTGATGGGAGAATGTAAATGTGTCATTTACACCTGTCTTGTCTTTTATCATGATAAAGCAGTTCATACTCTGGGAAAAGGGGAAAGAGAAATGCAAGCAGTAGCTTCATTCATCGCCTGTCCTGTTTCATTCACACGCTTGTGATTCTCTATCATGCTCCTCTCAGCAGCCCGTCAAGAGGCCGGCTTGCATTGAAACAAATCTCTCATATTCTGCTTTTTGATTTCATTCTTTCTCCCTGTCGTCTCTCCTATTAGCTTATTCATTCTTCACATGTGACTGCCAGCCTGTTAAGGTCATATTAAACCAAAGCAATCCACTTTAAATGGTTATCTACGACGCGCATTAAAAAGCTCTTTGCTGCCCTTTAAATATTGTGATTGGGTTATAGGGGGGTCGCTGTTTCGGAGCGCTGATCGCTCTCCCAGGAGCCCGCTTCAGAATATAAATTGAGTAATATTATAAAGGCGGGCACTCCAGAAGGACTGGGTAATGAATAGGATTCATGATCTGAGGAGGAACAGGAGGTCATGCAATGAAGTGAAATACTCTAATAACTCCAATCCAAACCCACTCAGATGATGATACATTAACTGAGAGACCCTTGTATTCCTGTTTTTTTCTCTCTTACGTCGGACTATATGAGCGTTACATCTATCCCGAAGCACTTGATGTGAAAAAAAGAATGAAGAAAAAAAAAGCTGATCCGGGTGGTAATGGTTATTTAAAGTTCTCGTTTTGACTTTTACATCAAGGCCACCTACAACCGTGGTAAAGGGTCAGATCTGATCTCTGCAAATCTTGTAATCTCCTGGGATAACATTTATAAAAATAAATGCAGATTTGTATTGTATTTCAATTTCATGATCTTCTGCAAAACGTCTCAAGAAATGTACCAGGCAGATCAGACAAACAGATTACTCCCACAGAAGTCCTAAATACGAGATATTACGATTTTAATCCCACCGCGATTATGATTTTTTTTTTTGTTGCAAGGAATTACATTCATCATCTTACATAGTAAGCTGTGTGTATTTAAGGTGGATATTTTTGCATGTTATCCCTTCAGATCAAGACAAATCTGGTAGATGCTATCATTGGCATTATGCCCCTCTGTGTCTGACCTCTCTCACCAGTACCTGAGGATGGCTGATGACATGTTATTTAACTGTGCCTGACTGGGATTAACAATAAAGCTTTGCTCCTCAGTCATAATTTATCTACAGGAATTATTGAAGCATTATTCAGTGGGCCTATGAAATGGCAATTCTTTTTATTTATTTACATATAACCAGGCTTCAGAAGTAAGGAAACATATGGAAAGGTATTCTGTAATGTACTGTAGTTCGTTACAGGAAAAAAAAAAAAAAAAGAACTTTATGACATAAAATAAGAGCAGTATTTAAAAAATACATTAGAAAAAAAAAAAGATATACGTCCATGCACATTTAAACATTTTAAAACCTCACGCAATGGCCTCTATCATGGTTGAAATAAATGCTTTCACTGAATGGAAACGTGAACAACATCGCGGCATATTGCAAATCTTCGCAAAGCATGAAGATCAAAAATACATAGTGATGTCCTTATGTGACAGAAGAAAACAGAGTCCAATGGAGGCGTTTCAGGCAGGGGGGGAGTGTGTGCGAGAGAAACTCCCTCTGAAGGAAACTTTGGGATTTTAGTTTTTGCAGACCATTCACAAAAACCTATATACCACACTACAAGAAAGGGAATAGTAGTAGCATAGTAAGGCCCCTTTAATATTGTGATACTTGGAATAGATTTTAGTTTACATGTTAACAAGGTAATTAGTACTTGTATCGGAACACATTCTTAGAGTAACCTTGCAAATCTGGATATAACATCCTCTTTTTGATCCTCGATTTGTTGTGTTTTTGCCATCCGATCGAAGAGCTGCGAGCCCCCACACAGATTTAAACATTTACTGTTATATCATGCTTTTAATAGAAGCCAGTGGGCTTTCTCTCTGTCAGTGGATCTTGATGGAGTGTATAGGAGTGCTGGAATGAGTCGGGCTTCTTGCAATCAGGCACAGGGAAAATGGTTAATTCCACTTGTGATGACACCAGCTCGGCAAGCACAACAGTTTTCAAGTGCTGACACTGACCAGTAATGACTGAACGAATGGATAGAGAATAGAGGAGGTGTGTGTGTGTGTGTGCATTGAGGGGGGTCGGACAGAGAAAAGGGCTAAGAAAGCATGGAGTAGTCAGTAAAAGAGACACTGGTAAAGTATGAGAGAGAGAGACACAGCTGCTTCTGCACAATCGCTTTTCAGCATCTACAGTCCCGGGCCAAAATGCCATTAATACAAGTGTCAGAGGAGTGAGTGGAATCAGGCACAGCGCGATGGCTTTGAGTGGCTTGAGAAGAAAATGCCCAGGATCCTTCGGGGACGGGCCTGTCCGAGACGGCCCTCCATTCTTCTGGCCCCTTTTGTGGCGCTGCCTCTCTGTCCATGCTCTTCCCTTTTATTTTGTGCGAAGATTAAATTGCACATGATCTCTAATGTCTCCGGACCCTCCGCTTGTCGTAGGTCGACGACCTCCACGCGGCTGGGATAATAGATACATCCTCTGTTTGTCTTGTGGTGAAACGCTCGTCCGCCACAGTCCAGTAACTCGCCATTGTCACACGGTCTGAAGCAATTAAGTAAAATGGTGGATAAAGCCCCGATGCGTCCTTTCAATATTTATTACATCCTCTTGGTGAAAAGAGCTATTTAGTCGCTGTATCTAAAATGATCACTAATGCAATTACAAGTGCATTTAGAATACACATTAAGGGTAATCTTCACCCCTTAGAGAAGACCCCAATGCTCCAACGAGAGAGGATAACAGATTAAAGTTACAAAGGATGTCTGTGAATACATGGGATACATCAAATATATCTAACAATGAGGCAAACATGCATGTTAAGGCTGACTCGGGTCAGCATTTCTTGGTAATCTGTACAATACATGATTTCTTTTCAATAGCCAAAGCTCACTTTCCGCTCATCACTTGTCCATAACACAGCATGAGACGTCCCATTACATCCTTTTCATTAGACTTCGTGTTGCTGATCTTTGAGTTTTTCGTACGTGGCGCTTTTCTTTCCTTTGTCAGCTCAGACATGCTGTCTGAAACTCTCTTTTTTCTGTATTTCAAACTAAATCGGAAACACAAAACATACTCTTGATATATGTTGCGGGTCAGCTGTCAGGAAGTCAGGCTTGTGTGATGAGATAGTAAAGAGATTTGAATGATTCAACCTAAAGCCTCATGAAAGTGGAGCTGAAAATAGGAGCGGTGATTCAAACCGGAAAGTTCTCTTGTCAACATCAAGCCTTTGGTTGCAACAGATGTAGTTAACTATACAGCCACAAAAGACTTAATTAAAACCCATACAGTAGATGTGTGCTGTGTTTGTGGAAAAAATTAACAAAGTTTTATGGGATCAACTTTTCCATAAGACTGGAGAGCATAAGCCCTGCAAAACATGAGAGTGTGTGGCCCTTTGCGTCATTCACTGCTGACATGATGCAGCTACTGTAAATCTGTTTCTTCACAAAAACATGAACATTCATCAGTGTGGTTGATCCCTAGAGGGTAAAATCACAGGGACAGGAGGAAGTTGGGTTTTGGAAGGAAAGCTTGTGGTTATGTAAGCAGTGAATATTGTCATCAACCTCTCAACAGTTCAAACTAGTTGTCTCTATACACTACTATATGTTCAGACCTGCAAATATTCTGGACGTAGTACAAATTAAGTAGCATTCTTCTTAGTGTTCTTTATATACAAATTAAGCATTTTGGAGCATTTTGTAATTAGAAAAACATCTTGTTTTGATTTTCATTTCATTTCATTTCAAACCTTTATTTAACCAGATTGGTCCCATTGAGATCATAGATCTCTTTTTCAAGGGAGACCTGGTTATAACTATTGATGCCTTCATATGTTTACTGTGCGTTAGCGTTAAAGCTTGATAACCCTAACAGCTAAGCTAGCTAGTCTATCAAACATCGAAGCGAAGCATCACAACAGTTCTCTTACTTAGCTGTTGTGTTTTAACTGTCTCCCCCTGGTTTTATTTGGAGGGAATGTGAAAACAGCACTTCTAGAGGCTCACGCTAAGCTAGCTATTGACAGTCGGTCAGAAAATAGCATACCTGTTTACAAAGAACTGAATACAGCATTAAAGGTGGGATCCCACTCATTGTATTGAAAGTTGCTTGCATTGTTATTTAACCCCACCTCCCAGCCTTTCCTTATTGGGCTCATTCACTTTAGAAACAGTATAAAAATGACTCTGGATTCGGATCTCAGAGCAATTTACAACTTGTAGGGTTGTTTTAATTAAGGGCTGTTCAAGTGCAGTACTGGATGGTTGATTTACCTAAAAAAAAGATGTCTCTTTCCCAGTGTGTGGCTGAGAAAAAGTACTTTTGGGCCCAATGGCATCTCTGATACCTCATTCACACCAACGGTGTTTCAGGGCCGGTTCGGAGCTGGAGCTTGAAAAGCACCGGGTTTTCCTGTTCACACCGCAGCGGAGCAGCCTCTTAGCTCCGGAATCCGGTTCGTTTCAAGCACCAAAAAATTGTCCGGCTAGAGCAAAAGCATCGCATACGTCACGCTTACGTTGAGGCGGGGGCAGGGGTAGGGGCGGGATCAACTCCTGAACAACAACTAAAAGCCTGCGTTTTATCCAGTTTGTACACAACGATGGAGACACTTAACAAGCAGCAGTGGTCCACTGAAGAGACCAGCTACCTACTGGGAATCTGGTCTTCCGAAGAGGTACAGAGGAAGCTGGAGCACAATCGGCCATTGTTGTTGTTGTCGGTGTGAGCTGTGAGGGGTTTCTGCGCGGTTTGGCTTTATGAAGCAGGCACGCAAACGGTTACGTCATGATGCAAACGATGGCGCAATGACGTAGCACCAGTCGGAATCTGGGCGGTGTGAAAAGAGCCGGAGCTAAACCGACGAACCGGTTCTGAACCTGAAAAGCTCTAGCACAGAGCTTGAACCGGAGTTGCGTTGGTGTGAATGAGGTATTATGGGGGCTAGCGTTAAGCTAGCTACTGATTGCTGGTCATAAACTATAGCATCCCTGTTTACAAAGAACTGGATACAGCAGTGGAGGAGGGATTCATTCTTATTTAAATAAGGGCTATTCAGGTGTGGTACTGAATAGTTGATTTGTGTAAGAAACCGCGCTGCCAATCCACAGATGTTCTTTTCCCAATGTAGGTCTTTGAGAAAAAAGGACTTTTGAGCCAAATGGCATCACTTATGGGAGCGCATGTTAAGCTAGCTACTGACGGGCGGTCAGAGACTAGCATAGTATAACAAACTATCTAGCAGAGGCAAGGTTACATTGCAGTGAATATTCCATCATCAAGCACTGAAACATTGACTCCTGTATGTCTGTAGCCTGAACTAAGTCTCTGTAACCTACTACTTCCCTCTGTGAGAACCAGTCTGCTGACAGCTTGGAGCCAGTCCCTCTGCCACCCCCGCTCCCCCCCCTCTCTCGCTTTCTCTCTCGCTCTCTCTTTCTCTCTCTCTCACTTAATTGACTTCCCAGTTTGATAACACATGGCTGTCTGATTGGAGCCGGGCTGTCTCAGTGATGCTCAGAGGAACGTGCCTCTTCAATAGCAGATCAATTAGTCTATTAAGATAACCAGGGACATAGGTCCTCTATCCTGGCTCCTATTTGAATATGGTCCAATGTGGAAGTCATTGTTCTTCAAGAATTATCCAGTTTCTCACTTAACCTGTAAGCTGTATGCATATAGATTGCTTATTATTATATCATAATTATCAGTCCAAAAACATATAGAAAACGTATCAACCCAGTCTCACGGCATTTCGTGTTATAGTCACGACATTTAATCTATTGATTCGTGTTCACCAACGCGATTTTCCCCTTTTTTTCGTGTCACACAGAACGATTTTAAAAGCGATGTATTTCTATTGGTAGTATGTTTCGTGCCTGCACCACGTCTTTTTGTCCGGTCTGGTCTTGGAAGCCTGGAAGCTGTGTGGTTCATAAAAACATGTTCTTACTCAATATCAAGCCATGATTATTGTTTTTATTTTAAAATCGTATAATGTCGGACTTCTTTTGCCATCCACGAGGAAAATAAATGGGGCTCAGAGCCTCAGAATACTGAAATCTGTATTTTTCCTCAGTCAACAATAACACACAATTATCCTTGTTTTTATTTATTTGTTTAATTCTATAATCTCTGGCTTTTTTGCCATTCCTCAGGAACTGAATTTCAAAATAAAGTCACCGGAAACAGACGTAGGCCTATAAGGGACATTTCGAGCATCATTGCGATACACACCCACTGAACTGATTAACCAAGATCCTCAGCTAAGGTTTAAGCTCGGTGATTGGATGTTTTAGCCGCAATGCACGTTGGGATATGGTGTTTATGCAATATGAAATCCGGAAAACCTTTAAAAAAAAAAGAAAATAATACTTTAATCCGAGTGTGCTTGCTTTTCTCTTTGAAAGTCATCACATAACGGCATTGTAATACAGCATTACATATTACACATCTGCCTTAGTTCTTTATTTATAGAGCCCTGATTAGAAGACTTCTAGACAAACTGGAAGAAATGCCACCGAAACTGCATATGTGACGTGGATCATAAATATATCAGCAATTAAACAACATCTTCAATTTCTTTTCACACAATACGTCTCCTTGCAGTATCAACATTAATTCGGCTGACTTTTATATTTGATCCAATTGGTAGATAGGCTATATTTACACCATAACGGTGCACAGCTGATAGACAGGGACTTGTAGTTTTTAAAGATATTACTGATTTTCTTTGAATATAAGAATTTTTATTTTTTTATTTAATCGTTTATTTGGCAGGGACAATGCACAGTAATGAACACTTAAAACATTCAAATGTGTCAAGCGTAACAGTGCCAGATTTAGCTTTGAGCTAATTTCCATCCGCAGTCCCTCACATAAAACATTTAAGAAAATTACATTTTACAAACATAGCAAAAACAAAATACATGATATGCAAAAAGTGCAAAAGAGCAAGAGCAGCATACACAAGTATTTACCACATGACAATATAGCAGCTACGACATATAAAGTGCAAGAAAAGATAAAAGAGCTACATCAAGTGCAAGAGGAGATACCCTTGTATTAAAGTGCATTTAGCGGTGATTGCACGTCTGTTTGTTTCTCAACCATTCTTTTAGTTCACCTTTAAAGCTATTGAGAGTGGGACAATCCCGTATCTCAGTTGGGAGGCTATTCCAGAATGAGCTGCCTTTAACGGAGAGGACATTTTGTCCAAAAGTGGTCCGTCTATGGTGGACTTCACAGTCTCCTCTGCATAGGCGGCGCGTGAGTCTCAGGTTTGGGAAGGCTAAATAACTTTTTTTACCTGACGCTACCCGCCTCCAGCGTCTATAGAAAAGAGATCAACTCAATGAAAGCACCGCCTGCTGACCAATCAGAGCTCAATGTGCGGAGTTTAAATCTATCAAGTCATATTACAGCACATCAGGCCCGTGGTGGATTTAATTTCGGCCCGCAGGATAATTTCTAATTACTATTAGATCTGGCCCGCCGGTATATTGCACGCACACCTTCACTCCATCCTGAGGATTTCCTCAGCTCAGAGCCTGACCCCAAACATTGATGACCTTGCACCCAAGATGAGATGCCAAGTATCTGGCTTAAACTAGCATCACAGAGCAGCAAACTGAGTTTCAATGGATGTTTCCTTCTGCACTTTGAGGGAAATAGTTTTTTTGAAGCTGTTGTTGGCCTGTGGAAAAATGTAATCATAAGAAATGACTCTGGAAAAGCTGCAGATAGAGCCATAAGAAATTAATGCAACTGATTATTTAATGTTTAATGTTGTTTTCATAGGCAATAATTTAAGCTTTGTTAGTTCCAGGTTTAATATGTGCAATAAGTTAATTTCAATAAGTTTTGCAATAAACATTGAACCAGTCCGGCCCTCGACTAGTACCTATTTTTTCATTTTGGCCCACTGTGCATTTGAGTTTGACACCCCTGTATTACAAGATAAAGGAAATACAGTTTAAACTGCCATATGCAGAGAAGACACCGACGTGTCGCACTTATCATTCATATCACATCATCAATCAGATCATCGATCATATAATACCATAATATAGCCTATCATATATTTCTTTATCTGAGTCAGCTTCTCGAGCCGTATCTGGCCGTGCATCGCTTACATTGTCACATAGGCCTATACTGTAAGCAGAAGTATTATTTTAAGCAACACATTAAGTTGACGAAACACTCAACTCAAATGTAATTAAAGTCAGATCCCCTTGTGTAGATGGGGCAGTGATATCATAAAACTGTTGTACACTTTCAAACACTCGGTAGTTTATTTATTTTTTAACCAGTTGTTCTATATTCACCTTGCAGGTGCAACTATTTGGCTTGTATCCTGGATTATATGTTTAAATCATGGATGTTTAAAGTTCATATTTGTCTAATATTAGTTTACTTTTCATTAATGAAGTATGACGCTGCGCTGTCAGTACACTTGTCCCTGTTTGTGATTGGTCAAATGTAGCTAACCCCGCCCCTTTCACGTGAACGCGCTCTCAGCTGGAGAGAGAAACCCTGGCTTGATTTACCGAGTTGATAACCAGCGTCGTAGGACCGCTTAGCGAGATCTCGTTTGTTAGGGTTAGTTAAGATAACTCAAACATATCCAGTGTCTGTTGAACTGGCATCGTAGTGCACAGGGCACAGGTGGCTGCATAGCAACGCTAATGTCAAAGATACAAACATTATACATTATATATTTATTTTACCAGGATGCAGTGACACAAATATTTGGGAAGGCTTAGCCTTCCCTAGCCTACAGTACCCGCCGCCCCTGCTCCTCTGGTTTCTGACCTAGTGCAGCGTCCAGTGTGTTTTTTGTGGATGAATTCCCCTAAGGGAGGGGGGGGGGCAGTCCATGTAAACATTTATAAAAAAAACACATGCTTTTAAAAGACTTAAAATTGTCAAAACTCAAGAAATTGTGTTTTTCAAGGATGGTACAGTGATGGTATGAATTTGGCTTTCTGTCAAACACCTTGATAGCTCTCTTGTACAGCTGTTCTATGGGTTTCCGGTTTGTGGCACAAGCAAACGACCAGTTTGTAAGCAGTATTCAATGTGGATAGAATCATACAGTGGAGGTATGACTTTGCAGCATTGACAGTTAAGAAAGGTCTGATTTGTTTAAAATTTTGCAAGTTGAATTTAACGGTATTGGATACTTTCTTAATATGTTTCTTAAAAGTCAAGTTCGTACGGTGGCCCGGAAGTGCAAGACACCACAGCATTTCACAAAACACCACAGCATTTCAGAAAACACAACAGCATTTCAGAAAACACAACAGCATTTCAGAAAACACCGCAGCATTTCAGAAAACGCTACAGCATTTCAGAAAACGCAACAGCATTTCAGAAAACGCAACAGCATTTCAGAAAACGCTACACCATTTCAGAAAACACAACAGCATTTCAGAAAACACCACAGCATTTCAGAAAACGCCGCAGCATTTCAGAAAACACAACAGCATTTCACAAAACACAACAGCATTTCACAAAACACAACAGCATTTCAGAAAACGCCGCAGCATTTCAGAAAACACAACAGCATTTCAGAAAACACAACAGCATTTCAGAAAACACAACAGCATTTCAGAAAACACCACAGCATTTCACATTGGACGGAAAGGGTATTCCTTTAGGGAGAACACTTCTTGTTTGTGATTGGACAGAGCCAGCCAGAGAAGCACTGCGGTGATTGGTTGTTTTTGCTGCCAGTCAAGAAATGACGCTTCGTGATTGGTCAGCACCCGAGCGCAACATGTCCCAACACATCAACCGTTAGCTGTTAGCACACACTCAGAGCTCACAGCTCCTCATATCTGTTCAGAAACTGGACAAAAGTTGAACAAGTACAAACCACAGACTGTCTATGTCATGGCGAATACAGTCGCTGCTTTATTTATGTCTGTATGACGCTGTTGTGAGTGTGGACGGAGCAGCTACAGGTTAGTTTAGCCTGATCGATCCGCCCCCTCTCCAGCACGTCTTGTTTGAATGACAGGAGTAAACACTGACAGCTGCGGTGAAACTCGACAACAAAATGAACATATTAACCGTGATTTAATTGTAATACACGTTTCAAAGTGATGCCGAAGTAACTACATACTGATACCGGTTAGTAAAAACCATGAATTAATGCTTTGACAAGTCTGCAGACAAGACGGCAGGCGAAAAGCTTTTAAAATGCGTGTTTTCTGAATGGAATCGGATCCATCAGGCTAAACTAACCTGTAGCTGCTCCGTCCACACTCACAACAACGTCATACAGACATAAATAAAGCAGCGACTGTATTCGCCATGACATATACAGTCTATGGTTTGTACTTGTTTAACTTTTGTCCCGTTTCTGAACAGATATGAGGAGCTGTGAGCTCTGAGTGTGTGCTAACAGCTAACGGCTGATGTGTTGGGACATATCTCGGCATACATTTGTACATTCAAATCAGGACATACATTAGGCAAGTCATTAATCTACAGTGAAAACAGTAATGGTCCAAGAATGGAACCTTGTGGAACCCCAACAGGGTTGACAAGGTAGGGGGATTTGGTACCGTTGACCAAAACACACTGTTTTCTGTTCGATAAGTAAGACTCAACCCACTGTATTGAATCTGCCGAAAAATTGAAATACGTCAGCTTTGTAAGGAGCACTTCGTGGTCAACAGTGTCAAAAGCCTTCCTGAGATCAAGGAAGACAGCACCTACATATGGGCTCATGTCCAACATAGATTTAACCTTTTCCACAAAGACACAGTTAGCTGTCTCAGTGGAGTGGAGCGAAACCTTTATCTAAATGTTTGGTGATTAGTTTTGACATCCATTTCTCAGCTATCTTAGAGACACAGGGGAGGATGCTGATTGGTCTGTAGTTGGACATCATTGCCTTGTCCCCAGATTTAAAAATCGGTGTCACCGTGGCCACCTTCCAGGATGATGGAACTTCCCTCGTGCTAATAGATTGATTTACTAGCATACTAATTGGTTTTATTAGACCCTCAATATTTGTCTTTATAAAGTTGGTGTCTAAATCATCTGCATCCCTAGCCTTGGAACCTTTTAACCCTAAGATTATATTTTTTACCTCCACCTCTGTGATTTCCTCCAGGTCAAAAACTTGATGTGTATCCACAGTCGGGCTATGGGAGACCTCAGATAATGTAAATACTGAATTGAGAGAATAGTCAGGGGTTTTGGGTGATGGGAGACACATCTATGGATTCAGAATTGCAATAGCTTACCATTACATGACGGATATACCTTTCTGTCTATGATGTTTTACAAATCAGATATTCAATCAATCAATCAATCAATGTTTATTTATATAGCCCAATATCACAAATGTTACATTTGTCTCAGTGGACTTCACAGTTTGAACCGAATATCAGTATGACAATACGACACCCTCTGTCCTTAGACCCTCACATCGAACAAGGAAAAACTTCCGGAGAAAACCCACAGTTTAAAGGGGAACATGGGAGAAACCTCAGGGAGAGCAACAGAGGAAGGATCCCTCTCCCAGGACGGACAGACATGGAATAGATGCCGTGTGTAAATTGAAAAGATAATACATTTACAACATAGGTAGTCCAAATGTTTGGAAATGCATGTGTCTATAATAAGAAGATGAATCCACAAGGATATCCATCCAGGACTTATGATCGACTCAAGATCCAGGGCTCGCGATCCAGGACTCAGGACCACAGCAACAGGATCTGCCACGACTCAGGATCCCGGCGTAGATAGACACCAAAAATAAATTTGGGGAAGCTGGGTTATTCGGAACATGAGAGTACACAGGTATAGACAGAGAGAAGGAAGAAGTAAGGTGTCCCCCGACAAACTAAGCCTATAGCAGCAAAACTAGGGGCTGAATCTAATCAGCCCTAACTATAAGCTTTATCAAAAAGGAAGGTCTTAAGCGCACTCTTAAAAACGGATAGGGTGTCTGCCGCCCGAACACAAACTGGAAGCTGATTCCACAAATGTGGAGCTTGATAAGAAAAGGCTCTAGCTCCCATTGTACTTTTAGAGACTCTAGGAACAACCAGCAATCCTGCATTCTTGGAACACAATGCCCTAGTAGGACAGTAGGGTATAATGAGTTCTTGCATTTTAAATTCTATCCTGTGTTCTATAGGGAGCCAGTGTAAGGCAGCCAGAACAGGAGTAATGTGGTCCCTTTTCCTAACTCTGGTTAGTACACGTGCTGCAGCATTTTGAATCAGCTGAAGCGACTTAACTGACTTCTTGGTACACCCTGATAATAAAGAGTTACAATAATCCAGCATTGAAGTAGCAAATGCATGGACTAGTTTCTCTGCATCGTTTTGAGGCAAGATATGCCTGATTTTTGCAATGTTACGTAGATGGAAGAAGGCGGTCCTTGAAATTGATTTCATGTGGGCGTTAAAGGATAAATCCTGATCAAATATAACACCAAGATTCCTTACAGTCTCACTGGAGGCCAAATTAATGCCATCCATAGTTTTAATAACATCATAATAATGTGTAGAACTACAATATGTGAAATAATATAGCAATATCCTGTAAAATTATGTGAAAACATGAATAAAACTACACATCTTCAGATGTTATACAAACACAAGTGTCCTACACTAATAATACAAAGTTATTATGGCATTGTATGCTTTGTGTACCTTATTTGTAACATCTTCAGACCTTTCCAACTCCTCAACAGTTGCTTGTCTTTGACTGTTGCAGGTGTAGGTTCAAATATCAAAAACATATATGTGTGGATAACAAAATACATCCATCATGAACTAAGCTGGAAACTTATACTGAAAAGTATAATTTATTGTGTTAACACTTTAAACTTTACAGTTTTGTAACCCGCACCACCTAGTGGTTAAAGCACGTTATTGACATTTTTTGTTGAATATGTTATATTTACATACAAAATAGGGGGAAAGTAGAAGATCAATGAAATACTGTAAGTGATCTCTACAATAAAACAGTTTAGTGCCGGATCTACAAAGATATTAATAGGAGGATGTGCAAAACAGAAAAACGAATTATCCTTTACTTAAACATTAAAGAATACTTAGGGTCAGGGGTGGGGAACCTTTTTCCTCTCAAGGGCCATTTCAATTTTTTCAACATCCTCCGAGGGCCGTACAAATGATTGACCTCTGCTTAAAAATACTAAAATCACAGCCCATTCATTTGGCCTTTCTTTCATGCTGTGCAAAGAAAAAGCAACCTCTTAATCCAGATATCTTACCATGACTCGCGTATGCATGCACGTGCACGGTTGTGGCATGACCACCAAAACAGAAAGATATGGACACAAGATGTGTGCAAATGTATTTAGTTTCCTATCCATGTGGACATGATTTAAGTGGGGGGGGGGGACCTAACCTCCTCTGGGGGGGGTCCGGGGGGCATGCTCCCCCGGGAAGATTTTTTTTTAAATGTTGAAGTTAAAAGCATCAATCTGGTGCACTTTGAGAGCAACATGAAGAGATCTATGGATACATCTCTCAACACCCATATGAAACAGAACTGTAATCAGATTTTGTTTTTCTTTATGAATATTTTACAAATCTGTATTCTTGTTTATTAATAACAACTTTTTTTTACTGTCGTATAGTATTTTATACCTGTTTACTTTATTCTCTTATTTTTGTATAACTATAATGATCATATAAAGATGTGCCTCACTGGTTGTAGAAAAAGCTTCTTATATTCGTTAGCATAGCTAGCTAACCAGATGCTAATAACAACAAAGTTATTGACTGTCTGATCAGTATGACAGATCGCCACTGGGCTTTAAACTAAAGACACAGCCACGCATAAACTGCAGCATGTGTACGGCTCCTTATGGGTACTGACATTTTTTAAGTGGCGGAGCCGCGTCCTGTCAGAGGAGACATATACCACGTGATGACACGTTAGGCTCGTGTTGTGTTCAAGGACCCTGACCTTGGCCCGGAAAAACAGGCACTCGCTTGTTTAATTATTTTGCGGTCTAGATTTCTTTAATTTTTTTCTTTTTTGCGTGTGTTTATAAATTACCTCGAGGGCCGTACCAAATGGTCTCGCGGTCCGTATACGGCCCGGAGGCCGGATGTTCCCCAACCCTGCTTTAGGTTAAGGTCTTCTTTTAAAGGGGACCTATCATGCTAAATGCACTTTTGTACGTCTTTTATACATGAATATGTGTCCCCGGTGTTCCAGGGAACTCACCAAGTGTCAGAAAACACAACCCTCTCTCTTTTACTCCATACCCAAATCCAGTGACGTGCAGTGAGGTTCATGGCTGGTGAGGCACTGACTCTTTCAGAGTCAGATTTACAAATATTATATTTTGACCTTAATCGAAATATTCTGTTATTTTCAAAAGCTTTTTTAGTCTGATGCTATGATTAATTTTAAACAGACCGTTCAACAAAAGGGTACCCACAATCTAAATATTGGATTGTTCTTTCTTAGTAAGATCCCATTTTCATTACAAATGTGGTCTTACCTTGACTTGAAGATGAAGTCCATACTATCCTTCTGGACAACAATCTCTATTACTTTTTTGTAAAAGTCCTCCTTATCTTCTTCTAGTTTCAAAAGTCTAGTTTGTTGTTTGCGTCTACCGCCTCTGCGTAGAATAACAGTAGCAACAAGAACCTGTGGGCTCACGTGCGCCCCCTTCAGTGCGGCAGAGGTTATGGCTGCCTCTCCTGGTGCTTTTTTCATTGCCGTTGTACGATGAGACCAGCGAGCCTAAATATCATATATACGTGAAATAAGTTATTTAGAGACTATGGATGGCGAGGATAAATATAATAAAGGGATCTACAAACATTGCATTGGTGACCTACAGTGAGATGGTAACAGGCATGCGCTTAGGGCCCGCTTTCCAGCCAGTTTCTGTGGGGTGACGCATTCTGAGGTGAGGCAGATCCCATCTGTGCCTCACCTTACCCCACAGCTGGCTTGAGCGCACTCACAAAATAAGTGGCCGCGCTAAATTAGTGCCCGCGCTCCAGCAAGTTACTGTGGGTTTACGAGAGGCAGAGCTCGTCCCTGCCTCAATTCTCATCGCTCCCATGTAGTTGTAGCGGAGCTCGGCAAATTGGCTGATTTTGACTATAAGAAGCGATTGGAATCATACAGAAATCACATTTACAACACAGATCAGTGGAGACATTTTATTATTATTATTATTTAGTTTTTCTTTAATTGTTTTTCCCTTACATTGGAGTATGACAGGTGAGGCTCTGCCTCCCCTGCCTCCCCTGACTGCACGTCGCTGCCCACATCTCTAAAAACGGGGCTGCAACGGATCTGATACAGACTGATACAGATTTGAACATTTCACTGACGTCAGGACGGAGGATCTGACCTATCAGGGGAATGAGAGGTTGCCGTGGCATGGTAACAGCATGGTAACACAACGCTCGTAACTCGGCCCCCTCCTTTGCAGGGGGGCGTGGTCAGCTGCAGCGCATGCAAAGACAGGGTGGAGGAGAGCAAAATAGAGCGAAATGAGGCATGGCTAAAATGCATGATCTGTTTGGTATTTTGAAAAATAAAACGTATAAATATACCTTATATAGGTATGGCCCTACAATATATTATTCAAATATAGCATGATAGGTCCACTTTAAATAAGAAAAAAGCTTTGGGGGTATCTACAGATAAATATTAAGCCTGACAAAGTAATATATTGCTTTCTTGCAATGTTAACTATGTTGAAGCACTTATTTTAACTGATAGTATACATATTAATTATACTCTTATAAGATGTATCTAGATAGTAAAAGAAATGTGCAGAATATGACAGTTTAATGGTGGAGGTATACACACATATTGATAGATGTCTTGTAATGCACTGTTGAGGAACCTGCGACCCATGTTTTTCATTCATTGCATAACTACACCGTAGTTGTGTATATGAAATGTCAATAAACCTTTGAAAATCTTGAAATCTTGAAAGGGATGTGCAAAATAGCCATTATATACAGTTTTTAATTAACGAGTAATGAATATACTTTATAGGGATCTGCAGATAAATGTTTAGTCTTCTCAAGCACCAACTATCAAATATCTCGCCTGATTGTTGACACTTGACAATCACCTTCCCTGAATTTTACTCAGGTGTAACTAAAGTCTGCTTTAAGGGTTTTATATATTTCACATCATTAATTAGAATCTGCAAAGTAACTAAAATACCAGGTTAACCTCTGAATTGTAGTGGAGTAGAATTACAAAGAAACAATGAGCTGTCATGTGGGTATATATTAATGCTATAATGTATATATTCACCCATTTATTAATTATATGTTTTAAATGTGATAACACCAATGTGTTTCCTATCCCCTAAACCTCCAGGGAAGTACACAGTTTAATACTGGCAACTTCTAATTGTGGGAAAAACGTCTTTTAACCTGTTAAGCACTGAGCCTGTTTTTCAGGTCTCAGGCTCGAAAATGACATTCCCAGAACAAATTACCATATCTTCCCTTCTAAAAGGGTTAAATTAATAATATTTATTCTCAAAGTAATGATAAACCTGTGAGTTGGATGTCAAAAAGTCAGAATCAATATAGATGTTTTTTATTTTAAAGAAAATTCAGATTTTACATAGTAAAAAACTGTAAATTATAGTGTCCATCCAAAAATTATTTTTTACTTATAGTGAAAATTACCCTTGGATGATGGGTTAGTAGATTAAAAGCTTTATGAATCCAAAGTACAACATATAATAAGTACCCTGTATCAAGATTGATGCAAAACTCGTGAAATTTGACCTTTTTAGAGAGATTTAGCCAAAAGAAACCCACTTCTGGGGTCATTTGGGTGGATTTGACCTATCTCTGGCCCCGCTTGGTCGATTTTGATGAATGAAATCTCTTTATAACCGCTAGAGCCAATGGAATCGAGGGAAAGTTCTATACACACCAACACGTTAACAAATAACTTTTTCAAAGGCACAGATACATTATTAACCTATGGATCAACAGTTGTAGCCTCTTTTTTTTTTTTCGTTTTAATGCCATTGAACACGTCTTTTGATCAGATTGACAGCTACGGTGAGACGATCTCCCGTAAAAGCTCCGTAAAGGTACGTGTTGTGATGTCTGTGTTTGCTTCCCCTGTCGCAAGTTCGGATCGCTCAGTGATGATACTATAACTAAATAATCTGTGGAGTCTCAGCTTTAATCGGATATATTGTATGTGCAGCTACGGTAAGTAATAAGAGTATCTTTATCTTGAATTGTGTGCTAAAGTGCGTTAGCATTTTTTCGCTTAGTGCTAATTCAGAGGCTTGGTATTACCCTTGTGTTTTGTTTTGGTAAAAATGGTTCATATCTTCAGTTAGCTGAGATTCTTCCCGTTAATCTGGTGCTACACATTAATAGTTTCATAAATGTTAAGAAGCCCTGAGACATTGTCTCGAAAAAAAAAACGGTGGGAGGGGTCCAATGGGGGGACCGTCGTCCTTAAGAGGTTAAAACTACAATTCCCAGTAGAGACGTGCCATAGAACATGTTGCAAAACACAATAGCCAGCATGTGTAGTTCTGGGGTGGGGGGGGGGGGCTGGTCCCGTTCGAGTCCAGTTTTGGATAGTCTGCCGTGGTTTCATTCCATTTCAAAGAGCTGTCTAACGCTCGGGGTAACCTTGGCACACTACCACTCCAACATCCAATCCCAGAGCTTGAAGATTAATCAAGCAACGGGACTGTAGTCCCAAACGATAGCTGAGGATTTTGGGTAGTGTAGTGTCTTCGGCCATCCTAAACTCCGAAATGTTTTTGGGATTTCATATTGCATAAACACCATATCCCAACGTGCATTGCGGCTACAACATCCAATCACCGAGCTTATCCTGTTAAGCATAGCTGAGGATCTTGGGTAATCAGTTCAGTGGGTGTGTATCTTATTATACATCCATGGTATGTATCGCAATGATGCTCGAAATGTCCCTTATAGGCCTACGTCTGTTTCCGGTGACTTTATTTTGAAATTCAGTTCCTGAGGAACGGCAAAAAAGCCAGAGATTATAGAATTAAACAAATAAATAAAAACAAGGATAATTGTGTGTTATTGTTGAGTAAATAACAGTGTGTTATTTAGAAAAGAATAACAAATTAGAAGGAAAAAAAGATTTAAAAAAATACAGATTTCAGTATTCTGAGGCTCTGAGCCCCATTTCTTTTCCTCACGGACGGCAATAAAAGTCCGACATTATAAGATTTAAAATAAAAACAATAATCGTGGCTTGATATTGAGTAAGAACATGTTTTTATGAACCACACAGCTTCCGGTCTTCCAAGACCCGACCGGACAAAAAGACGTGGTGCAGGCACGAAACATACTACCAATAGAAATACATTGCTTTTAAAATCGTTCTGTGTGACACGAAAAAAAGGGGAAAATCGTGTTGGTGAACACGAATCAATAGATTAAATGTCGTGACTATAACACGAAATGCCGTGAGACTGGGTTGAACATATACATATTATTGTAAAGTACATGTGTAGCAATATGTAAAGGAAGTATTATCAAGATGAAATTAAGTATTATCCAGGCTTAATGTTTTTTTTTACATTTTTAGTTGGTATATATGTGTCTAATCGTGCGTAAATGCTTTGTGATACAGACAGATGGCAGGTCTCTTATTATTTGTATGTGAGTGGTTCATCTTGAGCCATGCCAGGTGGCTCGAATATTCATTTCATTTTGATAATTCCACAGATTACTCCAAGCAATCTCAAAGCTTCACCCGGCAAGATTTATATGTAAAAATACTTTCTTATCAGCCTAAATCACAATGTGGGGTTAGACACAGAGAGGTGTGTCCCTGAAGATTCAATGAATTTGCACAATTTTATAAATGATGTCAGTATGATCAATGCCATTTGGTGGCTTGCATACAAAGTTGCCAATTGCACTTTTTTAAGTAGCCTAATACAAGACAGAATGATATGATTATCTCCGTGCTACGGGTGCTCCGTGCATGCATGCAGTGACATGTAATATCCAAGGATTAGAGACTGTTGGATGCTGCTGTTTTGAGCATTGCAATATATTTATTTGCATTATGTTATTTATTTATGATTATTTTTAGGCTCAGCAAAGATTTGTTGTCGGTTTGTATACTGTAGGTGTTGCTATCTGCTTTTCTTTTTAGCGTGGTTCTACAATCAGAGAGTTATTAGGGTCTGTAAATGCAATGAAAACAATTGGCCACAGCAAATCATTTATATTAAAAATGTAATTTTTACTTTTCAATACTTCAGTACAAAGGATGTGTTGAATAATTTAAGTGATATATGTGTACACATATAAATCATTAGTCAAAACAGGGCTAAATTTGATTTAATTATAAAAGGTATATTTCGCAGATAAACCTATCAACCCTGCCCCTTTAAAAAAAAAAACGGCTCTTTTGAACGGCTCTTTTGAATGGCTCTCGCAAAGGAACGGAGCCATAAGATCCGGCTCCCTTCATAGAGCCATAATTCCCATCACTATTGTAAAGCTAACTTCTATTTACTTTTAAAACAACCAAATGCTGAAAATGCAGTGTTAGCGACACCGTTGTAATGTCTGTTATCTCTTCGTTGGAACAAAATGTACAAAGTAAACCTCATGTTGAATTAGACATGAATCTATTAATAATCTCATCAGAAAATGTTTATTAAATTAAGTGCCATGTATGGTAGTGGTGGGAATCACCAGGCTCCCCACGATACGATACTATCGCGATACTTAACCCTTGTGTGGTGTTCATATTTTTGTTACTCAGCCAGTGTTCGTGGGTCTGGTGGACCCCGCTGCCTTTTTGGGCTTCAATTCAACACAATCAAACTATTTTATCTTAAAATACTCAACACAATCTCAATTACAAGCAATATAAACAGCATATAGGGTTAATATTTGCCCTTTTACATTTGTTAGATCACATTAATGAATAAAAGTGCTACTCGTTTTTCTTTTCCTCAGAATTCCGTGACACGCTTTATTTGGCCTTTCACGGTCGACAAATGGCCGATTCAACATGTTGAATCGGCCATTTGTCAGACACAAGCTATCGGGCCAAGAAACCACTCTAATCAGCTGTTCAGCTAGCAAATGAGAAGCGAAACGGAAGTGAGGGACGTAAACAAACGATTTAAGAAGGCACAGGACAGCAGCTAAACCCCAGCAGGTGATACTTAAAAGACATCAAACATAGCCCTTAAATGTCCTCTCTTACCTCCCACACATAGCAGGGACATCTCTGATATCGGCGGGAGCGTCTCCGGCTGTCCTCTGCTGAGAGTTCCGTGATTTGTTTGGTAAAGTCCGGTTTTTCATCTCATCGGTTTATTTGTCAGTATAAAGTTGCAGGATTAGTCTCAAGTACCTCAACATTGTCCTTAAGTACAGTGTCTAAGTAAATGAGATACTGTCTACTGCTGTTCATTTACCTATTGTGATCACATGGAAATGTACATTTAGCAAGAAGTGGCCATTATTACATTACATACATTACTACATTGCTGACTCAATAAACTACACACCCGCCAGAACACTGCGATCATCAGATGCAGGTCTATTAACTGTGATTTTATAGTATGTCTGCACTTTATGTGCTCATTTCATCATTCATGTATTTTTATATTCTAAAACATGTTTTCGATGGACGAGAGTGAAAATGGAACGCACACGCTATTTGTTTGTTTATATCAGTCTGTTCTTCTTCTCTGTCTTCCGGTTGTTACCTATTTTGAATGACGAATACACACTACCGCCGCCTGCTGGTAAGGAGAGTTATTGCCTCTCACGCATGCGCAGTTCGTACGTGCTCGGCTGAAGTCTTTGTGGTGTGTTCCAGTGCGACACATGGCCAAGACGCAGGAGAACTCGCCGATGCAACAGTCGATGTTGGTGTCGGCGAGTTCTCTGGTGACGGCCTGGTGTGTCAGGGCCTTTAGGCTCTTGTTGTGTTCAAGGACCCTGACCTAACCCAGGAAAAACAGGCACTCGCTTGTTTAATTTTTTTGTGGTCTAGATTTCTTCAATTTTTTTCTTTTTTGCGTGTGTTTATAAATTACCTCGAGGGCCATACCAAATGGTCTCGCGGGCCGTATACGGCCCAGGGGCCGGAGGTTCCCCACCCCTGCTCTACATCATCATCAAATGGTTCTCTCTCTTCCAGAATCATTTGCAAGGCCCTCTGAGCAGAGAATCTTTTGGCCATCTTGATCAGTTGTGATAAGGACCCAAACTGGCGAAGCTTTATTTATTTTGTCTTGCCCCAAATTTGCAGCTTGGATAGAGTGTGAACAAAATAAAGATTGGTTCCCGCAAGACGGGAATGTGAGAGCAGACAGGTGTCGGTGCTTGAATTTATCAACAATGTTGCAACCTTGTGCGGGAATGGCAGGAGCAGAAACACAAAAGTCTCACACACACACACACACACACACACACACACACACACACACACACACACACACACACACACCACACACACACACACACACACACACACACACACACACACACACACACACACACACACACACACACACACACACACACACACACACACACACACACACAGACCCAGAGACCCGAATGCCATACAAGGGTTAAGCCACGATACGATAGTATTGCGATTCTACGATATACTAAGTAGATTGCGATTCTACGATAGTATTGCGATTCTACGATATGCTAAGTATTGCGATGCGATATATTGCGATATTGCAAATGACATGGGTCATATCCATGTCCGTCTTCCCTTCCTTGTTAAAAAATGTATTTGCGATATAAATAGTTTATGCAAATAACCCAATTTGTGTTCTTTGAAACTGAAAAGGAGATGGCATTGTTTTTGTTACTTTCATTGCAATTGTATACATGTCTTAACGTAACTTCCTGTTTTATATAGACATGCTTTTATTTTGAAGGTGACTTTGTGCTATTAGCAGGAAGTTACTGTTCCCAAAGCAAAAACTTGACGGACAAAAATAACGAGATAAAGTACAGATATTAACGGAGATATCAACATGTAAATACGGCGATATCAAAAGATACAGTTTACATTTAAGTATTAGCACCCCCTGAAGAGGCACAAGGTTAGTGTTACAGTAACTGTAATATAAAAATGTGGTTTGTGTCTTAATTCGTTTATATACTGTATTAACCTTGCTAACTATTTTAAATTCACTTGTTTAATGGTATTCTAAAGTAATGCTCATATGGATGTAGCTTACATTTATTTGTTGTTATGTGTCTTTGTGTAGCTCTTACGTTGGTTTTTTGAGTTTTCAATAAATTAGAAATCATCAGTCAAGTGTCACGACCATCTTTCGGAGGGATATGCTACATATATGTATGATAAAATATCGATAATTGGCGTCCGTGTATCGATACAATATTGCCACGCAAAGTATCGCGATACTATGCTGTATCGATTATTTCCCTTAACGTATGGTATTTTTTTACTCTAGTTTGCAACCAATGTCGGCCCCCCTGCTGGCCATAGAAATAATGAAGGTGAATGGCACTTCTGAAATGGCTTCACTTTTCGTACCCGGAGGTTGACCCTTGGGTTAAAGACACCTGATAGCGGAAAAGTGAGTTTTCCTTTTCGCACAGGTCCATGCAATAACAGGTCAACTGACACCGCATCATTACATCAGCTCCACAGATCTGGTTTAGCACCTCGGCCAATTGAGGTACATCCAGCAATTGTGTCCTTCCGTAAGCAACTTTTATAGAGGCTCACGGTAGCCTCCAAGCCCAGGGGTCAGGGGCCAATGTGCTGATGGATTATGGGGTTTCACTGAGCCTGGTGCTGCTGACAGTCTTTATTGGTTGGGAGGATGAGCTTGTAACCCTTTATATAATTATTGTATTAAAGCCAGTGTGCCCCTGCCTTTGCTGACACTTGTTCCTGGATCAATGTGGAGATAATTTCAGAAATGAATAGTTAGTATCGATCAGCTCCCTCACTGATGTCTTATCAGCCTCTCGGACAGGTCGCCGTAGATTATTGTGCCATTGTCATTTATGGCCCCCTGTCATAGAATTTTTTTTGAAGCGGGCCTGGTTCAAACAAAGACAATTCAATTTGCAATGGATTTCGTCCCTTGTTTTTTCCCCCCACCTCTTCTCCACTCTGCGGTACACAATAAGCAATAAATCACAATCGTTTGTGTTTTTATCTCCTTCTTTCCCTCGTTGTTCCTCTGACACCCCTGCATTGGGGATGGTCTCTGAGGACAGGGGGAGGAAGGAGGAAGAGGAGGGCGAGAGTCAGCACTTGAACTCTGGCTGAGGGATTGTGTGAGCTTTGGTTCAGACAAACCAATGACCTTCAGGCCTGGTGCTTGTAAAGGAGGGAACTTAGTGTTTTTCTTATTTACTGCTCTCTTTGTGTGGCCTTAATATACAGCCCGGAGTGTGGACATGGAGACTTGAACATCACTTTATGAGCTCCTTTGATTCATTGCACAATTTTTACTTTTGAAATATTAACAAAATACACACACTCGACTTAAACACGAAGATGGTGTCCAGAGCATGCAAACTAGTGTACCATTTAAAGTTGCAGTGCCGCCTTAGGTGTGTTTGTGTGTTTATTCATCCAGTAGCCTCTTTGTTTGAGCAAGGCAAGCCCCCCGGTGTCATGTTTGTACTTTCCCCTCTTGCCTTCTAAACTGTGAATGACAAGATGTATCCATCAGAGGGGCTGGAGCTCGATTTCAATAGCAGCTCAGGGGGAATCATTCAAAGAAATGTAATTTACTCACTATTGGTCAGTTTGACCCCCGACCTCAATCACTTGACATTGTTTCCATAGAAACCATTGGAAAAAGAACAAGAACAGAGTCAGATAGCATCATTTCAGCGGCTCATCCAATACACACAGCAAAACAAAAGAAGAAGGAAAAGCAAAGGTGGCAGAAAAAAGGTGAAGAAAATGTGAAATCAGAAGAAATAAACCAGAACAAACTGGATTTACACCACATTTAGACGTGGGGTTGTTACACTGAGCGTTCTTGATCATTACATAATTATATCAACACTGCTATTTGTCATAACTGTCAAACACAGTCAATTTTTCCGAGCTACTGACGGATGAATTACACCCAATTATTTCAGAAGTGTTCACATACTAATTAGTCATACAGTTACACAGCGCTAATAGCTCAGGGATCAAAGAAAACAAATGACTACCATACATCATTTCAATTAACCAGCATGATGGATTAATTAACACTCTGTCATTTTTATGCCCTAGGTGGTCGGATATGATGAGGGATGATCGGAGGATGATTTTCAGTTCATTAATGGGGGTGAATCCAAGAGCATCCATGTGGTTTGTAAACAGTTGCTAATCCAAATATGAATCGCATAAAATTGACTTCATTCAGAACTGTTTCAGGTAGTGGAGATTCTTTCATTTATTTAAAACAAGTAAGAAAAAAAAACAATAATGAATTTGATGCGATGCAATTTAATAATGTTGGCATTGAGTTTCTTACCTCGGGAATATATTAACACAAAATGGTGGAAACTGCAACAAAAAGCATAGGCCAGGAGCTAAAGTGAATCAACAACGCTAAACTGTGAAATAGTAGTTCCGAAATATTTTGCATCAGAAATATTAACACCTGCAACAATGCTAATTTGTGAGGTGTTCATACTTATTCTATAGAAGTCTAGAAACGATTTATATTTCCTAAAATGGGTTTCTTTTAGCAAAATGATGGATATGAGTTGCCTGTGGTAAACTATTACAGTGTTAATGTTTAGGGTTATAGGGATTGGTTAATGCCTTTATTCCTGGTGCAAAAACTCAGAATAATCCAACAAAAATAATATGACGTGTTTTCCCTCAGTAATATTTGCGTTTTGTGTGAAAGTATTGATGATTGCCTGTTGTGTAAAGGCCTTTAGGCTGTAGATTAAGGGACTCACTATCCTATAATAGTTCCCTCATCCCTTTAATCATCTTTGTCTTTTAAACCATTTTCTTGCTTTCAGATTACATACATGTATTATAAGTAAGGCTGTTTGCAACCTTTAGCTTCCAAATCACCCACTTGCCGTGATTGCCTTTGTCCATAAGCAACCCTTTCTCCTAATAGCGATGTTTGGACTGAATACAACCTTTGCTACAGGAAATGCAATATGAAATAAACTTAGATTGTATATTATGTCTGTTAATGACTACAGATCATTATTTTACATTTTAGGCCAAAATAACATTTTTTAACAATAGAACATCTACAGTGTGTTTCAATATGGGATTACATCATGCAGTAGCCTAAAATCTGCCGCCTGTGTGACTGACCAATATTCTCATTGGTGCCTTTTCAACCAAAACAAAATGAGTTTGTCCAGGACAGTTAACGTCAGTGCTGACCACCTCTTTGACGGAGACCCTCCATCAGTCTCTGTATCTGAACATTCATCATCCGATGACAGGAAACTGCTTGTCAATGATGCTGGATTTTTCTGAGCTCAGGTTTTCTTTTTGCCTAAACCAGCTCAAAAAACTAATTACAAGACACTGCACATTTTTTATGTACGTATGCATATTCCCTTCAAACTTAACGGTCCATACAGAGGATGGAATTTAGGATCCATAGCTGTAAATCTCACGTTGGAAGCCACGTCTCTCCATCAGTTTCCTCTCATGCCTTGTTGACCCACAGCGATTAGAGAATATATGTACGATGTTGACCTCGCTAATGAAAGTTTGACATTGATTTCTAAATAGGCCATCATCGTGTTTTACTGTAGAGCACGATGCTCTCATCCTGGGGTTTGAGGCTGCAGGCAACAGTTTTCCAGCGCCTAATCCAACTCAATATGGCAGACACACTCACTCTTCATTTAAACAAACAAAAGCAGCACATAATGATCAGTCCTGCCATTATGGCCGATTGATCTGATCTGGTCCAGGGCGCGGTGGATTTATTTTCTTTTATGCCCATATAGATGTGTGTCACGGCCTCAATATGCATCACAAGCATGTGTGTGTGTGTGTCAGTCCCTATCCAAACAAATGGATGGCGGTTTGAGTCAGAGAGCCTGGAGCACTGCTTGTCCTTTAATCGCCATTTACATACCGACGGAATCATTAATTTCCAATTCCCCTATTATTTGTCACCCCCACGAACTCCCCTCTGACTTATACTTGTGTCAATGCCAGGGCCAGTCAGTGTCATCAGACCACAGGAAGTCCCGTCTCCTTTAGATAACTCATGTTTACCTTGCTGATTTCTTTTTTATGAAGGCTCCTTGCAAGGTCAGTGTTTATTCTGGTAAACATTATGGCATGTCATGTAGTGATCAATAAGTAGTGTAAAGTCTGACCACAAATCAGATATCGTGACAGAACTGAAAGCAATAAAGCGATTGACTTACAGTTACAATATATCTTCAATAATATCCCTTATTATTATATATCTTGATTGATAAACACAAATACTGGTATTTTACCCAAGTAATTAACATAAGATACATATAATACATTATGTAACCAAATATGTATAGAACCTGAGTTAATATAATTGTACATGGAGAAAACTAGTCACAAATCTAAAAATAACATTATCCTTTTTTTAAACTGTAACCAGAATCTTCCTGAAACAATAATCAACACTTTAATTTCCCTAAAACACCTTCCGTGTGAGCTAAAATAATTAACATCTTACGACTAAAGGGGACATATTATGCAAATGTTCATGTTGATATAATATTTGTGCCTCTACTGTGACATGTCTCCATGCTTTAATGTTCAAAAAGCTCTTTATTTTTCTCATTCTGCCTGTGCTGCAGCACCTCTTTTCACCCTCTGTCTGAAACCAGAGCCCAGTCTGCTCTGATTGGTTAGCTGGCCGGCTCTGTTGTGATCTATCTTGAGATTTACCTACAGTAGAGATGTCCAACCTATCACATTTAATGTATTGGGACACTAGCCAAAGGAAGCGCGAGTGTTACAGAGTGATGTCACTGATAAGTGAGGCTGTGGCTCAGTGGATAGTATGATGGACTTCGAATCAGGGGGTAGCAAGTTCGAGTCCCACTGCAGTCAGCATGTCGTTGTGTCCCTGGGCAAGACACTTCACCCCAAATTGCTCCTGTGGGGATTGTCCACAGTACTGAATGTATGTAAGTCGCTTTGGATAAAAGCGTCTAACAAATGACATGTAATGTAATAAGGAAGTAAACAAAGGAGTCCAATGGAGGAGTTTCAGGCAGGGGGGAGTGTGTAGAAACTCCCTCTAGAGCAGGGATGGGCAACTTGGATGGTGGTGGGGGCCACATAATGTATGTACTGGCCACCAGGGGGCCGCAGATTCACTTGGAACACACACACACATAAATTAGTAGGGGCAGCTCAAATTGCTTACTTTCATTACAGCAACGCTCTGCAAACACTCAACATTGTGGTTTACCCCTGAATTCAGTGAAAATATATTCTTTGTCCCACTTTTCTTGGAAAACACGATTTTCCTCATATACCTTTCTCTTGCTCATGTAACATATGAGCACAGAGGGCTGTGCTCATATGTTACCCGCTCTATCGAAATCAGTCGGAAGTCGCAACGGCTCATTTCAAAATAAAAGTGGATTTGTGTAAAAAACTAGTTTTTCGGGGTTCGGGTGTTCTGTTTGATTTTAAATAAACAAAGTCTTGGCTTTCAGAATATGACACTTTTATTGCCAACATCACACGATAAATACATTTTTGAAGCTTGTAAAGGGAAGAAGACAGGCACCTCTCACTCGCACTCTGCTCTTCCGCAGCGCTGCTCACCCTCCCTCCCGCTGACATTATGAATGCAAGGCGTATAGTAATCATAGATAACACGGCAGGGTCCGTTACAGTTTGTTTTCATCTGATTTCAAATAAACAAAGTTTTGGCTTTCAGAATATTAAACTTGTTTCACCAAATTCAGATGATAACTACAACTTTGAGGCTTGTATAATTACAAGCGGTAACTTAATGTCACAGCAGGCATAACAACAGCCGGTGTTTCTCGTGAGTGTTTTCCCCGGGAAACAAACACAATACACACAAACGCGTCACAGATTATTTCGCGGTATTTGGCTGCCGAACGAAATCAGGTAGTATCAGTACAAGTACAAAAAATTAAAAACATTTTTTTATTTTGTATTAATTACATTATTTTCTAAATTGATCTGATGGCCGCAAAAAGAGGAGGTGGCCCCTGGTCCGCCATTTGCCCATCCCTGCTCTAGAGGGAACTTTGGGGTTTTATTTAACATATTTAACTACAGGAAAGGGAAAACCCCAAAAAGCATAGTAGGGCTCCTTTCAAGTTTTTTTTATTGTAATTCCACATCGCCAACTGAACAGCATTGATTGGAATGGAATGGAACTGGAGGAAACAGAAATGATTGGCTAAAGTTAGAAAAACTATGCCTAATTAAAGAATTTGAACCTTTGGTCTTCTGCATTGAAGTCTGAAGAGCTACAATCAAAGTCTCAGAAAGTCTAAAAAAATTGAATATTACTGTAAAATATTATATTTTTTAAAAGAGTGAAAACTTTGCAGCAAATGTCCATTCATTATAATCAAAGCACAAAACACCTGACCAAGAAACACAACATATTTGTGTGAAATATGTTCATTTTTTATAATTGCAATTTGCAACTTTGAAATTGCATAAACATCAAAATGCTTTCTGTTTATTATTTATTCAGGGCCATTTAAACAAATTCCATCACTTTACTTCCAGTCAGGGGGGATTATCGAGCTTTATGATGCAGCCGGTGAACTATCAATAGTACTGGATGGGGCTGTTGGGGTTTTTGCACACTGCTCTTTTGTTTGCTTGTAAATGAGCTGCATCAAATCCAATGACCACAGAAGCCATAAACAATGGACACATTAGATGGGATTAATGATGCAAACATACACACATAAAAGCAGAAGCACTGAAATTAAAAGAAAAAAAAGTAAATAATGAATTGGGAATTATCAAGTGTATGTAACAAAATGATGCATTTTTGCACATATGAATGGCATTTCACCCATCCTCACTGTCAAGCTAATTCTCTGCTGGCATTGTGACCTTCTTGTATAGATTTTACTAAGCCAGGTAAGTGCTTTGCATGTAGACATTCTCTATTGGACCTGTCGTTGGCATCAGAATCTCAGTAGTTGCAATTACTCGCTGATCATCGCCACAAGCCAGATAATAATTAGAGGTTGACAAAATTCAGGGCCAGGTTGGAGAGCTATTGATTTCCCCGTGTTCCCTTCTTTAGAAGGATCAAGAAAATAAGACATGAAATTTACTGTCTTCATAAAAGTTTTAGTAAATCAGGCCATTTGGAAGGGCTATCGACAGTTCTTTCATTACCATACATAGTGTTCTCTAAAGCGTTTTTGATTATTAGCAATAAGAGGGCAGCTTTCTCCTTTGTGTCTTTCATGCACCAATAAATAATGGCTCCTTTGGAATATTTGGAGGTAATTTTAATCACCCAGTCGCACATATAACCTCAGCGAGGTTATAACAGGATTACTTTCCAATTTAACGTTGACAAAGACTGCCTTAAGCTTCCAGCTGAGAAATGCACATATGAAGGCGTACGGAGAGGTGTGGATGGAAAAACAATTGCTAAAGGCAAGAAAGGGACAGATTATCTTCTGGATAGTTGATCTAACAACATTTTATATGTTTTCAAGTGTCAAAGGTGGCTGCAAAAGTTCCCCAATGAAAATGATCTGTGGGTAACTGATAGGCATCGAAAGAGGGAATTCGAATTGACAAGCATGCATTCTGTATGCAAGCAGACAAAGTCAAAAGCAGTTGGATTTGAGTTGTTGTGCGAGAGAAAGATGTACAGGCTAAAGCCCAGGGGGTCATTTCCCTTTCTCGATGGACAGACTATTAACTTTTTGATTGGCAGCAGGGCTGACGCTGCCTGTTCATCATTGAGCCCTGTCGATTCCTCAGCATCTGGAAACAGCACATAAATTCAAAGGCCCCGAGTATGAAGAGTGCATCTCAGCATCCTCGGAAAAAAGGGCTGCATCACATGGCCATAAAGAAAAACAGCAGCATTTCACTGACGCTGATTTCCTCGCTGGCAAAGAGTCACAGAAATAAATGACTTGGAACACTCCGCGGTTGGAGAAGACGCTGAGTGCTGACAGCCTCTCTCAAAGTAGTTTTGCTGTATTTTCTCCTGGTTTATTTCTTGTTGACAGAAAATCTCACCCCTCCTGGACGTGATGATTTCAGCAAATTTCTCCTGAAAAACGGCGGCACCTGGCTTACAGTGGAATATTGAAGTGATGGAGCTTTCCGAAACTTCAACCCCTCACTTTAATTACTTGTTAGTCTTTTTATAGGGCAAGAAAATATGGCTGTCAGGGTTTATGGGAGGGCAGGAAAAAAAAGGGCTGACCTGTTTTATCTGCCCTTGCACACGCATCAGTGTAATGATGACAAAACGGGATGTTAACTAATGATTAGTAGAAATGGTTGCAGTTAATTAGTTGGTCCTTCGTTTATCGTTCCATTTGCACATTTTGGGGAGCAATCGTTATTAATTAGGGCCATCATGCCGAAAGGGGTGAGGTGGAACCCTACAGCCAAGTTAATCAGGCTGCAATGAAAGCTCCATTATCCTGCTCCGTCCCGTTGGCCTGTGATCTATTAGCATTATCTAAAAGCTGCAACGAGATCAGCGACAAGGCTGAAAGAAAAGAAAATCAAAGGGACATAAACAGGGCCGGCTTTGATCGGCCCAGTTCTTGGGTCACTGGTTATATGGGAGGATCTCACATGATATTGTGTGGCTTTTTGTGTCATTGTATAAATCCAAGCTGTTGGTATTGAGTGCACTGGAAGTGGTGCTTAGTGGGTGTGACTTTGGATTTGTCTGCACTGGCGGTGGAGCTGTACTGATACGGCTCAGTTTGAACAGCCTAGGTTACAGTTTGTAGGAGAAGTTGGGGTATAAGAGACACTTTGGTAAAGGGAGTTCTTATTGGTGGGTAAGCAGTTGTCATAAGAATAGAACAGGAAAAATACATGAATTTCTTTTCACTCTTTTGTTTTTTAACTTAACATAGTGACATCACGATGTGACACTCATGCTTCTATTGGCTAGCGCTCAACACATGGTATGTGATAGGCTAAGGTGTGGTACATTTTCTGAAAATAGTCTGCACAAAGTCTAAACCCTGCTTCTGATGAGAAACATTTGCTATAAAAAACTGCTTTTCCACACTGAAAGTATGTGTTAAAGGTTGAATGATAATAATAACATGATATATTAATGTCAGAGTGGTATCTTTACCCTTGGCAATGGATGTTGATTGTTGATTACATTTTTTTTTGGAAAAATGCATTGCTCTGAGAAATAAAATTGAATATTCTATCCTCATTTTTTAAAGTAACCTTCAAAGTTGTGTAAAATATGTTTGAGATACTGTAACAATGGGAAAAAACATTGGTGGTTTGATAAGTTAAAATGCCAGACTTATCCTTTGAAGTAACCTTCAAAATTTGGGAAAAATATCAATATTTATTTTTCATTGGATAAATGCTCTTTGTCAATTTACTGTTTCTTGGTTAAAATAACTTAACCAGGATCATTAGCCATTAAGAAAAGTATAGAAATAACTGCAGTGAATCTGCAATTCTGTAATGCACTATGCACATAACCTTTCAGGACATTTGCAGAGAGCACAACATCATGCTTTCACTGTTGGTATCTTTATCATATTTTCCACCCCAGGTACTATATAATCTCTGCACCAAATAACTAATTGCACTCTCCTTTCAAATTAAACACCTTAAAAGACACGTAGACTTTCTATATTATTGAGTAGCTAAACCTGCAGATTTGCAAGAATATGAGAAAATGTAAATGCACTCAAATTGCCAGCAACGCTATGAGCTGATTATGCTCGAGACTTAGGACCATGAAATACCGAGCGCATTCATCACAAATAACCAGGGACTGGGCACCAAAGTGTAAGGGAGCAAATCAATGCATTTTCCCAGCTTATTTCATGCAAATGAGCTCTGAAGGAAACTGATATGGTTGAGGCAAGGTTACAGAAAGAAAGGGAGAAAGGCCAGTGTCCCCGAGAAATCAATGGAATAAACTTGGAGAAAATGATTTAGATAGAGCAGATATGAACATTGAAATAAACAAATACCCTTAAAGGAAATCAATCATATAATTTAAAGAGTAAACGGCTTGAACCGGGGGTGATCTCCCTCATGGTTTGGACAAATGGAGGATTTTTAATTTCATCATTGATATTATGCCAGACTTGGAGATTTTGCAGATGGTTGCAACCAGGAGGAGGGGAGGAAAATCAATTGAGTCTAGTACTGTGGTCTTAAGAGATGTTAGATATTTACAGCATGGAGGTATGGAGCCTTGTATACATTTACATTTTAAGAGACAAAAAACCTCTGTATTTTATCTTGTTATTGATAATAGAAACTGTCCACTTTTATCCTGTCCCATCTCAGGGAAGCCGAGCTGTCGGACCAATGTGTTTGTGTATGCGACCGAGACAGGGGGATGAGAGTGTGTTTGTGTGCATGAGAGGGAGAGAATACGAGAGACAGAGCAGTGGTCTGAGGCAATTTCAAGCCTTTATTTTCTTGATACACAAAAGGCAGGCTTTGTGTGCGGTTGTTTCGTTTTTTTCCCCCCATCCTGCTTCCACGTCAAGGCAATCGAGGTGGCATAATTGCATCACAGGTCCAGAAATATAGGGGTTGCAATTTAGAAGAGGATGAGAAGAAGAAGAAGAGAAGTGTGTGTGTGTGTGTGTGTGTGTGTGTGTGTGTGTGTGTGTGTGTGTGTGTGTGTGTGTGTGTGTGTGTGTGTGTGTGTGTGTGTGTGTGTGTGTGTGTGGGGTAGGAAAGGCATCTCAGACAGGTTCATTTACGTCTGGAACAGGGACATAGAGGTTAAGACATTGTGACAAGAGACAAAGTAAATGTATATGTAAATGCAAGAGGTTGTTATCACTCCTAAAACACTATGCAGCTTTTCCTCGCTTTGGAGACCTAAATTATATTTAAGGCCACATGAAATCCAATAGTCCGACTGTGACCCGCTGCTATGTAAATGGTTCAGGTAATTCTTTAAAACACTGCACTGGTGGCCAAACGTTGGGAGCAAATAACAACAAAGTGTTTACATCATTTGAATGATTTAGGGCTACTTGCAGCGATCACTTTAATAGACTCCAGTGTGCTGGCACAGACTTCCAGGTTACAGCTTTGCCTGCTCTTTCTCAATGCTTCTCTACACAGACTTAACAAGAAGCACTCGGAAAACGACAAAACGAAATGTGCCGTTGGAGTTCTTTCCTTCACAATTACTAATGTGTACCTCAAGTCCCGTGTTGGGCTGTTTGTTATAGAAGTGACATTTTGTGTCAACGTAAACACATGACTTCCTGTGTGAGAAATGTTTTTTCACAAGACAATAATGATATCGTAGTGTGTTATGTTAAAGAGGTCGCTCACAGGGACGTACTGACTGACGATCTTTTCCGGAGTCTGCAATCCAGCCAGAAAAATGCATTGGTATTTTTCTTTTTCTAATGCATTTCGAGGGAAATGTATTTTTTCTTTCTCTCAGATAAGACTTGCAGTTTTAAGCACATGGTTATGCATTTTTATACAACACATTGATAGCTGTTTCAAAACTGGTTTCTCATTTTGGTGAGCGATAAAGTGAATGTTCGAAAGAAAATTGTTCAACACCAATCGAATGCAGCATTTTTCCCCTATCGCAAACAAAGTTACATATAATTCACATATCCGCCCTGTGATTCAGATTCACTATAAATGTAATACATCTCATACAAATCTCATAAAAGTCTCATAAAAATTAGGATGGTAGTTTTTTCTATAAACGATATTCGATAAAAACTTCCTCTGGAGGGAACTCTGGGATTTTAGCCTTTGCAGACTATTTACATGCACACAAACCTAACACACTACAGGAGGGGGAAAAAGCCGAAATCATAATAGGGCCTCTTTAAATGTTGAGTTATGTCAGTGATGTGTTTTAACCAACCCAGGTGGCCAAAAGTCAATAATTGCAGGTTACAAATATTGTACCAAATGTGAGACACAATCGAGGCTCTTGGCTAAATATTGTAGGGTTTAATACATGTCTGAGAAACATTCCCTTTGGTTATACTTACATCAGTCAGAAGCACAGAGGCATCCGCAGCAGTATCTAAGAGGCAGACTCATTTGGTTTGTCACTAGCTCCTCTTTTCCTTTTTTTCCCCCTCCCCGATTGCCTGCTGTTAAAAGAGGTGTATCCAGCCACCCCTTGTCCTCTTTAATGTTTAATTACCATCTTCCGCTCACCTTTGTTGTAGTCATGACACGCTCGCGTTAAGCCGTGTACAGCAGGCAGGCAGGCAGGCAGGCAGGCAGGGTGGAGAGGGAGGGAGGGGGGGGGGAGTAGGAGAAGGTCTACCCTTGTTCTTCCGCACAGAGTGGCTGGATTCACTTCTCTAATTATGCAGGCAGACATGCTCGGGGGTGAACTCTGGTACCAACATGCTGCCTCTGACATGGGATCAGGGCCCCAGGGCCGCCGCCGAGGCCTGCTGGAGAATAGGTGGGTGGAAGGGTGGGGGGTGTGGGGGGTCATTCAAAGAGACAGCTCAGGATAAGGAAGTAAATCTGCACAATAATGAGTAAGGACGGACAAGTGGAAAAGTGGAAATTAGCACCTGTGGTTATTTGTCTTCAATTACCTATGCTGCTGGCCTAAGAAAGAAAAAAGTGAATTTGAAAGAAAGGGTTTAGTTTTAGGGCTGACTTGCAAACTGTGTATAAAAAAAAAGTGGGGTTGTAATGCCTTCAATTTCGGAACTAACACACAAAACAGATTTTTCAGTATTTATCAAAAAAGTTGTTCTTTTAGCACATCCATTTGAACAAGTTTGTTTAAGAATAAAAACATCATCTCTACATCCTTAGCTTACAATATGTATATCTCTGTTTTGTTCTGTGCCTGTTTGTCTGACTATTATGAATGTTTATATTGCTTTAAATAGAGTGAAGGTCAGGGTATAATGGTAAGACAAACAAAACAATGGACTTTTGCCCAAGAGATAACTCTTTGTGTTCTGTGTAAGCCTAAAGTAGACGCTGACTTATTTTAACTTTGGAAGTTTATTTAACTAAACTAATGTAACGTACGTAACTTACTTTATCTCCCTAACCTATATTTTGTAACAAACTAACTGTAGCTCAAACCAGGATGCTTTTCCTGAACCTAACCAAACTGACAATTTCACAAAGTTTACCACACATTAAGAACCATGGCATGACCTTTACAAGTAGGGGTGCTAAGTAACAAAACACTTGTAGGTCACATTAAGAAATAGGAAAAAAATACCCATTTGGTTGTATTTGTTGGGAGGACTTGGTAAAAAACAAGTTACTTATTTAAAACATGTATTAAGGACTAGTGAGGCAAAGGATGTAATCCCACATTATCTTTTTCTTTTAGTTTCTTCAGTTTCAAGAATATAAACATGTGAACAATGTAACTTTTGGGACAACAACAACCAGGAACATAAGGCATAAGCAAATATGCATTTATTATGATATCCTGTTTGGTGTAAAGTGGCCTCTAAAAAGTCAATTCAAAACAGATGATATCTATATCACATAAGTGACTTCGCTACTCCCTCCAGGATCACATGAATATGGAGAAGTGTAATCATGCATGGGAATGAACACATCTGGCTAAGCATGTATTATTGATATGAATTGATCCTGCCGTCCACACACCCCTCTATTGCTGTGTGTGTGTTAGGTAGAAAGATAGTGAGCCATTGGGGCCAGCCAGTTTGATGGAGATAGTAATTGATGGGTCAGCATGTTTCGTAGCGACCGCTAAAGCTTTGTTAATTGTCATAAGAAGTTCAAATTGATTGGGGCTTGCTGCATTAGTACATACAGTGAAATTGATTCATGTTTTTGTTCTGAAATGAATGCACTTAATGGATGGGTTGGTGTGGCACTTATTGAATTCATTAATGCAAGCCTCAGGACAAGAGTGATGCCAGTGGCTGGCCAGGGGCGAGAGAGAGAGAGAGAGAGAGAGAGAGAGAGAGTTAGGTTATGAATCAGTGATCTGTGTCAGTACAATGCCAAGAGCTGAAGGAAAGCAGCTACAGGCGTATTAACGTGTGACAGGCCCAAATACTGTAAAGTAAGTAATACTTAAATACAGCAAATGTGCAATGATAAGCAGAAGGAGATTTGCACTGATTCTTACTCATACCCTAAAGTGGCACCAGAGAGTTTAAACCAGCAGTGTAGACCATAAACAATATTTAAAAGTGGACTTAGTCCCTGGGTCGTTGTCCATTCCTTGAGTTTTTGCACAATTGTTTGCGTTTGACACATTAATGGGCGTTTTTGCGCAATCTTTTCGGAAGGGGAGTTACGGTACAAGGGAGCACAACCACAATCAATAAGACACATTACGTTTATTGTACAATCTAGGAGTTATGTCATGTAATTGTATCCAATACATTACAGCTGCACCAGAAAAACTGAAGCTTCAGTCAGTCTTTTGTACATTCACATTTTTGAAAGAATGTGAAATATGCAAAGCTCATCAGCTTTAAAATAATCTACCCTGCATCTCAGTTTCTCTTTGATACTTACCTATAATATGTTGCAGTGTCCTGCAGTACGATGTGTGAAATGCAGTTTCAGTGTTGATCTGCTGTTGACATAGACTTCGGACACAAAGTAGGCCAATTTTCTTCATCCCCATCTGAAAATACTGAGGTTCAGGTGCAGTATCTTTCTTCCTAAGTACTCCTTGAGTACGAAAGAAAGGCATGCAGTCCTTGTAATGACATATACACCATAACTCCAAGAAAAATCAACAATCACCTGTTAAAAAACAAAATAAAAAAGACTTATTGCATGCATCTCTGGTTTAAAAAAAAAGAAGATTGTTGCATTCTTACAATAATCTAATGCATTTTGCTCATAAACATTGTATATCAGATTGAAAGTGGAGCCACCATCTGCTCCACCTTGTTATAATATGAATGAAAGCGCAGTGGCAGATGAGAGTAGCCATCATAACAGCTCGGCCTCGCAGTGAGTTACGATATCAGAGGGCGAGGTGGGTGTACCTTCACAATGTGCCTGTGTCTCCTGGATATATAGGAGCCCACATATTGACTACAGTGATTGAGATGAAGTGCTTTAATATGCTAAACACCACCAGGGGCACATAACAGGAGATGCACACAGCACAGTGTTATTCCTATCTATCTGCTATGTGGGGTTTTCCAGACATTTCTAATGCAGGCGCTGAGGTGAGGCTTATTTTGTGTGTTAAAAAAGAGCCACGTTTAACACAGCAGCAAGAGAGAAGTTACAAGCACCAACAACTCTTTCTAATCATGTTAAGGAGGGACGAAAAAAACAAGAAATGTACCCTTCAAATGGAAAAGTGGAGCCTCTTAACCAGGCTACAATTGTATTTACAGACCTTGCATTGTGCTGAAACACCAAAGTGAAACCAAAAAAAGACAAATGGAGAGAAAAAGGGAGAGGAAGAGGAGAATGAATGAGGACCCACGATTGCACAAACACATACTCAAAACAATAGTGCAGCTTACACCATTAACAAGATTAAATCCTAAACCATAAAGAGATGTTGTAACGGCATAAACATAAGCTTGTGGACATGGCCGTGGCAGGATAATAGCTGGAGGGGAAAGCAGAGGTTAAACCTTTTGTAAAACTGCTACTGTGAGCCGGCTGCTTTGGAATCACTGATTGTATTGCTGATGCTTTCAATGGTTTAACCTCCATTTTTGCTAATATAGATGTAGATTTTTTATATACTGGCGCATGATTTACAGAGATCACCTTGCATTCAATTCAATCTCGATACACAAGCTCAGCACTTGACTTTTTTATGTTTGGGTTTCATTGGAAAATATGTCAGTATTTTTTTAATGTGCCCGGGCCGAGAGCCAATGCGGTCGCTCGTAAAGCGGCTCCGGTCCTCGGTGCCACACAAATAACCATGTAAAGCACTGTACGATTACAAGCGGGGATAAAAGAGAGATGGGGGGTAGAAAAAGAGGCTCAGTGACATAGTACAGCACAATTAAAACAATAAAGTCCCACAAATGAACATGTCACCGTGGAACCTTATCAATTAGGCATCAAAGTGGAGGCCCCCCTCTGAGGTGCTTCCACCTATTCTTCCCGTCGCGCAACACCGTAATAACTCCCCCTCGCCCGTCGACTGGGAACCTATTTGTATGCGTGTGTGTTTCCTCCTCGCACAGCGGCATGGTCGGACGCTCTATTAATCTCTCTATATGAACAGTTACTGGCGCTGATGAAATTGGGCCCAATGAGGCGAGCCTCCAGTGGCCGGGATAGGCCCCATTCATCTTGATTTGATTCGCGCGCTGACACTGGAGCACTCCGATGACAGAGGTTAAGTCACAGAGTGGCCGTTGCCTTCTTGTTTGCTCTTTCAACTTCCCACCTTTAACCAGCCCACGGACATGAGAGGTGGGAGATGTTATGTCGATGTTATGGGGCCACAAACCGGAACATCGGATAACTCCCACACGGCTGATTTCACCGCCCCTCTCACCGGCCGGCACATCTCAAACAAATACATACAGCAGCGGCACTGCTCCTTGATAGTTTGTGACTCTACCAGATCAGAGATAGATGTGGGGGAATAGAATCAGCTGCCTGACAAGCGGCACCTTCTCTCATCCAGCAATTTCACAGTGTCATTTTGGGATTATTTCATTACTTGCCATGATCCATGACTGAAACTCATTTTGGCCCTGAGTGCTCAGAGAAAATGTGTGACATGCGCTTGTGAAGAAGTGAGAGATGGTTGCACTGAGCAGAAGAAAAAAAAAACTCTTACCATTGAGCCATTTCAATAATTAAACCTCAACTCTTTAAAGTATTCTTAGGAAAACTTCAGGCCGTCACTAGATACTGCGCGTGTTTTCCTTGGAGAGATTTTTCTTGTCTTGTTTATTCGTGAACTTCAATTCATGTTTAAGTAATTAGCATTGTAGCAGCAGCGGGCTAATGATACCAAGTTGTATTTTTCCATGCTTCATCAGCCACTGAGACAGCCCATCCAGCCAGGGCTATGATGTCAGTGAGGAACAGGTCCAAAGGCCTGTAGCGGCTTGTAGCACTTCGCCCTCCAGCACCTTTCGGCTTTGCGAGGTGCCTCTCGAGTTACAGAAGGATTCCAGGCAGAGGAAGTATCGCCACATTAGCTCCATTAGATTAATTAAGAATGTTTAATTTCTAAAATGGAGCATGAGACGGAGACATGACTCACAGCTTGCCATTTCCGTCCTATCTTTAAAAAAAAATTACTTAATGGTTTGGCATGCACATGAGGCAACACTATACCGCGCTAATTTTCAGTGCATGCTTAGTATTGGCACTTTATGAAAACTAGCTGCTCATGTGAAGGAGCATGAATGATGAGGTGGCTCTTTGAAATAGGAGCCTCCACTGAGAGTGCAAACACACATTTTCACAGCAGATTACACAGAATCACCAGTGTCCACACACAATGTTCCTATATTGCTATTCATCCTTTTATTCAAGCATAATCACCTGTAGTGGATGTGTTCAGCTGCACGTTAAGAGGCTTTGTTTATGCTGATAAATTCATCCTTTACAAAAGCCACAATGTTAATTGTTCCATGTCTATCATACTGCTTTTCATGTTTTCAATGGGAGTGATTCCCACCAATGGGAGATTACCACTGTAGGCTTGCACTGTTACCTTACCAAATGCCTGAGACAATATGCGTATACATCCACCGCTGGTATTGTTACCTCCCAGTCGGGGTGCACTGTAAACCGCTTAGACATGGAGAGCTTTACTGCCTTTATAGCCTCACTCCCCTAAGTCAGCACTGGAGACCTTCATTGGCAAGCACACACACACACATATAAATGTACACACATCAGTTCATGAAAGCTTTAATTCTGCTGTTCTAAACATCCAGTGTCAATTAGGCCAGGGAAAAAACCCACGCTGAAAATGCATTTATTTTTTCCAGCAGCAACAAAACAGGGCTTGTTTGAAGTAATAAGCAAAAAAAGAGAGTAATGATTGCTTTAGCACCTAAGAGGGGTTGTACGACTTGGGTCTGGTTTTTGAAGTCTTGCACTTGTCTTGGACTCGTGCTTTGTTTGACACTGAATTTGCAAGTGTTACAGGCAGGTAATCTATTTTAACTTGGCAACATTTGCCCTGTGTACCTTCATTCCAAATCAGTTTTTACTACATTTCCAAACTGTGTGTTTGGTTTCGCAGGAGGTAAGAGGATTAACATTGGAAAGACACTATTGCCTTTTATGGTCTTAACTAGGACTTGGTATTGACTGCCTCTGGACTTGCTCTGGACTAGAACTTGTGTGGAAAGGTTTTTTTTAATTTATTTTTGAATATATTCTTATTTCTAAGAATACTTGGGAATATATAAGCAATGTTCCAAATTCATACAGTTATCCCCAAAACATTTTATCCTACAAAACTTTCCTTGTAAGATCATAAAACTCTTACACCACTTCAAACTACAAACAGTAGACTGATAAATCAGAGGTAGCTGTGGTCTGAGAAGGCACATGAAGACAACCCCTTATTTGCGTGACTCACCCAACTGATCTGTGTTAAGTGGGGGCTGTGGAGCTACAGTATGGGAAGTGGTTTGGATTATGACGACAGTAAACAGGACTACAATTTTAGTTTGAATTTACAGTCTTGTTGCTGCATCTGTGCACTGGTTAAGCACTGCAGATTGGCATAAGGCATGGCTCAAGAAATAATTCTCAGTTCATAATGGACAATTTCACACTTCACTAATACATATTTGTCCATCTAAGCTGCCACCGCAAACGTTTTAGCTAGGATTAAGAAACTAAAACTTGGTTAGGGTTAGGAAAAGATTGTGGTCATGGCTAAAAGAAAACTTCTTTGACTTCTGGGTATAGGCAGGATGCAAACCACATTCTACAGTGCAGAAGCAACGTCATGCTCCCCAGGAGAGGAGAGTCATTATCTGAATGAAAGGCTCATGGGTCCACTCAGTTCTTTGAATTTAATTTGGACCAAACACAACTCTAGTACCAGGTCAGGTTTCTGTTACAGTCTAATCCAGTTGGGTAGGGACCTGATTGTATTACCACAGGTTTAGGGTCTGCAATACAATGTCTTAAGATCTTTAATGCATCATTAATATACTGTTTAATCATTAAGTTTCGGATCTGTTGCAAAAAGACCCATCAAGACTTGCACAACCACATGATGTCTCTTTTCAGGAAACAAAAAGGTCTCAGCATTCAAACAAATGGCCAATGCTGTGGAGGGTTATTTTGGTTTAAGTATATCTGAAAAGGTTGATTAAGGCCTGACACAATTTCTTGAACAGTTTTGAGGCCATGTGCTAGGGGAATTCCTTCAATCTAATACCTCAAAAAAGAAGGCCCATGCTCTTCATACCACATTTAACATAAGCATTTTTCAGAATATAATTAACTAAAAAGAGATTGTATTCTGCCTCTTTCTGAACCAAAGCTGTTTAATTACTTCATCTCAGCTACTCTTTTCATGTTACACACAAGGAAATGTTTGTCACATAAATCTGTTTGTTGTGGAGGAGCATAATTGGTTTCCATAACACACAATCTGCATTTCCGAGTATATGCTCATTTTACAACATTTTACGAGATGCTTTTGGTAGGGGCGCTAGCAGTGACACATTGTGTCTGTAAGGCAATTATTTGTCTGTTCATGTGTGTGTGTTGTGATGTGACATCAGGGCCTGGACAGGCTTTGGAGAGAAAGTGTGTGTTGGGGGAAACCTGGCCCTCTGAGGTTTGGCTGTTCTGACTGCACTGGGCCAGATGGGGATAATGGAATGTCATTCTGTCAGCTCCTTGGCTGATTAGGGAGTGTTTGTTATTTATTGATTGTCTTTCATGGCAAATTATCTATGCACAGGTCAGTGCCAGCATTTTATTCCTGGAGCTCTGATGGCCAGCTATTCCCATCCTCACACAAAATCAATGAGTACAAATAAAATGGAATTTAAAAAATAGGGGGAAATTAGCAAACATCTCAGCGTGGCCGCTGTCATGCATATGTTAGCCGTGATCGCAAGCAGGGTGACATGAGCTTTGCGTTTCCATAAAATGTGCACTCGTCCCAAGTATTCAATTTTAACAGCAGTCATGTCTCATCCTCTTCCAGTCTTGAATGCACCTTTTCACCCCTAATCACCATGCAAGAGTCTGCTATCTGCACACCTTGATCATATTTATCATTCGTATAACAGTGGCAGCCACCTGACTGGTTGTATTAGGTAATATTGTCATATAACAGACAGTTTACTAACACATTTGAGTCTTTTGCATCTGATTTGGTGAGATTGTAAGATTTGTTATTATCTCCGCCCAAGGAGGTTATGTTTGTTTGTCAGTTTGTTTGACTGTTTGTCAGAAGGATTACGGAAAAACATCTCGCCGATTTTCATGAAACTTGGTGGAAGGTTGAAGCATGGGGCATTACATTTTGGAGCGTATTCAAATCAGATAGTGGATGCACGCCTTATTTTTGATTGACGTTGGTGCTGTTTGATTTTATTTGGAAGACTTGTTGATTTAGCATGTTAGCTTGCTAACATAATAACCTTTGCTAATTAACATTATGAAAGGTACACAGCTGAGGCTCATGACAAAGCTTGTCAAGTACTTGGAAAAAAACAAAAACAAGTATTTAACAATCAGATTTGAAAATGGCCAAAGATGAAAATCACCAAAGTCATCTTGGGTTCCTCCTTAGGGAACATGCATGTCCAAAATTCCATGACAAACCATTTGATGGACATTTCATTTGAGACTAAAAGTGGTGGATTGTCTAACTGCTCGAAAGACCAACATTGTTGAAACATTCTGATTAAAGGGCTTAATGTTCTTTTAGTATTTTTACATCAAACTATCTATGCTGAAAATCAAGAGAATAGTGGTCATTTTGGGACCTAACGTTTTTAAATATTCTATAATTTGGACTTCCTCAAATTATTGTAATTAAAAATAATTCTGTAGACTCCTCTTATTGCCTTTAATGGCCTTTCAGAGTCCCCAAGCTCTATTTTGAACACCATAGACGTTGAGAATGACCTCATGTTATTGCACTGCATCTTCAATCTACTGTCCCAGCTTTCATTTATTTAGTCTATTTTCATTGACAGACTACAGCTACTATTTATGGTGCTAGAGAGTCAACAACTGTCACGCCTGCCTCTCCTTACACATACCCATTCTCTTCCTCTTTCTGCCTCTCTGTGTTGTCGGTGATGTCTGTGTGCTCGAGATGGATGCAGCCCTCTTTATTAGATAGCATCAGTCTTTTGTCTGACGACTAGAATTGCACAGTGGTGGCTGTCTGCGCCGCTGCACTGGATTTCGCTTCAGCGCTGCGAGGCCGATCGCTCAGAAGGCTTTTTGTTTAACCTGGCGGCCATGTGATGGGGGCCCACTTGGCCTCGTCATCCGGAGCATAAAAGGCGTCGGTGTCGGGCCTTCTTCTCAGACCAAGCGGCTGTCCGAGCCACATTGACTTTCTGTCAACGCCTGCCCGCTTATTGTTTGTGAGTTTGATTAAAAAAGACGAAAAAAAGGAGAAGAAGAAGCAGGACGAAAAATGCAATTACTCAAGTTGGAGGAAACCGAATGCAGACCTCATAGAGATAATCACAGACTAATGTGACATTCCTCCATCACCACAGCAACCAGAAAAAAGCCTCTGAGCAGCAGAAAAGTAGTATGAGAGGGAAAAAAAACGAAAAAGCACTGCTGTGCTGTGCTGTTCTGTACAGGCACAGATTCCACATCTTCTGTAAAGTGTTTTTGGATGTCCTTCGCTGTTGCAGAAGTGTAATGGCTTGTTGTGCACAAATGGATTTTTATGAAGCATCCCAGCTGCATCTGTCTCACTTTGCATCCATTAAAATAGCTGCAGTTACAGTATTGTGCGCTACATCTGGACGCTACAAAATGTTTCTGCTACGTGACTGATACTCACTACTACTTCACCCTGGAGACCAATAAAAAAAGTACAGTTTTTCTGATAAGAGTGATAAGAAAAGACAACCCTTATGCCAAAAATGGGTAGGAAAAAGAAAAAAAAAGAACATGTGTTACTTACGCAGACACACACTCACTTACACTCCAAGTTAGTGACTGCGGGTGGTATATCTGTGCGTGGTGCGTCTCTTAATTTCTGCCGGGTAAACAGCTTCCAGATGTACGAGTTTCCTGCTGGCCCCGCCCAGTCCAGATGCCCAGTCTGCCAGCAGATCTGCCTCAAATTGGGCACATTTGAGCAATCATTTAGTTCCCATCTTCCTCAAGGGGAACTTTTTATTAATAAAGCCTTTTCATCTCTGTATCTTTGATTAGGATGCGTGGTGCTGGGGGGTGAGGTGGGAGGGGATAATGACTCAGTCATGTGAAAGCAGATTGGAGGGGGGGATCAGGGTTTTTAAAGGGAACTTGTGTCGGGGGAGGGAGGTGTTGTTGTTTTTTAAACGTGTGTTACAGTACAGTGGAAGGAAACCGGTGATAGGAAAGAAAAAGGACATCCTCTGTTGTAAGTGGTTCCAGGTTAGCCGACCCCCATACTTACTGGAGCATGTTGCCCTCAGCCACAAACTCCAGAAACTCCTACCACGCTTTAAATCACCCATACACCACAGCCTCTTATCTCAGGCTGGAGCTTTTTCATTATATTTTTGGCGGTTTTGTAAATAAGTCCAGAGTATGAAATAGAGATGTCACAGTGTGTGTGTGTTTTCTTTCATAATCCAGCTCATTCCATGCTCATTATGTCCAATTATGTCACTGACATTTTGAAATTAGTGTATGTCATAAATTAATGCCATATCTTTTTTTATTGCACAACACATTTCTCCTCATGAGACACATATAATGGTACATTTGTAAAAGGCCCAAAAAAGAAAAGAAGAAACCTAAATACAATGGCATTTGGAGAGTGTTGACCTGTCATAGGCTATAATGCTAATTAATGCTAATAAACCCAATTTAAGCTAAGTGTGAAAATTGCCAAACATATGAAAATGAGCAGCCTGCAGTTTCTAATTGCTGGGGACCCTTACCATAGGTTTCTGACATAAAACTTTGGGGTACTCAACATTTCCTGGTTCACAGTGCCGGCAAGTAATAATAAGAATTTAAGAACTACTTATTTTCAGTGCTTGAGCACATTCGTATTTGTTTTCGGAATCACATCGTCGTAGCAATATCAATCTCTTCTGTATCTCTTTTTCCTCTACTGCTATGCCTATAAACAGACAGGTAAACAAACCAGAAAATGAGCGGATGGAGGTTTAAAGCATCTTGATGTTTGATGACAGTGAGTCCCGGCTCTGCCTGACTGGGGGTCAGCGACAGGACTGGCCTCGTGGTGGCCTGATTCCATTTCAGCATCTCTGTCCCCCTCCTCAGCCTCGACCGGCCGTCACTTTCCATTTGGGCCCGCTGTGAAATGCTGACATGCCCAAAGACATATAGGATTCCATTATTTTCACTCATATGAGGGTGCCACACTTGATTCAAGCAGAGCTGTCATGGCAAACCATGGGGTCCCTCCCCCTGTACACACACACACAAATAAACCCCCCCTTTTTCCATCAACCTGCTCACCTTGAAAACCCTGCGTTTGGCGCCAATGAAAACGAACTCATTTCTAATGCGAGCGTATGATCCCTCTCCATTAAGCCAATGAAATATTTTATGCAATTGCCGACTGGGTGTCTATAAAGCAGTCGAGAGCAAAAGGCAGCTCATAACACTGGTGCTGTAAATCAAATAGATTTAATTTCAATTACATTTCAAAGGGGGTTCGCCATCAATAATTAAACGGATGTGTTTATGACTTACAAAGATCATAATTAATCTGCTCCGGGGAGGGAGGTTTTACGCAGATTATATCCATCATGTTCTGTTTTGCTCCTTGCAGGCCGCGGCGTGGCGGAGGGGAACATTGATTAAGACGTGCTTAGTGGATTATAAGCTGCTGTTCCTCGGGCAAGTCATAAAGAATAAAAGCAATCTTTTACCTTTCTGCTAAAGCCCGTACAGTTTTAACAGGCTATGATTCATAAGCCTGTTCATAAGCAGCCTGATTCATAAGCAGGGCGGTGAACATGGATTAGTTTATGACCCGCCTCACATTTAGTGATTAATTCAGTCGGGGAAAAATGAGTGCTTACAGTTTTTGTTATCATGTTGAGATTATATAGACATCTTGTGTTCCACATTGTTTATTTATTATTAGTTCAGTGCCAAATGTGGGTTCTTTACATGAATAGATTTGGACATTGACGGTCATGTCTCTATCAAAGGCAAAGTGCTTCCAGATGTCTAGAGAGACGTCATTATCTGTATAATATGAATCGATTAGAGGAATCATAACTGACCTTATGTTTCAATATTTCTCTTTGTTCACCCAATATTGAGCATTTTCTTGTAGAGGAAATATCTGTATCCATTGCATAACTTTGTTTCACTGACAAGCATATTCAGATTTGGGTACATCCCTAGAGGCTCCTGAATTGTCCATACCAAATGTAATGTTCACTGGGATTTGAACCCCAAACATGACACCGATACAGGCAGAAGGTTCAAGAGGTTCAGTTCAATTCAGTCAGGTACAGGCAGGATCAAAAAGAGGAGACTTGTCAATCAGGCTAACTAATCCAAAAAAAGGGGGCAGGCTACAGAACAATGGAGAGCTTGGAAGTACAAAAGGCAAGAGGAAGTGAAGTGGTATATATACTATGGGGCTCACTATCGAATGAGTTGAAGGTGAAGGGATGGGCTGAAGAACCAGGTGATAAGAATGAGCTGATTGCAAGGGCTGGGAGGGAGGCAGCATTTCAAATGACAGGAAAGTTAATTAATGATATGCAAAACCAACCAATACCAGTCAAGAGATTTGTAATCTAAATTTCATATGCCAGGTTTTTCACTAGCCTGTAATCTTTGCTTAGTCATTTTATCAAATTATTTTATAGACAAACATGCCTCTGCAAAAAGCATTATGGGATATTAGAAGAAGAACCAAAGTGTTGCGACTTAACAGCTGATGTGTGATCTACCCAAACATCATCTCGAACATAACATTTAGGATTATTTATTTAAAATACTAACACAATCCACATCAGTCCCCTTTTTCACAAGTAAATCAGGTGTTGGATTTTATGTTTATGGTTCACTATTGTATGGACAATTGTACACTGCACTAAAAACATTTAATATACACATATTTAAATGTGTTTATTGTCAAATGTTTTGTTATAGCCAGTCATTTCTAAAGCTTATTATTATTTTTAAGTATCAGATTTGTATTGACAAAATAAGATGTAAAATACATTTCTTAAATCTAAGAATTCACGTAATAAAAGTCCTGTATGAGGTCAAGCTACATTTTTATTTCTATGTAGATGTAAAAGAAAAAAAAGTGTTTTAGAGCCCATTGTACAAAAATATCTATTGAAGTTAAAACAAAAATATGCCCTTCACAATGTAACACTCGTAAAAAATAAATCAAAACCAATGTCCTCTCACTCCTGCCTACATCTTTTCTTGCAGAGTGTACGTAAAAATGTTTTTCCTCAGCAAAACGTCTTTTTAGTCATTGAAACTTTAATCAAGTAGATCTGGTCCATTGTGCTCGCGCTAAACAGCATCCCAACTTGGCAATCTTTCGAAAATACATTGAACTTGTTTCATGGTGAGTTGACAAGGGAAAATCCCATCAGCAGTTACCAGTCAAACAGAAAATGGAGAGTGTCAAGCAGTACACCAAATCAAGACAGATCCTGCAACGAAATGTGTTTAGGCATTGTACCGATTCCACTTTTCCCGTCTCGCTTCTTTTCCTGCTCCCTGGGCCGGGCGGGGGGGGAATTAGCCATTATGATGGCTCCCAGCCCGGCCCCTCCACTGATGGGCAGAGCAGTCTGGCCCCGTTTTCGTCACCTGTCTCGGCTTCTGGGATTTAACATGGCTGGGTGTCTGGCAGCAGACAAGGCGAGCAGAGGATTGTGGGTTGGGGTAAGGGGGGGGGGGGGCAAAAACAAACAAACACAAAGAGAAATACAACATGCTTGTGAACAAAAGAATTAGACGTACGGGGCATGGAGAGATTGCTTTTTTGTGTTGGGGGTCAGTGGATTTGAGAGGCAGCATTTTGCTTTGTATGTAATATATAGACGTATGTACAGCCAGTGGAACTTTAGTATGCAGGCAGAATGAAAAAAAAGAAGAAGGAGGTGCTGGATTGATTTTTCTACACTCCGCGGTATGAAAAGGTCACTTTGATCAATGCCGCATAATTGGGACTGTACCAGGATCATATCGGGTCATTTTACTGTTTAACGATGAAATATTAAATATTGGGTAGGTAAGATTGCAGTCATTAGCGGCCTCTTTCATTTATAGCCCTTTAATTAATTTGAACCTGACCCCGAGTCCAATACTTTGGAGTGTGCAGACTTAAAAGCACTCTCTGCTGAAACCACAAGCTCTTAGCCAATTGGATCCACTTACCTATACACATACCTCACTTTGTTAATGGATACGGGAGAATAGTATTAGCACTTTAGTAAATAATATCACTCTACTAATAGTATTCTTGGAAGCCGCAAAGGAAACTGTGCTAATTATGTTGCATTTAACCCTATTTGTTTTTTTTAATAACAGTTTTTCTCATCTGCTTTGGCTCTATTATTTAGTCATAATCATTGTATTTCAAAACAGAATATAATGTGTTCTTACTTCCAACAAATGTGTATGTATTTTGGCAAATTTGTGCAAAACAGTAAGTTCATAACTTTGTATCATAATTTAAGCCATCACATGCACAATTATCTCTTCAGTTATCAAAATATGTCAGAAATACATCACATTTACATAATATCTATGACACTTTCACTTTGGGACTTTTCAAAAAAGATCAAAGGCAAACTTTCTGTTTACAGTACATTTAACACTTTGCTAAACCAATAAATGTATATCCTTTTCTGTGTACTCAGTATTATTTATTTAAAGTCTACTTTTCCGGTAGACTTTAAACTACTTTTGAAATAAATTATAAAACTGCCAAGTGCATTAATCTCGACAAAACAGATTTTCTTGTATACTACAGTACACAGTCAGTGAGTTTGCATATAACAAACATTTCCAGGGTTGAATTACATGGTAAAGAAACATTTTATCCAGTACATTTCACACAATGACAACACCACTTTTCATATGGTGATATTCGCCAATGTACTAACATAATAACCAGGTTCTGAGCTTGAGTGAATTATGTTACCCTTTTGCAGACATGCAATAGATGAGTGATGCACCATGATCAGTTGGGACTATTGCAATATATATTATTAAAACGGTATCCAAAGATAAGCCAAAGCAAGTAAAAAAAAAGCTCAATACATTTCTAAAAGAAACATCGCGCTTTGAATTTCCTCTAAAACAGTAAGTCTGCAGCAAGTATATTTTCCTTCCATCAAGTAGTTGCGGAGACTTTTAATCAGATTACTGACCGACGCAGTTCATCAAATCATAAAATAGCCCGAGTTCGACTTGAAAGAAAATGCTTTATCACTGTCAAACTTGACTCCATATTTTCCCCAGACTTTAATTCATTCATTTCCTTCCTTCTAAAGCTCTTCATTATTAACCAAGATTGGACATAAAGACAATATGTGAGGAGTCATGCCGCCGCATAGATGAGTGCTCTTTCTGTAAATGACCAGCAGTGGGCTGGTAAAACAGAGAGTGCATCGGGGCAAAGGGAGGACAGTAGGACGACTAAAAGCACTTTAATGACATGGCTGGACTCGTGTTTCCTAATGATGCAGGCGAGATTAATTATGCTCCGCGTATGGGTCATAATTATACGAGCACTGATCCTTTCCACCGGCTCTGCTCAGGCACTCTCCGCCCTATGCCTTGAGTTTCAGATAATCCATCAACACATTCGCATATTCCTTTCATTGTGGTGTTATTTATTTATCTATCACGGTTGTATATTTATTTCTTTACGTTTGACATAAGTAAGAGGGGGATTTTAGATCCTGCAGAGTGATCACGTTACACTTGATGTTATGAGTTGGACTCTAATTCTGATATCACTAGCCGTAAAATAGCTTTTTTCTCAGAACATTTTAATCAAAAGTATAATTATAAGTGTTTTGACTATTTACATCTCTTTTTACAATTTTGGAATTGAAGCAAATAGCCAGATTCTACTTTTAGTGTTCATACATTTCTTGTTGGTTTTTGATTTGCATGAGAAATATATGTAGTTTCAGCATCTAACAGATATTGGAAATAAAAAAAATTGAGTTTATGACATCTTAAGATGAAAATTTTTCGCCATATTTGGTGCAAGTGAAGCACCTACATGAGCTAAAACAAATCCTTAAATTAAACATGTTGTCATTCCCATCACAAGAGATGAAACCTGTAAAATTCAATCTGTTGGTCACGCTTTTAGCAGGAAGTTGGACCCAATCCCAGAATCAAAAAGGGAGGCAGGTATAAAGAACAAAAAGCCAGTTGTAATAAACAAGAGCTGATAACAAAGAACTGGTTAACACAACAACAACAAAACAGAGGGATCAGGGAAGGTACTACAAAACAAAGGAACATACCGAAAATAAACATGGAAAAATAGAGTAACAGCAATAGCGGTAGAGAACACTGAGAAAAAGAAGGCATATGTACACACTGGACCAATCACATTAACAAGACACAGCTGGAGGTGGCAAACACACAAGGGTGAGGGACACAGGTGGAGAGAATCAGGGCGGGGTAAGCAATCACAAAAAGGCGGGATCTAAAGAGAGGAAGTGAAATCAGACAGAACAGTGTTTTACAAAATAAAGCAGGAATCAGAAAATACAAAACCCACCAAACTTTGACAACTTGAACCCTAAATAATTGTATTTTGAATAAATGTCTTGTAAATTACTAATGCCCAATCAGGTAACCCAATTGTGATTGAGCCTAAAACCCAATTATTTCTTGCATTTTTGTCTTTTGTGATATTCCTGGAAAAATTACAAGCGTCCACCTTTGGGCAGTGAGATAAAAAAACACTCCAGCAATTACTGCTTATAGTCATAGTTGATGCCCAAGACAAAAAACAAATCTTTGAGATTGTAGCTTTATAGACCATGTACAATACATTACATTGCATGTTACTTGTTAGACGCTTTTATCCAAAGCGACTTACATACTCAATACTGTGGACAATCCCCACAGGAGCAATTTGGGGTGAAGTGTCTTTCCCAGGGACACAACGACATGCTGACTGCAGTGGGGTTTGAACCTGATCCGAACACCAACACACTAGTCCACTGCACCACATGAATTGAATTGATTTTGTTTTTTCATATGCAAACTATTGCTTTTGTCATAAGAAACTATTCAGACATCTCAAATGTATTAAGTTAATATAAAGATGATGTTATATTTCACTATTGCAATCTGTCCTTCCCTTTTGCAGTCTCTTAATATTCATTTAGGGAATAGTGTGTCTATTGTAGATTAGTCATGTCTAATATTGTCAAGTACAGTTACGATATAACACTTAGTGGAATTCTTCAGGAACAAGCGAGTGATCCTCGGAGAGACATGAGAGGCCGGATGGAGGAAAAGGAGGCAATTTTCCTTGAGGATAAGTAGAGTCAGTACTTGATTTAATAAATCTCTATGAGATGCTCCCGTCGAGCATCCTGAGAGCTGAGGGGGGGTTGTTGGGGAGAGGGATGATGGGCTAACAGGGATGTCTTAATTCCTTGACATAAACATACACACAGATTAATGAAGCCTTGGGAGATTGTGAGGAAGGGGAAAGATTGCTTATTGATCCATATCAACATTTTCATGCTAATCCCGGCCAGGAGACAGAGTGTCTGGTATCAGAGTTAATAATCTGATTTCTAGGCTGTCCAGGACAATTCCAGCCAACGTGAGGGCCTAATCACAGCGCCGTCTTCCCATCTGAGAGCAGCTGCCTTGGCCCCTGCAGCACGTCACCCCCCCTTCACCACATCACTCCCCCGCCCCCCGAGCCCCTGGCCCCTGCCACCGGCTCGGACAGTGATGGAGCATATGATAGAAAGGCGTTGACAAATTTAAAAAAAATTAATTTCAGAGGAGATTTGAAGCAGAAAGATTGGTTGAAGACGATGGTGGTTCGCTAAGTGCTTGAAGCACAGCACTGACCTTCGTCTGTAAGAGTGCTCGTGGGATTCCTCTGCATGTTCCCTCTCTGTGAAGTTTGACCTCCTGAGCAGTTGGTGGTGACAATTCTTGAGCTTAGAGTTGCACGGTTGTATCTGGGTGAATTGCAGTTTGGAGACAGGAAGCCTCAGTCCCAATTCCCTCGGCCCTACCCCTAGTTTTGAAGTGACCTCGAACAAGTAGTGGCCCTATCGGAAACGAGCCAAAGGGGATAAGGGTTGAGATCTTTATGTAGGAAATGGGACACTACTCGTCATGTCATCAGCAGACAAGTAAATTACAACGCATTTGTGTCTCAATTTCTGCTAGATGAGCAGGGAAATAAAGTCTCACATAGGGAAATAATGGTAGCATAACGAACACTCACACAACATTGTTAACACAAATTCCAAGGGACATCGTAAGGAGGATTTGTTTTGGAAATGCTTGATATCGGGATCCAATAGAATATTTATTTGCAAAACATCCCAACAAATGTCCATTTTTTGAATAATTATTTGTAAAGATGTACCCATTTATGGGCTTATTTCACTGCACACAACAAATTCGCCAGTGTGAAAATCCTGGTGTTAGGGCTTTTCGGGGTAAAGTGTTGTGGTTTTGGTGTTACATTTAACATGATAAACACCACCTGTTGTTAATACACTATATAGTACAGGGTTGGATCATGGTGTTAAACATATTTAACCACAGATAGTGTGTTCTCTCAATCCGGGTACGTTTACATGATGTGCGTGAAATTATTTAGATCTCCGCCATCTTTTTGATGCAACCATCAGTCTCGAGAGACCGCAGTCCGTGACGGTAAGTTATCGTTATAAGAATATTTGTCTGTACTGGCCGTGCACCTGCTTGCTAAACGTTAGCTAGCTGGCTATTTAGCTAGCTGGCTAGTTAGCTAGTTAGTTAGTTAGTTAGTTTCAAAACCTCTGAAAAAAGAAATGTGTCTCTCAGAATCGAAAGGGAAAAACCTATGGGAAAAACACAAAAGCAGTGTGCACAATTTAAACCTATTAATGTTGTGTAATTAACAAGGATAAAATTATGTTTTTTGGTGGATGAGTACTGCAAATATAGCTTTAAAATCATTTGACAGTGAGGGGAATACGGTTTTATTATGAACATTTCGAGACCGTAAATACTGTTTTCACCCAGTGAGGGTTGACGCTAACTTTACATGGACGTTGCCGTTACACGTTCTCCTGGCGAGACCTAAAATAATCTTCGTAATATCTATCAAACTATAGATCCTACACATCCACTGGACGGGGATTCTGAAAGTACAATATACACTTCTCGCTAGAAATCGAATCAAAAAGCCAAACTATCCTACAATTTAGGATTTTCCACGCGTGCGTGCGTGCGTGCGCGATTAGACATCAACTAGTCTATATTAATGGCTTATACTTGGGGGGCACTGTTAATGGGTTAAGCTGATATTTGGTCTTCAATCCATTTAGTGAAAGAGAGGTTTATCCCCATGCACGTGTCAAGCACACCACACATTTGATTCCTATAAACAATACTATCTTAAAAGGTAAAGTATTGTTTATAGGAATCAAATGTGTGGTGTGATTGACACGTGCATGGGTAAAGGCATACTGATTTAGCGAAAATACATAATTTTGTACTTACTTGGGAGTCTTGTTGAAAGCCTTGTTCTTAAGCTTTTGCTAGACTAAAAACCACCATTGCCGTGTAAGTATTGGTCCCAAATATATTGCGCTCTTGTGGACAACGACTTTGGGACTCATACTTGCAATGGAGGTTTTCAGTGGGTTTGTTGTATTTTTGAGAACACTTCACCAGTAGATTGCATAAAGACATGACAAAGGAAGATCATCATTTTAATATTCATATTTAATATCTCTTGTGTGATGACATTATTTTCCAGAGCCATCCTCATCCTCAGCCTCAGGCACAGATACTCTTTCAGTCACTTCGCAAAGCAGCAGTGAAAAGGATTTTTACAGTGGCACTCTGAAACGCATCAGAAAAGCGGCGGAGGCTTTGCAGGGTCCACAATCCAAAAATGTGAGTACATGTTCAATATGTCATGTAGACCATTGTTTTACATTTTAGTGACGTGTGTCCATCTGTCCATCCGTGTGTCTGTACCAGTAGATTGCTCATAAACCTACTGCTTACTTAACGGGTGTGATTTTTGTTGTGTTTTGTTTTAAGCTGATAAAACAGGTTCTGCTGACCAAACCAGGTGGAAGTGATGTGCTGAAGGAGTATGAGGGAAAAGGAACAATTAGTCCTGCCACAAGAAAAGTGATGGTGAACATTCTAGTTGTAGACATGGTGGAGAGTGAGGGGTAAGATTCAATTCTTTGTATAGCTTTGCATGAAAGTGTCATGTATGTATAGGTTAAGTGTGGATGAAGTTGGTGCAATTGTATTTCTACACAAATTGAGTTCATTAAGTTTATATGTTCGAAAACTAACTCTATCTTAGACTTAAATTAATTAAATGTAACCACTGACTGTTTTTGCTCTACAGGAGAATCCCTCAGCGACTGACCAAAGAGAAGTATGCTCTGGCGATTGTTACCCTGTTTCCCTCGCTCCAAGATCCACATGGGAAGACAGGATATGTGAGTTATTCTTGATTATGATCCGAGTAGACTATTTTAGATGGCTTACATGGTTCTTTGAATGCTGTGGGATTTCTATAACATGCCACTGCATTTAAGAATTCCTGTAGTTATATGCATAGGGTAGTTTAATTCATTTGGGCGGCTATGGCTCAGGAGGTAGAGCGGATTGTCCAATGACTGCAGGGTTGGTGGTTTGAATCCCGGCTTCTCCTGTCCACATGTCGAAGTGTCCTTGGGCAAGACACTGAACCCTGAATTGCTCCCAATGAGCAGGCCAGCACCTTGCATGGCAGCTGCCGCCATTGGTTATGTGAATGTTTGTGTCAATGGATGAAATGTCAATTTTATCCAAAGCGCTATACACAGTAAGTGCAGTCCATTACCATTCCTCTTATGTCCTTTTCGGTCAGGAGCATTATTATGACGGTCAGAAAGGCGGTGGGTTTCTAGCGTGGCGACTGAAGTCCGTTCAGAGAGCGACACGACTTCCTGTGAGGTTCAAGGATTCAAGAATAGAAGAGAATGGAGGCCCCATGCTAAGGAGAGAGATAGGCCACTGTGATAATCATCCAGATGAGCAGAGATTTCAAGAGCTCATATCTGTGATGAACCATACAAACGACAGAGAAGTCATAATGAAGAAGATGAGAGACACACTGGAATATAGACAGCGCCTTGTCCACGATCCTGACAGATCCTCCACTGTCCTTTCAGTATTCCCGCGGCTGCTGGACACTAAAGGATTGGTAATATTTTATTATTCCTACACTCAAAAAACTGACTTTTTGGTGTAGTAAAATATATTTAATTAACTGTCGTACTTTTTACATGGTAATATCAAGATTCACAAAGAACTAGAATTTCTTAGGTAACATTTTAAATGTATACACCTTTTATTCATGTAATACATTTACAGTGTGGGAGGAGTACGTTTTATTATATATTTACTCATACTATTTAAATGATTTATAGTCACTGCTCATAAACCTTAAAATATTACTTACTAAGTAAATGTTAATCTAAAACCATAGTAGCTGTTTGAATCCGCGCATGCGTCTTGACAAGACAAGATACCCGCGTTTTTGGACGACGGTTCAGTTGGGTTTGCAGTTGCACATTTGAAGGCTGTCGGAGGAGCTGCATGGCTGGAAAAAGAAGTGTTGGTAAGTTATTGTCTCTCTGTTTAAGACTTATGATAATATATGTGTCTTTGTGCATAATAGCCTGATTCTTGTTTGCTTGAACCATGTTAACGTTTCTGTGCATTAGTTCACAAAGTTGAGAGATTATGTTTTAGATATGTTACGTGCTGTTAGCTAGCTAACCTTAACTGTAATTTACCAGATAATTAAAAAAAACACTCACATGCATCTAAAGAAGGTTCCACGTTTTATTTCACGTCTATAAAACTAAGGGCATAACAGTTGGAATAGCATTGTCAAAAGCAGAGGAGAGGAAAAGTAATGTTAGCTGAGTTAGCGTTAGCCGCAGTTTTCCAAAATTTGCTTTGTCATCCTGTCAGGTTATGGTTACAATGGATTTTTTTAAACATTAAAAAAAATATGTACAGAAACCGAAGAGGTTACAGTGCTTGCATTATGTCAAAGACGCCAATCTATTGTGTTGTAGATATATTAGCTACTGAAATTAGCATGCTAACTGACTAGCCCTGGCATGTCCTGATTTGTAGTACCACTTCTTACTCGAGAGGCGATAGCGAGTCACTGTAGCGCCAGTCTGCCCCAACATGAGAGGACGAAGAAGTCGAGTTGGCCAGAGGGCTTGTCCTGTGCGTTTTGAAAGTAGTTTAATGTAGGAGACATGTCATGGCCATTTCCACTGATCATAATTCCATTGTTGAGGTATACTAAAATAGATTTATACTGTGCAATTTTCCAAACTCACATTGGTTTCGCATACAGCATCTCTGTAAAGTATGTGTATTCAGCAGTATTCACTCTCTCCACTAAACGACTTGTTTGTGCTCCTGCCCCTCCCTGTGAGCCCAGTGTGCTCCGATTGGTCAGCTCGGCCACTCTGTTCGGACCAGCAAACTTAACATGTTGCTGCCGTTACAGGGTTAGACCCAGCGCTACCACTGTTTTCTCGTTTCTGCCATCAATAAATGAACGAAGCGTACACGGACCAAGCAATCCCAAATGAAGCTAATTCACAGTAAACACACACACGGCTTAAAATGTCTTATAATTATATTGTTGTTGTTTTTTTTACAGTAAGTTAAAGTATTTTTTCTGCAGTTTGAGACCTGTGAGTTAGTGCATCACTAATTATAATCCAGTGATATAATACATATTATTGTCAAATGAGCCATTCTGCATAATGAGTACTTTTTACTTTAAGTTTATTTTGATACTAATACTTTTGAATTTTTACTTAAGTAAGGTTGTGAATGCATGACTTTTACTTGTAACAGAGTAAATACTCTGTTATAAATATACACTGTGGTATTGCTACTTTTACTTTAGTAAAATATCCACATACTGTTTCCACCAATTGTTTAATTTTTTTTCTTCAAATATTCAATCAAGTCTAATTAAGTGGAAATGTTATATTCACGAAGTTCATCTGTCTTATTTACATATCTGTCTATCAACAGGAAGCATAGCAGTACAGCAGTGAGCCAGTGGAGTCTAATTGGAGTGATTGCTCAGGCAAGTAGAGTGATATATTATTACTGTTATTCTTCACTGCGAAATGTAATATAAAATTGTGGATAAATGTTTAAACCATTGTTTTAATATTACAAATTATGTCTGTTCATTTACAGAGTGGCCTTACTTTTAAGTGGAGCGGCTGGAGCCAGTTGAGGTCTAGGGAGGAAGACAGTTGACAGATTTCCAAGCTGGTCTCACCAGGGAGAACATGTAGGACTCTTTATATTATGAGATGGTCATGCAAACATTGCAACTTCACGACATCAAAACGTTTACAGCTCATAAAGCATTATAGATTGAATCATCTACACAGCGGTCAAGGCCGGTCAATACCATGCTTGTACTCAGATTGTCCTTGTTCATTTAAAAGTTGGAGTGCTCTTCACACACATTTGTCTAGATACCGTACACAAACTGAGCAATTAGGGCAAATTCTTTCATTTTCATGTCTTGTATGTAACTTTTTCTCGGACTGGATGGGATTAAGCTGACCCCAAAAGTACAAGCTTTGAAGGTGAACCTGCTGCCTTAAAGACATGGAAAATGTGTTCTTCATATGTACCTTCCACTGTCCATGTTGCAATTGCTCAGTTTCAGGGAGCTGTATCAATCTCTGTCTCCCCCCTCTGCCATTTTTTTCTTTCTCCGTATAAACATTTCTCCTTCTTTCTCTCTCTCACACGGATTACAGTTGTTGCCGTCTATTCATATTCTGTTATATGTTTTTTTCCCCTCCTTAGGTAAAGAAACGTTTGTATTGAATGTTTAAAAAGCACCACTCCAAATCTATGATGGAGTAGATTTTGTATTTTTTGATAAGTTAATGTTAATATAATGTTAATGTTGCATGCAGTTATTATAATGTTAATGTTGTCGGTTAATAGTGATTGAATTGTTGACAAAATAAAGTTGAATTGTATTGTATTTTAGTTGTGTGATTTGTATCAATGTATATTAAATGCATAGATTATTACATTTATTAGGTAACATTTTTCAAAAGTAAATGAGTAACAATTACGTAATTAAAGTGAGTAATATAACTTCAAACAAATGAGTAATTCAACATTTTAAACAGAAAAAATATGATAAAATCTACTTATTTACTTCATAACAGTAACTATTACAGATATATAATATTTACTTAAACATTTGATAACAGTGATGTTCCTGTCCATGAAGAAAATAATTAGACTTTACTTAATTAGTTCAAATAAATATAACGTGTAACTTAAACATTATTAAGTAAGATTTACTTAATATTTTCACAAATGTTACGTCTGGTGATAAGTACATTTTACTTGATACTGGAAAGTAAGTTCTACTTGATATTACAGCAGTAAAATATACTTAAAAAAAGTAAGTGCAAATACTTGCTAAGATTTAATCAAGTAAATCCTACAAGTCGTTTCTTTCAGTGTACTTTTGCTTATTATGAATGTTATTTATTAGTAAATCTATTTTGATAGACGTTTTAAGCAACCTTCAGTTAAATGGAGATGATCTACACCTGTGAAATTGGCATTAGTAGTAAATTGAAAACCTGATGGTGGTTCTTGCGTTGGTGCTGTATATGTGTTTTAGATTCTCCATCCAAACTACTGGAAAAGTGGCCAACCTCCTTCAAAGCAAAGGTCATCCAACAGGCAGAAATGCTGACTTCCACACCCTTGCTGAAGCGCTTGTTGTTGTCTGCCAAGAACCAAAGGGGTGAAGAACCATCACTGGAATCACCAGGTATGGTTTTAGGAACTGCATTGTCATATCATGTCATATTGCCTATTGTAAATTGTCTATGTGAGGCTGGAGGGAGTGTATGACCACACAGTTGGAGAATGCCAGGGTACAGTGGATTTGGAAAGTATTCAGGCCACTTCACTTTTTCCATACTTTATTGTGTAGTGAGACTTCATGTCTTGTATTTTGCTCGTACATGCACTATGAACTGTTGGACATTATACAGATGGGTAAAAAAAGTTGATCATTGTTCTCTTTTCTTACAGAGTGGGACAGTGATATGGCATCCATCCTCCTCCTTCTGCACCTCCTGTCACCCCAGCCTGCGGGAAGGAAGAAAACCCAGAAGATCAGTGTAGCTCAGGCCATTGACCATCTAGTCGTATTTCACAAGGTATGTGGCAGGTTTAAGAATGTCAGATCTAGCCACCAGAACTACTACAGAGAGCTGTCACTATGATAAAGTAGGACTAGGCTAGTGCAAATATAAACTATTCCTAAAAACACACTCACATATTACACACACATGCGCATAGTTAGCCATGTAAAATGATAATTTTGCTTGCCTTGTCCTTCAGTCCTGTATAGGGATTGGTACCGAGCCCCGGTATTAAACGGGCCCCGGGGCAGAATTATTAAAGACCGTGGTACCGTTAAGCTCCGACGTTATCGTTTTTTTTATCGGTACTGGAGACATCTAAAAAATATATGTCATATGTATTATTGCTACACAAAGATTATATTGCAGTTTTAGTGTCGCCAACTCCGTTTCTAATATGCAAAAAGACTGCAAAATGCGTCTATGATTATTTGTAGTATTTTCGATCTTTCCAATCCAGACGAGAGATCTCTCTCTCCCCCGTCTGTGTGCGAGGGGGCGGGGCAGTTTACACACACGCAGCTGCTTCATGCAGCAACACACACACACGGAGGAGATGGCGGAGAGAACGCGCTCCAAGGTGTGGTTAAACTTTACCCGTCTCGAGGTGGACAATGCTCGTTGCCAAAAGTGCAATAAGAGTTTAGCATGTAAGGGCGGTAACACGAGCAATTTGTCTAAACATCTTGCAAAAGTGCACCACATCCAGAAGGAGAAATGCACCGTTTTCGACTGTCTTTCTAGTAGCTCTGTAGCTCCATCCACAAGTAATGTTTTCCACGTCAGGTATGATGTATGCTAGCAGCATTACACGGAGTTAACTCAATTATACAAACATGGGTTAATGATTAGAGTTATTTATCTTGTTAAAGTTTCAGCTATTCTGTTTACAATTCTGTCATCAGATTATTTAATACGATTTGTTAACCTGTTAAGCCCGAGAGACCGCGGTACCGGGGCACTGCCGCAACATCTTGCAGGAAACAGTGTCTGAGGGCATGTTCATTTAATAAGACTATGAATGTTTTATATCCATGTAACGGGAAGAAACTCATCTAACTGATACATTTTTTTTTTTTTTTAAAAGAAAACCCACAATGCTAACTAACACTGAGCCTCTGAATTAGCAACGAGCGAAAAATGCTAACACCTTACTGCACCGAAAATCACTCACAAAACCTTATTATTTATCTTTTCACCACATCCAACACATCGATTCACATCGTGAGGTGACACAGAATCTATTGACACCACTGCATTATACGTATTTGCGACGTTATAAGCAAAAACGGACATCAAAACAGGTGACGCTAGGTAGCTAAAAATGCTAACATTTTTACCTTGGCTCTGTAGTCTCTCCAAAGTGGTCTTCAATGGCATTAAAACGATAAAAACGCTGCTTAAGTTAATCCATATGTTAATCTAATGTGTCTGTGTCCCTTTGAAATGATTTCTGATAATCCATAAGCATTAAAACTGCTTTTCCGTTTCCAGATGTCAAAGCTAGAGATAGGTTCACTCTGATTGAAAATTACATGCGCGAAGCCCCCACCTTTTCTCTTCACAACGTGTGTGTGTGGGGGACTCCCCCTTCAATTCTATTGGCTGTAACGGTCAGAAAGAGGTGTCAACCATCAACATTGAGCAAGGGGGGCCAGAGATATGGAAAATCCACCCAAATTACCCCAGAAGTGGTTTCTTTTTGCTAAATCTCTCTAAAAACGTCAAATGTCACTTGTTTTGCATCAATCTTGATACAGGGTACTTATTATATGTTGTACTTTGGATTCCAGCTTTTAGTCTACTAACCCATCATCCAAGGGTGGTTTTCACTATAAGTAAAAAAGATTTTTTGGACGGACACTATAATTTACAGTTTTTTACTATGTAAAATCTGAATTTTCTTTAAAATAAAAAACATCTATATTGATTCTGATCATCCAACTCACAGGTTTATCATTACTTTGAGAAAAAAGATTATTAATTTAACCCTTTTAGAAGGGAAGATATGGTCATTTGTTCTGGGAATGTCATTTTCGAGCCTGTGACCTGAAAACCAGGCTCAGGGCTTAACAGGTTAAAACACTGTTGTTTCTTTTGATGTGAAATATTATTTATTTAATTTAAATAAAAAGCAATGTTCATTTTGTTCACAATTTGTTTAGTTAATTTACCTTATTTTTTCTCTCCAAAAGAACCGATAAGAGTACCGTTAAAAGACCGGACCGATAAGCGGTAACGATAAAAGTAGTAGTACCGTTAAAACCTTAACGATACCCATCCCTAGTCCTGTAGGAGTCTGGATGAGCACCTTCAGAGCCATATCGACACTAGCCAGCCATATCTTCTTGCTTCAGGGACCAGCAAGGAGGCCATCGGCAATTTCTTCATTGTGATCGACAAGAAGCTCATCCCCTGTGAGGCTACCACTTCCTTAGCAGCAATTGATGAACTTTTTAAGCTTCACTTAATGAAGTGCTATGATCCAGCACTCAAAAGCATGTACACATTTCTGCAAACAACTGTCTATAACATAGATGTTGACACCACCAGTGAGAGCCCCAAGGTCAAGGAACTGAGAACTAAGTTTGTGAGTAATGTATAAGTGTTACATTTGCAGATTATTGCTTGATACACCTGGATCCTTAACTCGGCACCTTAAGCTTGTTCATGGCTTGTATCCAGGGAAACAGTTTAATTTGATATGCGCTCAGGATGGCTGCTCATTGCAGTTCAAACGTTTTTTAGGTTTTAGAAAACACTTGAATAAATACCATGATAAGGATGGGGTCGTTTCAAGCAATAATCCTTCATTACCAGTCCAACAAGCTGCTGGTCTCAGGGAAGACATTTTACATGTTGGTGATTCTGACATGGATCAAGATTTGCCAAATCAGCAGGCCAGTGGGTCTGGATATTCTATCTCTAACGATCAGTCTAAAGAAATGTGTGCATCTATTATAGCCAAATTACAGGGCAGTGGTGTTGCCAATAGTGTTATATTGTCCGTTGTTGAAAGCATGGAAGAGTATTTTGATGAAGTTCACACAAATCTGAAGGAACAAGTGTTGAGTGTAGTGCCTCCTGATAATGCCAGTCGCATCGCAGTTGAGGAAGTTTTCAAAAATGTACATAATTCTTTCACTGACTTTAACACAGACAGTAAATGGAGGAAATATTTCAGTGACAATGGGGGGTTGTCGTACCAGTCAAAGTGCACCTCGGTGTTCGATTCGATTCAAAGAGAAACAAAATCTCTGGAATATATGAACAGGTACCAGTCAACGACACTTTCATTTATGTACCCATCTTGAAGACCTTGGAGTTTATTTTCAAGAATGAGGAAGTATGTCAACACATTCATGACACCAGACACAGTGACATGTATCAGGACTTTTCTGATGGACAGTATTATAAAAAACATCCTTTGTATTCCAAGTACAGTAATGCACTTCAAATTCAAGTTTATTACGACGATTTTGAAACGGCAAACCCATTAGGGTCTAAACAAGGCATTCATAAACTTGGATGTTTATATTTCACTCTTCGTAACTTGCCACCGCGCCTGAATTCTTCTCTAATGAATATCCACCTCATTTCATTGTTTCACTCGCAGGACGGGAAAAAGTATGGCATTGACAGAATACTTAGTCCATTGGTTGAGGACATAAAAGTACTGGAACAGGGAATTAAAGTGTTGTTTGCTGAGCAACCAATCTATGGTACCATTGCACAGATTATAGGTGACAATCTAGGCTTAAATGGCCTTCTTGGATATGTGGAATCTTTCAGTGCAAACCATTACTGTAGGATGTGTCTCACTGACAAAACATCAGCTCAGACTGTGTTCACTCAGGATGACCCGCGTGTGATTTTGCGCACAAAACTGTTAAATTAGGAACTTTACAGTCATCTCATTCAGAACCCAGGTGAAGGCCATTGTTATGGTATCAAACGTAACAGCATACTTAATACCTTGACATACTTCAACATATGTGATAACTTTGTGTTTGACATAATGCATGACATCTTAGAAGGTGTAGCACAAGATGAAGTCAAGCTGCTGTTTTTCTATTTAGGTGCCAATTTCATTTCTCGTGAGGGCATTCTCCAAAGAGTCTATGCGTTCAACTTTGGCTATTTGGACAAAAAGAACCGTCCTACAAGGATAAACCTTGAACAATCTGGCAACGGCATTGGACTCAATGCCAGTCAAACACTGTGTCTTATTAGGAACATTCCGCTCATGTGATGTAGTCCCAGAAGGTAACAGACACTGGTATTTACTGTTGTTGCTGTTGCATATCATCAATTTTTTATTTTCGCCCAGCATTACTGAGGGAATGACAATATTTTTTAAACATCTTATAGCAGAGCATCATGGTTTGTTCAAAGAGCTGTATCCTCTAAATAATCTCATTCCAAAGCATCACTTTATGATCCACTATCCTGAATGCATTCGCCAAATTGGTCCGTTGGTACATGAGTGGACTATGAGATATGAAGCCAAACACAAGTTTAAAGTCCAGCATAAAAAACTTTAAGAACATAACCAAATCCCTTGCAAAGAAACACCAAATAGCTATTGCATATCACTGGGAATCCCTTGCCATCAAAGGCATAGAGTCTGGGCCTGTTAAAACAGAAATGTTGACTGATCTTGAAAATGGTGAGATTATTTCAGAACATTTCCAGCTTGATCTGTCCAGTGAAGTAAGTGTCACACCTTGGGTCAAATGTCAAGGTATTGAGTATCGCACCGGTCTTGTTGTCTGCTTAGACTTGATGGATGAGATACCAGTGTTTGGGCAGATTGTTTGTATTTTTCTGATGAGAGCTGAAATTCATTTTTTGGTATTAGACATGGAAAGTTTATTTGTTGAGCATCTTCATGCCTTTAATGTTGTTAAGCAGGATAGTCTTTCAGTCATCAAACCTGATGCACTGCAATTTCATAAGCCTTTTGATCTGCAAATGTCTGCAAGTGGCAATGACACCCTTTTGTATGTTGTTTTAGACAGCTATGTGCTGTAATTTGTATTAATCCCTCTGGCATTTGTGTGTGTGTGTGTGCGCGTGCGGGTGCGTGTGTGTTGTGGGCGTGTGCATGCGAATGTGAGTGCGTTTCAGTGCGTCTGAATGTGTGTTTGTGTGGATTATTGTTTGAATCAGTGTTTCTCTTTTTGACAAAGCACACTTTGATTTCCGATTCTGTGTGGAACCTCAGGAAGCAGTTGAGATCCAAAAAGGTAGTTTGTAGGTACAAACAACCTTTTTGAACCTCAACTGCCATAGAGGGTTATTTTTTATTTGTGTACATATACATTTTTGCTGTTGAACAATATTGAATGTTGGTTGAATTGAATATTGTGAGAATTTGTCAGTCTTAAGAGACATGCCACCATTCAAATAAAGCACTTGTCATATATGCTGATATCTGGAATGATTTATTGGTCATTGTAACTGTAATAATAATACCAATACACTACATTTGACACTAGATTAGTGTTCATTTTGAACTCCCAGAGGGTTGAGGCTAATGCAAAATGCAACACCAGTATAATGTGCATTCAACACTAGCTCATTTCTAACTCTTAAAGGTGTTAGATGGGATACATTGTTTCACTACTGTAGTGTTACTCTACACCAGGACAGTGTACAATTGCAACACTATTAGTGTACATGTTTAACTCTTAAAGGTGTTGGATGGGAGAAGATATATCACTACTGTAGTTTTACTCTACACCAGGACAGTGTAAAATTGAAGCTGCAGCCAACACTGTTAGTGTTGTTCTTATCGGTGTTGGTGTTCAGTGTTGGTGTTCACTAGGGATGTTAAGATTCACCGATTCACATCGGTGCACCGGCATAAACGTTCAAGATGCGAGTGCAACAGTTGAAAGAGTGCACATCGGCTACAGTTTGGGTTGAACTCGCGATGCATCGATTGTAGCGTCTTTGCATCGGTAAAAAAACGATTCATTCATATAATATCCTCTCATCTTGTCAGCACTCAGCAGAAACGATCTTTGATCTTTGCTTCGCACTACGTAGGCCGAGAGTCTCAGTTATCAACACAAATGGAAGTCGAGGAGAAAGAGAAACACAGCGCACCGAAAAATACCTACAGATCAAACGTTTGGCAACACTTCGGATTTTTCAAGAAAGACGGTCAACTTGAAAAATCACTCGCAAATTGTAAACGATGCCGTGCCGCTTTAAAGTACACAAGTAGTACGAGGAACTTAGCGACCCACATAAAGAGGCGACATGGGGTCTGCAGCTGAAAAGAAAAACCTGAAAGTAAGACGTATGAGTTCAATCACTCAGTGAGGTGTTAGGTCAGAGAGTGGTGTTTAGTTTACAGCAGCCTGTGACTGCCAATAATAGTTTAAATGTCTTCCTTACAATTGTAAGCAGTTATGAAATACCTGTTTGTGAAAGGTTATTTGTATTCTTTATTGTTCATATAGAAACCACACCACTGCTTTCTGCTCACTGGTGAGTTAGCCTATGAATGAGTGTTAGCACATCAGTCTGGCAGTTGTATGGGCATTGCACTATGGTAGTTGTTATTTGCACATTGTTAATCATGGGCAATGCATCCTTAAATTGTTTAACTGTGAGGTGTTATACAATTGTATTGTACTCTGGAGAGTTTTTTAAGGTAAAAAAGGTAAAAAAAAAAGCATCCCATCATGCTGTTTCTTTTTTTACCTTTTTTACCTTAAAAAACTCTTATATGCAGCAAATCATAAATTAACAAAAAAGTGCTTTACATATTTGGTTCTCTCTAAAGGACTTTTTTGTTAATTTATGATTTGCTGCATATAAGGAATAAAACTAAATCCTCTGTCGTACCATATTGAAGTATCATTATTTTGCATCGTGTTGAATCGCATCGTATCGCCCCGTATCGCATAATGTTGAATCAAATCGTATCGAACTGTATCGCAACAGGGGTGAATCGTATCGTATCGCATCGCCTGGTGTTTCAAATGTATCGTTAATGTATCGTATCGTTGGCAACATATCGAGATGCGCATCGCATAGGCCTCAGTGATGGAGATGCACATCCCTAGTGTTCACATCGTACACTCTTAGTGTTGGTATAGTAACACTGTGATTGTGGAGTTAATTTAGGTTGTTTATTCATTTATTTTCTATTTATTTATTTCAATCATGAAGCATTAAGATACTGGTTAAGTTGTGCAGATTGTCATGCGAAATAGGTCTCAGTTGGGAGGGAACCTTGGTTCCAGTATGTTGTTTCCCTTGGGACTCTTTTGATGAGGGACCGTCAGCCATCTTGAAAAGGCCAGTGAAATGTTTGTCACTTATGTTTTGATCAGCCACAGGGCACACGGGCAGCCGCTGAGTGTTTGGTTTACACATGTGATTATGGTGACAGACTTTTGTTGTGTATGCTCTATGTAATTTGTGTGTAATGTGTTTTCTCTTAGGTTGATAACTTAACTGTAAATGGATTTGTATGAAGAAAAGCTGACTTGCTGATACCATGTGCTTCTTTGAGTGGAGAAGAGCATGTTAAATAAACATAAATCCGAAACTAAAGTTGAGTGGTCACGCCCCGTGTTGTCTAGCCCTTTCGGTGGGAGTAAAACCGAACAGTGATAGTGTTATATTGTCAACACTTTGGAAAGTGTTCATTCAACACTTTGCTGGTGGTTTCCATACACACTCTTTCATAGTGTTACAATTAACTACATGGGTGTTGAATTTTAGATTTCAAATTTGCTGTGCAGTGATAGCTTTCAAGCATGTTACATTACATGTTACTTGTTAGACGCTTTTATCCAAAGCGACTTACATACTCAATACTGTGGGCAATCCCCACAGGAGCAATTTTGGGTGAAGTGTCTTGCCCAGGGACACAACGACATGCTGACTGCAGTGGGGTTTGAACCTGTGCTCCCCTGATCCAAACACCAACGCACTAATCCACTGCGCCACACGCCTCCCTGTTACAAGCCTTAGTTTGCAAAATTAGTCAGTGAATTTTCTTCTACCACTCCATTTAAAGTCTTGTTTTGAAGCACCTGAAAACATCTTGTTTGGGCCATCTAGAGGGCTCAATGAACAATACCTCTTAATCCCAAATAAAAGGAGAAACCCACATGTAGCGGAATACAAAATGGGTGATTGGGCCAATTGGGATTGGGTGATTATGCCTTACACTTGGCTAGCCTAACTGTTTTGCTATATTAAAATAACAACATAATGTTCCTTAAAAAAAATATCAATGTTTTTTTTTTTCAAGGTTCAATTTCAAATCCTAAACCCAACTGGATTTAACAAGTGTCTGAATCATCATATGAATTAATGTTGTGTAAATAATACCTTTCATACATCCTGCTTCATTTGCTTTTTTCCAAATATTGCCTCCTGGTCATAATGCCCCCCCCCCCCCCCCCGATGCAACTAGGGATGTGAGGAGACAGGGTGGGATACTCTGAAGAGGGCCAGCTGATGTGTCTTAGGCTAATATCCTCGCCACACATTTTTCTCTATTAAATCTTAATCACAGGCTTGTCGAGTGTCACTTGACATTTGCATTTTGCCAGGCGGAGCCGCGATGCACACGGCGCTCAGGGGTTGGACAGCTTCCTTCCACTGAGCGCTTTGTTCAATCACCAGCTCTCATCCTCAACAGGGTCGTGGTATCAGAACTCGCAATGATGAGACTTGGTTTTGTTTTTACAGTAGCGAATGGCTTGTGTAAGGCTCTAAACCAAGAAAACACTAAAGTTCATAAAGGCATATTTCTAAATAACACCAGTTCTAGCTTGTATCGACACTTTATGCTTTAATTTTGAGAAAAGGCATACACTTTCTAGTTGTGGCAAATGAAAATGGGAATCACAAAAGCAGAGGGAAAATGACAAGGACATGTGAAAAGAAGCCATCGAAACTGCTTTAACTTCTCTCAATAATCAATGTACTCATCTTGATGTTTACAAAGAAGAGTCAATAGGTGGAGAGGGAGCTTTGTGATTGGCTTTGATTTCTACTTCCAGTCCAAATCAAGCATTATTGTCTCTTTCTCTCTCTCAATCTCGATATGACATTCATGAGGGCAGATGTGCTGAAGGCCATCCAACACACACACTTTTTCGGTGGCAGACAGGCAGCACACAGAAATCATGTCAAAAGAACTTTGATGATTTTTTGGGAACACGTGACCAAACAACAGTACTTACACATGAATAAAACATGTGTCATTGTGTGTCAGCAACTGGCAGAGAACGTCTAAGAAGTCCCTAAACCCAGCAAAGGAATAGATTGACATGTAAAACCTTGTAGACGTGTTGTTTTTAAGCTTTTTATACAAATCCAACAAAGACAAAGAGTACACCTGAAAACATTGGGCAAAAAAACATTTGTTCCTTTTGACTCGCATAGGGAAAGAGACGTCTTTAAATCAACCGATTTGTTGAATCAACGCCCCAGTATGAACACCAACATGACCCTTACAGTATAACAATTATTTGGTCCTAAAAGTAAAAAAAACACTGTTTGCCGAATTCAAACATATTTTCTTTGTTGTAAAGAACTGACATTTAGGGTTAAACAACACTTGCATATTGTTTACAGCAAACATTGATATGGAAGATGCAGGTACGTTTATACTCAATACTTGAACTAACTTTCATATAAATTAACAAGACGAGCCCCCAATGCAGTGTCCAGTTATCTTCATGATTTCTGGTTCTGGCGACATATTTACCCTGATGACTGTCTCATCTAACACAGCGAATAAAGCATATTTCACAAAATGTTGAACTTTTCCTCTAAAGGGGGACAATTTGATAAATAGAAGAATACAAATATGTTCCAGTTGAAACCCAAAACAAGTTTTAACCTGAAAATTAGCAGGATATATCACTTCAGGGGCAAATTATGATGCTTTTTTTAAAGAAATCTTACCAACCATATTCATACTGTATCTAAATGCCTGTTTTGATTCCAGAACAGCCGTGAAAAGCTCCATTTAACAGTGGATGTGGTTTCACTATGGTAATGTGTGTGTACTGGATTTGTTTCCGAGTGACTGTGTGAGTGTTTAGGTGTCTGCCAGTAGTGTGAATAGCCTCTTGCAGCGCCTGCCAGTAATGGCGATACTTTGACAGTAATATTGCCAATAAACAAACAAAACCCTGCCTCTCTCATAATCTGTATCTGTTTGGGAGAGCATAATGATGTGATAGCGTGGCCCGGTTTTCCATTGTGCTGCAGCCTTGTCATGGTGGCTCAGGGGAAGACTTATCCATATGAGAGGCTTAGGGAAGCCTGTTCAGATCCGCCCGGATTAGGCCCAGGCTAATACACTGGGTCAACAGCATGGTTCTCCTAATGAGACAGGTGTACAGTACTTACAAATGTCTCTCCACATAGCCGAGGCTCAAACAAAAGCTGATATCATCCCTGCCGGCTTAGCCCGACTCATATGATATCCCCCAGTAGTGAATACAGTCGCTGTATCAAACATCCAACAAGCTCAGAGTTGATTTGTGCTGCACAGCATGATGGGGAATCGGGATGCCCATGGCCATTTTGGGAAAATAAGAAATAAAACCGTATCAGGAGGATTCACAATGTTTTTTTGTCTCTCTTTGTCTCTTTGAAGCTGTAGCTAAAAAGTAACTGGGGACACTGTGCTTTGATCTGTGGTGCTACAATGCAGAGGTCAAAACAATATCATGTTCTTCCCTTTTAAAGTACAAATATTCCGTTTCAAATAGCCCATAACAAGGAAGAGTCCTTCATTACAATCTGACCAAAATAAACTGTTTAATTAAAACTGTTTAATTAGTCCAAACTAGGGGTTAGTCCCAGTCCAATGGATCACTAGATACATATTAGGGTTTATAAGATGATTACTGGGCTAAGAAATCACAAAAACAAAGTTCTAATGTATAAAGTTGAATTCTTTTTTTACCTTCTTTCATCCATAAAGTATTGAATATTTCTCCGAATAGCAAACCCTTCTTATAAAAAGCAAACAGTTGCTAATTTATATCCAAGTTACAAACAAATGACATAATTCATTTGGAGTTGTATTTTCCGGCTCCCTGATGAATGTATGTTCAATCATTTCTTTCTTTTAGCACTGTTTTTGGTCTCCTCCAACTCCCACGGTTAATATCTGTCTTTTTAGCTGCTCAATGTCAAAATCAAAATAGAATAATAGTAAAAAATATATATATCATCACAGCTGCATTTACTATGTGTTGTATTGTATAAGCTTATTCCATGTGTTTATTCTAGGTCAAAACTTAATCTGACAATTTAAGTGGTCAAATTCATGTTGTAAAAATATATGGAAAAAAAATAATGTTTGCCTTTTAAATAAAGAGGAGTATGAATGTAAAAGAACATGTGAAAAAATATCATATTTGAAGCCAGGAATTAATTGTATATTTAAAGATTAGGTTCATTTGTATCATGCACAAATACAGACCATTCAATAGAACTTAGTTCATCTTCAGTCGAGGTAACTGGCACATTTCAGCTAATAACAACCACAGTTTGTGGTCTTTTCCATCATCGATTCATTGTAATTAATGTGTAATCACATGATTCATTGTGTGTATGGTTGCTTGGATACAACTAAGGGGCTGATCTCATCCCTTTCCTCCCACTTGAAAAGCCTCTATCACGCTGTGATTTGTGTGGCAAAGATGAGACAAACAACCAAAGTAAAAACTGTCATGGTGGCTTTCACAACCTCCAGGTATTTGATACTCATGAGTTGCATTTCCCACTTTTCTTTACCTAACCCTTCTCATGAACCTTGCTCACAATCCATGAATCAATTGTGTTGCCTTCAACAACCACGCTCCCCCCCAACACTCCCCTTCCACCCTGCGTCCCCTGCTACCCCTCCTCCAGCCGCCGCTTGTCAAAACATTTGTGAAATCCTATTTTCCTTTAATAAAGTATAGTTCTGTCCTGCAGATGTATGCTTGGATAACATGTCATACTCTGTCTTTGTTGAGAATGGTGCCCCGCTGATGTTCTTAGGCAGTGAGAAAATTGCCTTATTGAAACACGTTGCTCAGAGTGACTATAATGCCACACTGAGGGCCGGCATTATGCACATGACATATTCAGGACCTTGGAGTAGAAAAACTATGAATATAAAGTAATCACTGAAGGCACCTACATGTTTCTCTACCATGATAGCTTTGCTTTCCCTCTAACCTTTGTCAAATATGATGATTTCATGATTTTAGACAAAGCCATTTTTTTTTCTGGTCCGAGCTGGCTGCTACCACAATGAATTATTTCTTGCATCTTTGTAAGGCTCTCTCACACACACAACTGCGCACACACCTGATGTCCTGAAAATACACATGACCAAACTGCATTGTCCATTATGTTTTGGAATGTTACGAAACATATTTTCGTCATATTTACGTCTGTTTTTGACGTATCACATAATATGTTTCTAATCAATGTCGATTATAGAGGTCAACGGATTGATGGGTAAAAAAACAAACATTGGAGACCCGTTTTAAACAAGTCAACGTTGTAGCATAGTTAGCGTATGCCTAATGTACTTCACTTACGTATGTAGCTTAAGTAACATTACTGAAACTACGTGTTGGAGCTGCAACAATGATTGTTGGAAATAGTTTTCTTTAAAGCGTAATTGAGAATGTGCCCATATTGGAACTTTCTCCCAGGAGACCACTGATAATGAAACAAAGAGGTCAACATCGTGATATGTTAATTTGCTTTTTTGGGGGTTCTCCCTTTCCTGTATTTTGTTTTATAGGTTTTTGTGCATGTAAATGGTCTGCAAAGGCTAAAATCCTTAAGTTTCCTCCAGAAGGAGTTTCTCTCCCACACACCCCCCCCCCCCTCTGCCTGAAGCACCTCCATTGGACTCCTTTGTTTGCCTCCGTAACATAGTGACATCACAATGTAGCACTCACGCTTCTATTGGCTAGCCCTCCAACACAATGTACCTCATAGGCTAAGGGGCGGGACATCTCTAAGTGGTTGACCAATCACAACAGAGCCGGCCAGCTAAACAACCAGAGCAGACTGGCTCTGGTTTCAGACAGAGGATGAAAAGGGCACAATGAGAAAAATAAAGCAGCATTTGAATACAAATATGAGCCTGAAAATGTGCATTAAATGCTCCTTTAACATAATACTTTGTGTATCAAACATAAACATTTTAACCCAAACATGGATCTTTTATTAAATATAATCAAGTATGCTAGTTTCTTTCCAATTAACAACGTTTACCTTGTGTTTAGAACTGAATTGTAATTGAGAACGCAGTTTTGTCGTATGGTAACACACACACTCAAGCCTCAACGGCTTATGCTAATGAAGATAATTAAAAATATTTGTACACACACCCATTTATAAATCAATACATTCCTAATTATTAGATACACCCTCTTTTGAAAAATTGATCTCATGTTGTGCACGGACCTGGAAATAATGCTGCTACGTTGCAGTCAGTACAGGCACTTTGAGTTTAATGGGCCAGGCTTTGTGTGTGTTTGTTTATGTGTGCATGTGTGAGCGAGAGAGAGAAAATGTTCCGGGGAGCTGTGTAAACAGAAATACTAAGCTACCCCAAGAGTGCACTTTCTCTGTGAAGTTAAGAGCCGGGTACACATGTTTATTACAATTTCAAACAAAATGCAAATGCCATTAAACAAATGGGGCTGAGGCAAATTAGCCAGGAATTTAATATTCGCTGGGTCTATGATATAGGACATCTTGTTACGAGACAGTGGTCTGAAGTATCACTCGCGAGCTGAGCCTTTCATCCAGCCGGCTCTCTTGAGGATATTTGTAATTAGCATCATTTGCCTAATACTTCAGGTTAATTAGAATATTTAATTGAATAGCTCTAATCTTCGGAGATGACTATATTATAATCAAATTAGCACCACCACTAGGCTGGCTATTGAACGTGGCAGACTGCCTGGCTCCTGGTCCCTTATCTGCTCCATCTCCATAGAGCATTCTCACATACTTAATGGTCCATTTGAACTATGCTATCAACATTTGATTATTCCTGAACAACAAAAGGCAGCCACACAACCAGTAGGCATAAAAGAAGAGATGATAAAGAAAAGCGCTATGGCTCCCATATGGCATGTTGGGGGAAAGCGCTCGCTCTGTGTGAAGCAGCCGAGCCAGGCGGTGGGGCCTTGCGAGGCCATCAGGGAGAGGAGTCTACTCTCCTCCAAAGCCAAGTGTTTGCCAAGATAAGCAGATGAGGAGACATATGCTTGAGAGGCTTCTGGAGAACTATTGAGAGACTTTTAGTAGTCGAACCAAATGAAAGGCGTTCTGTGGTATTTATTCCGCAGAATACAGTAACTGTTTTCCCTTTATATACCTTTACTGGGCATGGATAAGTAACAGAAAGTATGTAAACTAATTAAAAATGTCTGATAGCTTTCTGCTTTCTCTAGGTTTAAGTACTCAAACCAGATGAAAGGCCTTCTGTGGTATTATTGCGGCTGTATACAGTAACTGTTTTTCCTTATACCTTTACTGGGCATGGATGACTTACATGTCGATTACCTTAAAATGTCTGATAGCTTTCTTCTCTTGTGAAAAGCATCCTCACACATACTTTTTAAAGTAGCTGTTCATTATGAATAGAGCACTTACACTCCATTATCAAACGGAATCAGTCATCCTGGCTCTATTGTACTCAAACAGTCTTATGCTCATACACAATGATCTGTCTCGCTGCGAGAAAAACAAACTAATGAAAAGCTAAATATTACAGTGCGTTCAATTGCAACAAACAGATGGCAGCTAAATTAAAAGAAATTACATATACATTATCTTCGCTTTATGGCGTCGCTCTAATCGAGGCGATTATAACTCCTACCTTTCTGCTCTATAATGAAGTGAATTAATTCATTTAGGATGGAACGTGTTGAAATTGTACTTGCCAGTATTTTGTGTTTAGCATCTCAAGTGATAATTTTTGACAGTGCCATATGTTTCGCTGGCAATATTTCTTCTTGGTTGAGTTTTATTACATAATTTGATTTGTCCCGGCGCTGATTTCTTTATATATCTGCAAATGAACTCTTGTCGCAAATAGGTAGCCATATGCCACGAGGATGCAGAATAGAGGGTAAAAGATATTCCTTAGGCTTTCCGTTAATTTGTTTTCCTGGCTCTGTCTCACATTGTATTGCAGCTGATTGTGCACTGTGGCTATATTAAAATGATAATGAATAAATGTATCATTAATTCAACCCCGCCTTCAGTGGATCCATTGCCACTAGGAGGAATGAAAAAATATAATTGCGTTCTTGTTCCCTTTCAGTTCCACACGTACTTTGAGTAAACAGAGAAAAAAAGCAATGCAGCAGGTCATCATGGCACCTTTTTATCTGGGATTAATATAAAAGAAAGAGATAATTCCTTCATTGCAATCAGTGGGTCATCTTTTAAATAACTTCCTTAAGTGTATTTTTACAGGTTTCCATTTGTGTAATGATGTTGTTGTGCCTATTGTACCATTAAGCACCATTGTAGCTATTATTATTATTATTATTATTATATCCCATCTGCCTCTGCTCCACTAGACAATGCCAGTCAATGAACACCCTTGCATTGACTGTCAAACCTTATTGTTGAATATGGCATAAAGACTAATTACATGTGTCTGTGGGTGTCATGTTGTCGGGGGTTAGTGGTGCTGACATCCCCCCTGTGGTGGCAGAGGACAGTGTGATGCGTTTCTAGGCTCCAGCTCTGTAAAGCGGACCCAACGCTTCTCGCCACCATTTTCAGAGTCGGACCCCCCCAGGTTTTAAATTGCCACGCAACGGATGCGGAGTCGGAGGTAAACGTTGTCTGAGCAGCACTTGTGCATTTTAATCCATAATGTTGTCATTTTGGAAACAATGGCGCGATGATTGGCATACCTCTTCAGCCTTGAAGAGGACAGTGTATGATTGGCACCATTGCTCGTCAGGCGATTAAATCATTTACAAATGCTCCATTAAGGTGTCGGTAATAGGCAGCTTTTCAGCACTAACATTTTATTTTTCCAACAAAGCCATTCTTATTGGGAATTTGGAAAAGAAGCAGCAAGGCCTTCTGATGATTGGGAGAGCCTTTTAAGTTGTTTCCGAAAAGACACTCACAATGATGTTGGCATAGTAAAGCTCCCTGTGCACCGTCTGACAAATTCACACAACATTTTATCCTCTCCTTCCAGTTGGAAGTGAATGAAGCACTCACACACATATGCCGAGTGTACTTCCTTAACTTTACTCGATAATTAGAAGGTTCAACATGTTTGTCCAAGGCTTCCTGGGTTGGGACCATTCCCACAAAAATCCAGTGTTCTCATAAACATTTCAATTTTAGAATATATTTGGGTGATTAAAGATGATTAAAGTCAAGCCAATTATATGAAATACTTAATTATGCCAAACTCGTCACAGTTTTATTTGGGAAGTGTGGTATGCTCGGATTAAAAGCAGTTCAAAGCGGGACAGTCTTGATGCCAGATGCTTTGATATTAAATACAACACGGTACACAAGACTACAAACCCTAACCCTATTACAGAGACACAAAAGGATATAATTCAAACCTTTATAATACATTTTCTGCAACAAAAGTGCACGTTTCACTGCAAACATAACCTGAGACTTCCTCTAAAAATTGCATCTAAAACTCCTGAAATTCTACAGGGAGAGGCAGAGTGAAAAGAAACCTCTGTGATCTATATTAGGATTGTTTTAAAAAGCCTGCAGCGGCCTACTCCGTGATGTCCGAATCAGTAAGACCCCAGTGTATGGTCAGAGGCGCTTTGATGCTGGGTTTGATGGAGTATGTCAGTCCAATCAGCCCAGCTTCCAGAGTCTGATTGGGTCTGCCAGCCGGAGAGGCAGCCCTGATATTAGCTCTACAGCCAGCTGACAGCCGGCATAGAGAGCAGCTCATACGACACACAACAACAGAGCCGGCACACTGAAGGGGGCCACACTTTGTCTGGGGGAGTGTAAAAGATAGTGGAAGAAATGTAAAGAGGAGAAAGTGGTTTTCAAGCGCCAAATGTAGCTAGAGTGACCGGAGAGAAACACTTAACTCTCTTCACCTCTCTCTGCTGTTTTTTGTTCTATGTTACATACCAAGAATTACATTGTATCATGGCAAAACACATTCAAGTTTTTTTGTTATATGAATGTCCAAAAGCAAACTTGTTTTTTGGTTCTTGGTTTTGTGAATGTGCAAAACCTGTATTCTGTACCCCATGTTTTGCAGAGATTAGCTTAATTTCCTCATTGGTCAGACAATCCTATAATACAGGTTTTCATTCCTTGATGGTTTAAAAGTCATCCATGGACAGGTAAATATGCATTATAGTATCGACAAAGTGACATTAATTACTTCTGGAGTCAACTTTCCTTCTACTCTTATGGATACACTTCTATAACACGTATATGTATTACTGTATATAACGGAAATACAAATAGACCTTTTTGGAATTTGCCAGGAGTAGTGCTGCAAGAAACACCTACATTAATTGTATAAAACCATATTTTAAAGCTTGAATTTCTGGGACCTTATCAGAGATATCTACATATTATGAATGATTTTGGTTCTGGTATTCGTCTGTGATCCGAGTAGTTTTGACCAATTTCGTTTGAGTTGCCTTTCTGTAGGTAGATTAGTAAACCTCAAATTAGACATCAGCACACACATTCATGACCTGTTATCTCAAATAGCATTGAGACAAATCCATCTCCATACTGTAGGTCTTTGGTTGCTTGCAGGTAAACCGTCCTTTCGGCAAAAAAGAACGCATTTGCTAGAATGCATCCTGGGAACCCATCAGCCATTGTCTGACCACGATATATCGTTTAATTGCCTTTTACATTTAAAAAATATTTATTTGCTTAAAAACATGAAACAATCCAATTGTAGACTTCACTTCTCAACTCCAACTCGATTCTCACGTCTCAATTTGCTAATTGAACAATTACCGGCTCACTGAAGAGCAAGTCTTGACTCGGATATCTACTTGCTTCTCCGCAAACTAGTTAGCATAGCAAGTAGATATCAGCTGTTGCTAGCACAGACTAAGGTAATGAGCATAGTTCAAAAACATGTGATAGACAAGTCTATAAAATGTGAAAGATTCATTAATGGGACAAAAACAATGCTAAGTATATTTCTGCAGCTATCAAAGAAGGTCCAGGGTCTCTGGTAGATCAAACATCAGATCATAAGGGTTACATTATTGAGATCCGCTTGTATGCATTCAGAAGAGTAAGATATTATGTATCGCAGATTGTGGCGTCGACAAAGTTGGCTGAAAACATGGAGCTTGGTTTGTGCAAAACATCTCTTGCAGGCATGCAGGGAATTTAAAGGCTTTGCAAAAGTTCTGGGGGAAATTTTCTCCAAGGTTTATGAGCCATATCAGATGAGTAGATGACCCAAGTTAATTATTATTGAATTTGTTTTCCCTGCTCCACTGATACTTACCTCTATCCTGATGCAACAGTGACAGTGGGTACTCTCATTAAAACAAAGGATGTGGCTTTCTCAAGAGAATCGTCTGTTTTTCTTTTCATGTGGAAATTTCAGTCTAAAACTATTACGCTTTTCATTTCAGAACAACAATATTACTCTTAATATTCTATGTGATAATGGTAGTATAAATACATGTAGGACAGCATTGCTCCGTGTTTCCATGGCAAAACAACTATAGATGTTTTACTCCTTCAGTAAATATGTAAGTTGACAAAGCTGTCAGAGCTTGACGTGAAGAATGAACGCTAGTCGAGGCAAATTACTCTAATCAAATGCATAATCTTTAAATTAGTTGATCAGGCATGTAATACAGTACAAGGAAGTCGCTGCAATGTTAAGGGGCAGAATGCCTTCTGTTCCGACTAACAAAGAGACATGACATAAATTGTCATGATATAAAGATCAGCTCTTGCTCCTGTCATGATTGAATGCAAAACAGATGAAACACAAGCCATCTGTAGCTTGTCACACTGGAGCTCACCAACTTAACTGAAGCAAATGTTGTGTGCTCAGATGTGTGTTTTATGAATTAACAAGACTGATATATCTCTGTAATGTGTATTGGCAGGGGGAGAAAAATGTTGTTGAATGCATTTTTATGCCACGTACTACTGCAAAGACAAATAAAGTGGAGTATGAATAGACGTGTCCGCTGCAAGGGTAAATAAATGTCCTAACAGTGATAGTTTCCAGCTTCATAATTGAGAAATGACTGTGGGCTTTACAGAATGACATAATTTGACAAAAATAAACAAAGAAAAAAGAGTTCAACATTGGAGGCCCCCAATGGATGTCCATGGTTGAACGTGTTACAATATCTAGATGTTCATTTTAATGAGAAAGCATTAGGATGATGAAAATATTTCTTGATTTCTTTCTCACTTCTTGTTGGGTAAAGGGTTCACAAGATAAACCTAACCCTAATTTAAGTTTATAGGTTGAGGTAAATGGTATGATATTACCTTTCTTAAAGGTTAAACAAGCTGTGTCAAGTCATTGATGCTAACTTCACCTAGGAAAATACCAAAACTGACCTTTTGCAGCTTTAACATGACAATGGGTTACTTCCTCCCCGTTTAAAGGTGGGAAAACAACACACAGGGCCACCCAGACAGAAAGGGATGACGGAGCATCCTGTTCACTGAGCAGCACTGAATCACTGTCATCCTCAAGAGGTCTAATGTAAGCACAAAAGAGGGAGCCTTGCAAAAGCTAAGACTTCACTTCACCCTTACTGTCATCATGTCTACTTTACATTTGAGGAAAACAAATCCCAACCAAGAAACTGGCTAAGCTAAGACACTTGTAAAATGCAATATGCTTTGTATCAAGACACATATAAACCAACGGGTGTGGGTCAACCATGACGACCAATTGGGAGCAGGTAAATGGAAGAGTTGTTTGATCTTGTCATAAAACCAGAGAAAGTTTTGTTCTTGTCTGCCGATGCTGAAGAAAAGTGGTTAGAGAAAAATTTGGACACCTTTTTGTGGTAGCAACCCAAGTAGGTTTGAGTTAGAAGTGTAAGCTGGACAGACATGCAAAATGATGATATGATAAGATGAAAATAATGGCACACTTCAGATAGAATATTGATATCAACATAAATGTAACAAGACGGCGCTTTGGAGAGTAAGTCTAACTGCTGAGTAACCGATATCTCATTTCCAAACAACGTTTTGTCCACATTCCGTCTTTGCTCCGGGACAATATGTAGGAGCGTTTGTCATTGTGTTATCAGGGGATGATATACAGCCTAGCCTGCAGAGAAACATGTGTTGTTCTTTAATCTAGAGTGCATAGGCCAGTATTCATGGCCAGCAGCTGGAGAAAATCACGGGAGACAAAGAGTCCACCGTGGAGAGAGGAGACATACTGCCTGCCTGCCTGCCTGGCAGATGCTGGTTCTTGTTATCAGCCCTCTCGCCACCTTATTTATGTGGTGACTTACAACCTGACACCCTCTTTTTCCGCTCGCACACTGCATGCTCCTTTGCCCACACAGACACATTTTCATATGAATAAATGTTTTGTTGCTCTTGTTGTCGATTGATGTTGTACTCCGAAGCACATTCTGGTATTGTACCTATACACAAACAAGAAACCTTTTTTGATGATTAATGGGAATGCTTAACTAGAGGAGCAAAATACGTAAAATAAAAACAACATACTTAAAGACCTGTAAACAGGCAAAAGCCAAATGAAAGGGCAGGAAAAGTGCACTTTTGGCAAAATTACAAAAAACAACCTTATGTTTAAATGACAGGGATAACCTTTAAGGTCCCAAGATGTTGACTTTTCAAACATGCAATACATTCAGGGACATTTCTGTCTTGTTCCTTTTGACACATGCTATGGCATGTTGTTGGAAGGGCTGGATGTACATTGCAGAATATGTCTCTTATTATTTGCAGAAACATGGCGGTTGAGGACTGTTTTTATTCATTTTCTTGAGATGTATTTAATGTTCAAAAAGTTTGCGAGGCCAAGGCATTGGCTAAACCATAAAGAGGTCATGGATTCAGATACGTCATAAGCAGAGTCTTGTGATTGGTTTTCCCACTGAAGTGAAAGCGCCTTTTGTGAGACATACGCAACTCTATAAGTACTTACGTAATGCTTCTGTCATTTTAGACAACAGTACATAATTGACCATTTCCAAAAATGTTCCTTGGGTGGGAAGTTGGCAGTACAGATTTCCCTTAGTATTGATCCCTGTTCTTATTTCTACACAAACCCATGTAGGAAATGTTTTGGAACATTTCAGGAATAGACTGACGTGAATATCATAGTATTACAGGGCATGTTGTAAGTAACATGTAATGTATTGACCCATTAACTACAATGGATAACATTTGTTAAATCACTGTAAGAGCTTATTTTTGCAATACCTTTTTAGAGGTTTTTTTTATGTGCAAGGAAAAACTGAATGCAGGTGTTCATAAGCATGCCCTGCTTCTAGGTACAGGATGACTTGTAGTTGCGTTGTACAATTGCAATATCTGTAACAGCTCCCATTGGGTCAGAAACAGGAAAACATCCGCACAAGCCTCTCATCTCCTCTCTGCCTCATATCCATATATTAGTTTCTCTTTTACGCCCCAGTTTCACACTGCTGCTCTCTTATTGACAGGCCCCTACTGTGATATTTATGTCACATATTTAATATGGACATGGGAATGATTATCAAATCCATACTTGCCAAGAGAGTCCGATCGGCCTTAAATAATGGATGAGCAAGGATGCGACTCAATTTGTGAGGCCGCACAGAAAGACAGGGCAAGTGCAGCCATCGACCCCTCCGCCCATCCCCATCGCTTTCTCCCCCTCCGGAACGTCATTATTCTGGTCGATCTTTTCTCCCCTCGCTTGACATCATTCAATGTAATCATCCTTCAATAAAAAACCTGCTTATAATAAAAGGAACAACCCGGGTCAATACACGGAATATGGAGAAGGATGACCGCGTGGTAGGAGACAGCGTATAAATGGGCCTCTTTATCAAAGCCGATAGCCGCCTGGTGCCTTAACAGGAATTCGACCGTGGCTGGAGTTATCATTACTGTTACCTTTTGTATCATCGCGTGTTTGCGCTCTGTGAATATGAGGAAGAATGATGGCTACATTAATGAATCAATGGGCTAATGAAGCAGCCATTGTGTTGGTTTATTGAAATACACTGAGGGGAAATTGAAGACTTCTCTGAGCTCAATGATCTGCTGTCATTTTACTGGATTGTGACTCTCACCCGTAGAAAAGGAAGAAAGGATGTCAACATTTTCTAAAATAAAGTGATTGGCATCTAACAGCTTCAAACAAAACTGCTTCATGTGCAAGGGAAAAAGTGCTAGAGAAAAAGAAAAGAACAAAAAAGGTCACACTTTTGTCACGCTGCTCTTCAACTACACACAAGCCATTTTGGACTGAGGATAGTTCGAGGGTCAAATTAGCTGACAGGGTAATTTTGTCAGGGCGACATCATGCAGAGCTGCTGATTATCCCTGAGCTAGCATCATTTTTGTTTATAAAAAAATGTTAATTGCCTGTTTTTACGAGTAGGAAAAGATTAAAAGTTAATAGGAGCGACTAAATAAACACAATGCAATTGCATGAGGCTGTAGAAGATGGTAATTAATTTGTGGCCACCCCTGAGCTAATTAGCTAATATAAAGCAGGAAAAAAGGAGTTAATGAGGCTTATTGTCACTGATACACAGAAAAAAAGTTTAGACTAATGAATTTATGAATGCGTGAGGAAATCAACCTCATGCTCGCTACAACTTTCACGTTGCGAGGGGATAGTTACCTCCTGGAGATGGAAAACTTAGTTGGATCACCTTTGATGTGCCATGTAAGAGTTTAAGCGCTATATAAAAAAAATTCCATAGCTCTATTTGAGTTGGTGTGTGAAAGCAGAAACAGAAGTACCGCCTCCATGCCGAGCGGGAGATGGCGGACCATAGGAGGGCCCATACCAGCCCAGCGGTGCGTTTGTTTTGTGAATCCTCAGGGTGAAGCTGGTCTGAGGATACAGCAGCGTGTGTATTGGGAGGTCTGGGGAGGTCAATTTGTCTGGCTAAAGGGAGGAACAGAGATAAATCATCTGCTGCAAGCTTCCTGTGAGGCTCATGGTGAGAATAACCCAGGGCAGTTGTTCCCAACCTGGGGGGGACACAAGGCCTCCTTGAGTTTAAGGTGTGTAAGGCAACTAATAAAGACATATACACAGTTAGCCTACATTTCTATATTCCACTTATTTTTTTATTTTTTTTGAGGATAAGGGCACGGTGAAGATCTTAAATCCAGCCTTGATTCCAATCAAAGCCTTTCAGGCGCCTTGAAACGTTTTGATTGGAATCATGTTTGCTTTTGTCAGTAGCCTAGTTATTAATTTCTGGAAGAACAAATAGACCTATTGTCTTGCAACATGCCAATCCCAAAACACACTGGCATCTTCACCACACCTTTCATATCCTCCACTGAGTCCTGAGTGATAGGGATGTCACTTCCCAGCATGTTTATACCTCTAATATCTGCCTGTCTCACTCTATTATCCACTGATGTTCATTTCAAGAACAGCTTATTATTTCACTTTCTACTGTGCTGACCGCAGAGGACATTACTTACACTCAATAGGGTCACAATGGCATTTAGTGTTGACACTATGGACTAAGGTTCATGGGTAATTTGAATGAAATTATAGGGCCGTGATGAATCCTGCTAGTGAGTGGGAGCCAGAGCAGCGAGGTAATCAGGTAATTGCAGCTTTCATAAATGTAATTTATCACGGAAGGCAAAGGCCAGCAGTGGTAACTGACTAGCTAGCACGCTCACCGTCTCTTCAGAATGTGACCTACAAAGCTTTCACGTGGTGACATATGTCTTTATGAGCTGTAGGGAAGCATAATGGGTGATAAGGCAGAAATAGCCCTATCAAAGCATCCCTGTCATATTACATAAATCAGCACTCTAAATGGACATCTTCCCACACAGTTAGCTTTCTCGTTGGCGGTTCACTGCGGGTAATTTGTCAAACATACTTTGATGGACCAGCACAGACGCTGTTAATAACATTCATATAATGGATTTACAAGTGTCAACAACCATATAATGCAGTGTCAATACTGGGAGTTGGATAAATGAGCTGGTACCATGTAGCCTTTACAGTATATAGTCAACACTAGCAGGGAGAGTGTTGTACTTTACGGTAACACAGGCTTATTTGTCACATCAGACAAAATATAGCACAATCTCACTCTATTTTATTAAGTAAGCATTAACACAGATTATCCTTCCATTGATTTATATGAAATATGTCAGGAGAATTTGCATTTCTTTCCCTGAAAAAAAAGCTTTATGCCATCATTTTACATAAAAAAAGGGTTAGCTAAAAGTACATTGTCAGCAACTGCGGGTTTACTGTGGAAATAGTAAAAGGCTTCATTCACAAAGCAAAACAAAAATAACCCCTAACGGTACGTCTACACAGCAGCATTAAAAAAATCTTGGAGGTGGGCGTATCTGAAGCTTGGGGATTTTTTGCGAACAACCAATCACATGAATCTCCCGCCCGCGACATACGAAGCAAAAAAGCCCGAAGTAAACTGGATATAAACTCCCCAAAACAGGCGAAAACATACCACTGTCTCTGCCACCTCCCTCCATGCCTGGCTCCTCCGGTTTATATCCCGGTAGGTCTGGTCATAAAGCACCGGGTGATTGATTCGCTACCGCTAATTTCTCCTCCATTTTTTGGAATATGAGGAAATGACCTGCGGTCTGGCTCTCCCAGCATACACGCCGTTTGATTGGCTAGAGCTTGAACTGTCAGATTTGCGTACACGGGATTTGATTGGCTGACGCTTCCACCTCAGCCTCAAAAGTTGAACATTGTTCAACTTTGAATCCTGAAAATCCTGAAAATCTCCGCTCGCCTGCCCACAATGCATTTCGGCGAAAAGTGAGGGAAAGTGACGTCACCCCATTCAAAGTGAATGGGCAGAAGCGTTTCAAGATTTTTTTAACGCTGCTGTGTAGACGGTCCGTAACTGTGATGGTAAATTACACACTATTTCTGAAACGGAGCCCTTAACTGCTAAATTTAGACTACAAAAATAATATTTCAAACATTTTGAGAAATATTGTCAAACTATTAACTTTATTTGCAGAGTTATGTAGCAGTGATTCCATAACCGTCCAATAAATATATAGTAAAAATACCTACATGTTTCTTAACTGGCAGCAGTAGCATTCTGCAGTCTGTGCTTGCTGACTGGTAATAATGGGTTAATAATGGGTTTAATTTATAAAGCACTTCATATTTGACTTCAAATCCCAAAGTGCTACAAGCAGTGAGCATGGAACAGTATAAAAAATGTAAACAACACGGTAGAATGAATAAAAAGTAATACAAAACAAACAATAAAATAAAATAAAATAAAAGGGTGGTAATAAATAAAAGGTCTAGGGAAAGGCTATATTGAATAGATGGGTTTTGAGGCCTTTTTTAAAAGCTTTCACTGTCTGTGGTGCTCTTATGTGGTCGGGGAGAGCATTCCACAGACTGGGAGCAGCCGAGCAGAAGGCCCGGTCTCCCATAGTACGGAGCTTGGTCCTGGGGGGTCTGAGGAGGTTGGAGTTGCTGGAGGTATGGGGGGTGAGGAGTTCCTTGAGGTAGGGAGGGGCAGTTCCATGGATACACTGGTGGGTGAGGACGGAGACCTTGAATTCGATCCTCAGTTCCACGGGGAGCCAGTGTAGAGAATAAGGATAGGGGTGATGTGATCTTATTTGCGCACCCTCATCAGGATCCTAGCAGCGCTGTTCTGAATGTACTGGAGCTTCTGGATGCTTTTGTAAGGGATCCCAATGAGGAGTGCATTGCAGTAGTCTAGCCTGGAGGAGACAATGGCGTGGACTAGCTTTTCGGCGTCAGAGTGAGTGTGGGGCGGAGTTTGTCGATGTTCCTGAGGTGATAAAAGGAGTTCTTGCACAGCTGTTTAATGTGAGCCTCAAAGGTCAGATGGGCATCCATTTTCACACCCAGGTTGGTGACTATTGAGGAGAGGGTAATGTCCTGGCCGGAGAAGGTGATGGTGGTGATGGTGGATGATCGAACCTGGTGTGGGGTGCAAACTATAATGGCTTCGGTCTTGGAGCTGTTGAGTTTCAGGAAGTTTTGCTTCATCCACGCCTGTATCTCCTCCAGGCAGGCAGGGAGTGTGGGTGAAGGCAGGGCTGCAGAGGAGGTAGGGTTGATCCCGAGGTACAGTTGGGTGTCATCAGCGTAACAATGGAATGATACTCCATGTCAGCTGATGATAGAGCCAAGGGGGAGCATGTAGAGTGTTAAAAGGGTGGGGCCGAGAACTGATCCTTGAGGGACACCACAGGTGACGTCGTGGGTACCCGACTCTGCCTCACCCAAGGAGACGCACTCTGTTCTCCCGGTGAGGTATGATCTGAACCAGTCAAGGGGAGAGTCAGAGAGTCCGATGGTGGAGTGCAGATGATGGAGGAGGATGCCGTGATCAACGGTGTCGAAAGCTGCAGTGAGATTGAGGAGGATGAGGAGAGAGGGAGAGCCAGCATCAGCCTTCATCAGCAGGTCGTTGGTGACCCTGACCAGGGCAGTTTTTGTGCTGTGGCCTGAGCAGAAACCAGACTGGAACTTCTCAAATAAGTTGTTGGAGTTTAGATGGTCCTGGAGCTGAGCAGCAACTAGTTTTTCCAGCACCTTTGATAGAAATGGGAGGTTGGAAATGGGTCTGTAGTTGGCCAGGACTCCCGAGTCAAGGGAGGGTTTTTTGAGATGAGGTTTGATGACAGCGGTTTTTAGGGCAGAGTGGACATGGTCAGCCTGGAGAGGGAGGTTTACGATCTCAGTGATCATGGGGCTCATGGTACAGATGTAATATTTCACCAGAGCTGACGGAAGGGGGTCCAGGACACAGGTGGAGGGCTTCATCCTCCTAACGATGCCCTCAACCTCTCGCTGAGAGATGTCCGTGAAACAGCGAAGAGGCTGGGTTGTCCCAGGCTGTGGGTCAGCAGTTGGAACTGGAGGTGCAGAGGGGCTAGAGAGGAGGGAGCGGATGGTGTCAACTTTGTTTTTGAAGAAGGCGGCGATGTTGCTACACTGCTTCTCAGTGGAGTCAGAGTGTAGAGGACTTTGGGGTTTGAGGAGGTGGTTTATGGTGGAGAAGAGTTGCTTGGAGTTTCCAGTGCTGTTGTTGATGATGGAGGAGTAGTACTGGGACCGTGCATCTCTGAGGGACTGTGCGTAGGCCTTCTGGTGTTCACGATAGGCTAACCGGTGAACAGTGAGTCCTGAAGCCTTGAGCCGCCGCTCAAGGACACGCCCAGCTGTCTTCATTCTCCGCAGCTCGCCGGTGTACCAAGGGGCTGAGCGCGAGAAGGTGACCATCCTGGTTTTGAGGGGGGCGTGCAGATCAAGGAGACTGTTAAGGGACTGGTTGCAATATTCCACTGACTAATTTCCTGATGAGAAGTTGGCGGAAGAGAGATGCTGGAGGTCCAGGGTCATGGTGTCCGGGTTGATGTTCCTCAGGTTCATTTGGGCTTGCTGAGTGGGGACTGGAAAGACAGCTCCATAGAGATGGTCTTGTGGTCAGACACCCCCAGGTCATACACTAGCAGATTGCTGATGGGGGCGGAGTTTGTGATGACCAGGTCGAGTGTGTGGCCCTTGGCGTGTGTGGGGACATCAACATGCTGTGTGAAATTGAGGCAGTCCAGAAGTAGCAGAAACTCAGTGGCAAAGTGGCAGGAGGGGGAGTCGACGTGAATATTAATATCTCCAAGTATTATAATATTGGCAGAGGTTGTGCATAGTGTAGTGAGAAGGTCTTGTATCTCTGGGATGAAAGCTGAATTGCGTTCGGGTGGCCGGTAGATCAGAAGTATTGTCAGGGGGAAGGGGGGTTTACATTTAAATGCAAGGCATTCAAAAGAGGACAACTGGTAATATAATGATGATAACTAGATATAACGTGTTAATTACTGCATTTTGCTGAAGGGTTGCTGCTTCAGTAGGTGCTTTTTTTTTTACTTTAGGACCGGGCCAAGCATTTATCCCATTACAGTACTAAAAAACTGCTTGGTGAATGTAATAATAAAATGTAGTAAAGCATTTCTTTTGATGAATTGGAAGTGAACATTTGTGTGGATATGAATTAACTGAACATGACAAATACGTTTAGCATCCAGGATGCCAGTTTGATTTCACAATACCTGCTTCTAGTCTGTCCTTATTTAGTTAGAACAGTACAACATACTGAAAAATCACTTGCTGATACATCTTTGGGGAAAAACCAGAGCACATCTTTTCCAAATGATGATATTTGAGAGTGAGCTGGTATCCTCATATTATATATTGTATTGAAGAACTTCAATCTCACGCAGAGAGCTCTTGGATGAACAAACATTGGTGTCATCTTAGCTCAGCTCAGATCTATATGAAGCGCTGCGATCCAACCTGTTGAGAGGCTCATGTCGAAAGCTGAGTCCCAACAATTTGTCCCCTAATTCGACACTCTACAGATACATTCGGGGCTGTTTCACACATAGCCAGACTGACAAGCAGGGACACGTCATCAAGACAGAAAAGGAGGACAAAACCAGGTGAAATGAATTGAAGAATTGCATGTTGGTGTAATGACTCTATCTTCTGTAATAGCCTTTGGTGGACGGTCACGGATAATATAGAGGGAAGATTACAAAGGCTGTGTTTATGGGTCAAATACTCATTTCATAAAAGCCCTGTGAAACATGATAGGTCAAATACAGGTCTAAATGCCTTTTCCAGTTTTCCTATTTTCCCATTTCAACATATCCGTCTGGTGTCCTCGCTCTCTCGCCTCTGTAATGGAAAACTATTGCAGAAGCATTTCTCCGTCAGCAAGGGGTCAAGGGGTCATCACTGATGTCACTCTCAAAGTAACCAGTGGCAAATAGGTCTTGACATGTGCTCTCCAACGAGAGAATGAGACCGGACAGCTCCTCCGGCTCTCCGACTGATAAGCCATAGAAAATAATATGTGAGGCTCCGAGGATCACAGACACTGCTCCTGCCTTTTGAGAGACTAATACCAACTGCTGCATTAGCGCACAAATAACTACTGCGTGATCCAATGGAGAGGCATGGTGTTTCTTTTCTTTTTTTTACCTCCCACAATGCAGTTCAATAAAGTCAAAATGTGGCTGTTGGGCCTATGTCCATATTTTTTTTACATCTGGTTTATTGGTAGCCATATCATTACAAAAAGCGTTACGAATACTTTGCATCACGCCTGTTTTGACAGTTATATGGCACAACAAAAACCAAGTACTTAGAAGACAAACAAAAAATATCCAAAAATATCCAAAACCAAACTTGACGGTCACACATTGATTAATTACTGCACGTGTTCAGAAACATTTAAATAAATAAAAAGAACATCTAAAAGTAAATGTTGTGTTTTTCCAATGAATACACAACGGAATGACAACGGAATTGTTTTACCCAATATTTATAAAATGTCAAGTGTATATTAAACGTTAACAAATTAAAACATAATAATATTCCCAAATGTACATTGTTGACTTCTTTCCCATTGGTCATATTCCCAGGCATCAATTGCTGGTTCCAGACATTATTTATTTTTATTTATTTATCATTGTAATTTATTATTTGCAGGACAAAACAACTGGGAGGAATGGTATTGTTTCAACTTTGAGTTCACCTTGATCATCTTTTAAGGAATATGTAGATTTTTCCATTGTATATATATTTTTTTATTGATACAATATGTCTTTCCAGTTTTTCACAAAATACATCAGTATTAGAAAGGAAGTGAAGATATCACATCTCAGATTTGACCACATACAAGTCATCCTCTTTCCTCCTCCCATCTCCCTCCCATCTTCGTCTCAAGCGCAACAAATTCCTCTTGTTCACTGTCACATGCATGTCGTGTAGTGTGTGATTTGCTAGGCACACATCCCAGTCTTGAACAGATTTCTACGCCTGTTTGTTCCATACAGGCGTGCAGTGCGTCGCCATGCAGCGTGACCACTCACTCCCTGCCATGGCTTCCCATCTTCAATCTGCCAGTGCAGAAAAAATACTCTGGGATTGACATAAATTACAAAACGGAAACATGGCAAGGGTCAAAATATAACATATACCTGATAGTTTAATGAGGGTTTTGCTTTCTTTACTCTATCACACCTCCTTTACCATCTCTATATCTCTGTTTGATTCTCCACGGAGAAGGGATGACTGAGTGAGCAGGAGACTGGCGTTTTCTGATAGAGTTACACCCCACAAATGGAGTCAATCAAGGGGCCCGTTGAAAAAAAAAAATCATTTTCTGACAGATGTGTCAGCAAGATTGTCAGGCTTCCATGACAACAAATCCATAGCACTAAAAAGAAAAAAACAGAGTTGGCGGTAGGGAGGGAAAGAAGAGAAAAGGGCTAGGAGTTAAGGAGAATCGAGAACCCTGACAAAGTGTAAAACAGGAATCCTCAGAGTCAATCAGAGCACTTACCTTTCAGCTGTCCATAACGCTATTTCATAGCAATTATTACCCCCACTGAGCAGGTGACAGGCTTGTGGGCCGATGGCAGCGCCACGCAAACTCCCGGTAATCCCGAAATGATGGATTGGGAGGGAAGCCTTGCAGTGATTTGTGACAAAGTAACTGAACGTAGACTTCTGTACTTAGAAACATGAGAGCAGTTTGTCTTCATGCTTATGCTTACACTCAGCACTTTGATTTGATGCATGGGTTTTTAGTCCGCCTCACCAATATAGGCTTAAACGGGGGGCGATCACCATTCAAGTCCTTAATTGAAAAATTGTTGTTGGGTGTCCATTTGGTGTTGTATTAATCAATAAAAAGTATGTGTTTGCTTATGAGAAAGATGGTGTTTAGCTTTATTATAACATCTCAGCTTAGTTTTGATGATTTCTGAATTATTGGTATGAAATTCAACCATTTTACGACACTTAGCTAAAGCATTGACAAAGCCACATTCACGATAAGCTGCTGCGATCAACCTCTGTATAATGTGTGCTTCACAGGGCATATGTCGGTGGTATTGTTGGTTATGGTTCAGTGGTCTCCAGTCAGTGCTATACATGTAGCTTGTGCCAATTCCTCTGCTTTCTTTGCCTTTTCACTGCCATGCAATTCATGTTAAACATCCACACTGGTGCTACGGGAGGAAGTTGGGGTCAAACTTAGTAATGTCATTAACTAGCGTTGCTTTATTAATTGCAAGCATTAACACATTAACAGCCCTACTTTTTTTATATAATTTGTAGCTTTGGCATCATTGATTTAACTTGTCTTCTTCTTTTTATCTTTTGTCTTTTATTCAACAAACTTCTTCAGCATTGTTCCTCCAGAGCCGAAGCGTGCATATCCACGGACACACCATAAACATCAACGCTCTGTTTGACTGTTCCCCATAAAACCCCCAAACCCCTTTCGCTTGTAATTTTTTTTTTCTTCCCTCCCAAGCCCTTAAGTCTTAAAGCTTCCCGCCTGTTATATTTCCTCCACATCAATATGTCACCTAGTTCCGCTACAGCAGGATGTCAACTTAATGCAACTCGGGGTTAAGAAAACACCATCTTTGCCCGCTGACTGATAGCCTGTCGGCGCTCACACAAAAAGTTTAGAAATGTGATCCACCTGTCATCTCGCCTGTGATTATGAATCTCTTCCTCCGGCAGATCCGAGGCCCATTCAGAGGCAGCGTAGCTTGGCCTCGCTCAGAATCACTTACATGGATGAGAGAGCGGACTTCAAATCACTTAAAGCAAGTAAAAAGAGAAAGAATCCAGCTCATCTTAATGTAAACAGTTGGAGCCCACCAAAATAGAATTCACTGTGGTCTTTTTTAGGAAAATCTGATTTTGCTTACAGGAGTCATACATCACGAATTAAAGATAATTCGTAAAAAAAATAATCCCTACACCGTGAAAATTGGACAAATTACCACTTAAATCTTTAAAAAATGTCTTACCCCTTCCCTACCTTTGTGTGTTTTCCTTTTCATCCCCAGAAGACGAGAGCAAACACCAAAACAGAATACGTGTTTCTTTATCTCTAACCTCACGGTGAACTGCAGATGACCTTCTGAGTCAACTGCATTAGCTTTGGGGTGGTCAGACCAAAGAGTATATGTGTGTGTGTGTGTGTGTGTGTGTGTGTGTGTGTGTGTGTGTTTGTGTGTGTGTGCTTGGGGGGTGCGAGAAGAGAGGGACGGAAAGAGAGGGGGATTTTTCATGCTCTCCATTACAGTTGTTTAGGTTAGAGGGGTTAACTCAATGAGGCTAAGTAAGTTTGAACTGTGAATCACATCAGCAGACTTGTGCATTCACTTATGCACAATTGCAAATGGACAATCCGGAGGTAATCACATTACCTCAGATAGACCTTAATATGAATTACAAAGCATGAGGCATGATAGGCTGCAGTTATTAAGAGGTACTATTCTTGCTGTTTCAATGAGATTCAAATAAAATCTTTATTTTATAAGGAGACACACTATGGACCAAAACATGTTTTGTTCAAGGACTGGGCAATTTTGAGATTTGGGGCTTTTTTTGCTTTTATAACATGTCTTTAAACATTAAATATACAGACTTAGGTGTTTGTTTTAGGTCTTTGACTATTTTTATCTGCATATTTTTTCCTAGATTCACCAACAATGCGCATAGGCCTGCCTCATATTTTAACCATAACATTTCAGAAAATCTGAAAAAAGGAATGAAAAGTTTGCATTTGTGATATCTATGAGTTAAATATTTGTTGACCCTGTTCAGCTAGTTTTTTCCGAAATGTATGGAATTCAACATGCATACTTTATAGGCTGTTTTCTCAAAGCGAGTTTTTTCTTGTACTCTCAGACAGAAATCTACAATTTCGTAGCACCTACGATCACCAAACTTTAGATTTGTATTATTTTATATATTCTCTAGGTTTATAACCGAGGGGTTTGATCGTCATTCATAATCTGATTTATACCATACCTGCTGAAATATATACAATGTTATGACTATTTTCAGAGTGAAACAAAGACATACCAAAAGTTCCCTTGACACTAATATGTCAAATAAAATAAGAATGTTTAATCTGGATTCACAATAAATGAAACCAACTAAGGGAGGTTTAAATATATTGCATGTAGTGTCTCTCCTTGAAGGATTATATATAGTAGAATAACCATAGGTTTAACTTGTTCATTTCACCCAAAATTATTTAAGCTGGTAAGTGGATTAGAACTAACCTCAAAGCTTTTTTCTCTAATCTGCTTCCTTCAAACTGTTAAAGAAAAATCATTGTTTTCAGTTTTCAAACAGCAATTTCTTTGACTGAGCCCACTTTTTTCTCTTGTTCCCAGATAGAGCCTGAGACTGATTTATTATAGATTTTCGGTGTTTTGATTGTTTTGCTGAGAAGCAGGATGGTAAGATGGGACTTCCAGCTGCTCGGGATGCTTGGGAGTCCTGGGAGTCCTGGGAGTCCTGGCCCGTCTGCCCTCCCGACCGGCCCGGCCAAGTGGGCATGCGCTGTTGTGGGTCGCGGCGGGGGGCTGATGGGGCGGAGAGTCCACAGATGCCTTAAATGACTTGGCATGATGGGATAGCGCAGGGTTAGGAGCACGACTCGCAATTAATCAAAACAGTTGTTCAGTGATATGTGAGCAGGTATTGGGAATGTTGTCAGAATCCACCAAAGAATACACCAATTGGTTTTCAAAAATTGTTTAGGGAAGTCCATTTTTGGTTTGCCCATTGGTGTTATAAATATTTATTCTCCTGGACTTGTTTCTCTGTAGACGTTTGCAACAGAATGAACCCAGAAAGTCATGGCTGTCTGTCTCAAACAAAGACGCCCCAGAAAGGCTTCCAACGTGCAGTTGAATCAAGCACCCATAATACCAGACCACCAGAAGGGGCCCCATTAGACAGTAATTCATGTGGAAGCTGTGGGACCCTAATATCATTATCAAGCAACAGACCTGCCAGCTTTCCATCAAGCCACAGTCTGGTGTGATACATTCTGATGCACAAAAATCAGTTTGTTTCATGTTGGTTATGGTCACTTTAAACAGGAAGCATGTAAGATCCAACAAGGATATCATATCCTAATAATTTCAGGAGTAATTTATCTCATATCATTATTCATAATGTTCATTATTTTAAACCAGAAATCAATCCCACTTTATATAACTCACATTGTAGTTAACACATTAAGTGTTGATACATTATTTTTTTACTGCAAGTAAATAAGTAACTTTATCAGTTTATGCTGTGACATACACTTAAAGGCGCCCTATTATGCTCATTTTCAGGTTCATATTTGGATTTAGTGCATCTACTGTGACATGTTTAGATGCTCTTATGATCAAAAAAATAAAAATAAATCTTTATTTTTCTCATACGCAGCACCTTTTCACCCTCTGTCTGAAACCAGAGCCCAGTCTGCTCTGATTGGTTAGCTGGCCAGCTTTGTTTTGATTGGTCAACCGCTCGATTGGAATTTCCCGGTTTGCTAGCCTACCAACACATCACGTACAATGTGTTGGAGCGCTAACCCATATAAATGCGAGTGTTACATTGTGATGTCACTATGTTACATACATAAACAAAGGAGACCAATGGATGCATTTCAGGCAGGGGGATGGGGGTGGAGGTTGTGGGAGAGAAACTCCCTGTGGCTTGACATTTGAGATTATAGCCTTTGCAGACCATTTACATAAACTTATATAACACACTACAGAAAAGGGAAAAACCTAAAAAAGTATGATAGGGCCCCTTCAAAAAGTACATAACAAATAATAAAACTGTAAATTAGTGTACTCCAGTACAAGATATATAAACTTTCTTTATGCTCCTCAAATTACAAACACTCTCCCGTGACAGCGCTCGAGCACAGCAGCTCACACTGTGAAATGCAGGAAAAATGGAGGTTATCAGGTGGTAGTGCGAAAGAGAGAAAGGGGGGGGGGAAGAGAAAGAGAGGGAGAGTGAAAAGCCAAACTAGTCCCTTTAACTTTTTAAAGACTTTTCAGCATTTGTTCTGCACACTTACCTACGCAAACTCCAAGGGGCCACAGTGACTAGGGTCCCATTTCAGGCCCAGCGTGGAGCCGGAGAGCTCCTCAGCTGTAAAATGAGAGCGCCAGAGCGCAGTGTGAAAATGGATTAGCCTCGCTGAGATAAGGGGAGCCCTCAGCGAGCCATGCACGCCTTCAATGGGGAAAAAGAACTGCTGTACAAATTGTTTTTGGTACATTAAGTACCTGTTACTTTATTTCACAGATGGAAAACAATAACACAGGCTCCGGGGTTGGAACCACCGCTGCACCAAGGAATGCGAGGGATTTGGCCCACCTAGCGCCCTTTAGATTTCCCCGTCCTTTTTTCCCTTAATATGCAAAGTGATTTTCCTAAGGACTTGTGACTTAAAATTCAACAGATTGACAAACATAACATATGATGATAAATGACAAAGTGCCAGCTTGGCAGCCAGGTTACTGAGGGAAATCATACAGAATATCCATGTTAATAAAAAATAAAATCAAAAAGGCCTGAATGTTCCCACTCAGCAACCAGGGCAGGGATTTTTCATTAATAGGCCCGCTGCTGCACCAGGGCCCCCCAAATTAAATGAGTGTGTCAGATCCCGGATGATTTATACATTTGGAGTGATCTAACAGCTTTGTGGAACAGCTATGACACCCTGACAAGCCAACAATGGATATGAAAAATGAGCCAATACCACAGCACTAAATCTGAGACTTTCAAAGTCAAATGCACGCATACAATCGAAAGAACCTCTAACATACAGAGTATAATGAAAATAAAGTAGGGGGGTGAAAAAAAAAAGAGTGGCAGTACTTTGCCTTTCTGATGTCTTTCTGTGGCTGCGTGGAGAGCACATCACTTTACAGCTTAAATAAGATATCAGGCCTATTGCTGAGCTTTGACTCAATAGGAAAATGTCAAATCAAGTTAGTGCCTAGCTGCTTTTCAAAACGCCTCAATCCTCCTCTATCAAATTGAAGGTGCACACGCAATTTATTGTGTATTTCTTTCCCTTTATTTAAAGAAAATGTTGCTGAGCAGCAGCAGAAGAAAACACAGCAGTGGCAAAAGCTGTGTTTATAATTATGTTGTGTGCAGGGCTAGTGGCCTTACTCACTTGTTAGATGAAGTGATAAAAACCAACATGATGGGCTAAAGCATTTTTGCTTTTCTTAGTATTGTCCTTTTACCCTCTCATTCTCTGTCTGATGAAAAACTGCACTTGGTGTTCCTCAGAGCTCAGCAGATTTAGAGGAAACAATTACCAGTCCGGTGATCTCTGCTTCTCCAGTCCCGCCGATAAACACCCGGCGCCCTGAGGTATGGTCCGAAAATGATACAGTTTTAAACGGGTTAAATTTCATTGTTTCCCCCTCCCTTTCCCTCTCATTTCCCCCCACCCCTTTCCCTTCCTCTGAGGTTTTATTTCACAAAAGTGTGAACGAATTTTTTTGTCGATGGGGGCAGAAAAAAAGGCAGAAACGATAAAGAATATGAAAGGCCCATCTTCACAGAACATTAGACATCGCAAAACAACCCAAAGCTATGATCGGATATATCAAAACTGACAAGTAAAAATTGATTGCTGAGTGTCTATTGATTGAACTATATTTCACTGGGAGAGCACAGCCTCATAGTTTTCTTCACACAGTGCACCAAACCCTGCTGCAGAGACACATTTCATGGAGATAGTCTGCGTAAATACACATAAGCATCATACTGCAGCTGGTAACTTTATTATTATATAAACACATAGCAAGTTACGTCTGGCAGATATTATGTTAAAGCTTCAAATGTAAAATAGATCATAAATATATAATTATGTAAACCTTCACTGGTCATGGTATGCAGATCTAAATGATGTTGCTAATGTGTTTATGGATTTCCACCAATGTACCTATTCATGCATTATAAAGTATTTAACCAATATATATCCTGGCTAAAACAGATATCTTGCAATAATTCCTAAATTTATAAGGAAACTCCGCGAAAGCTTTTTACATTAATAGAATAAATGGTGTGTAGCGTGTCCCGCCCGTGATTTGGACGCGTTCACCCTTCCACCAAGTTTCATGAAAATCAGGCTAGTAATTTTTCGGAAATTCTGAAACCTTACCAAAAGTTAACCCAAGTGAGTGTTAGTTTGCAGATCCAGTAAAGGATTCCTTTGACAATTTGAGACACACACGTTTTAGCTTTTTCGCCAAAACAAAGGAGGATTACCATACCATGTACACTAAATATTAAGCTACAACCGTTTAGCATTAGCTTAACGTAGCACCAAGTCTGAAAACAGTCAACAGGGCTCTGTCAAAAATCTTAGCATGTTTAATTATGTAATATGTTTGTGTTAATCTGGAGAGAAACACAAAGGTTAATGAAAAATTGCCCATGTTGCGTTAGCTCCATATACAGTATTCAGAAATGTTTTAACTCTTGGCAAGGCAGCAACTAAGAATTTGCTCAAATGTCAAACTATTGTATTAATGATTGTTACAAGTTGAGTTTGTCAGGGGATGGTTACAGTTAGGTTAAATACATTTTTAGAAAATAAAAGAATGGAGAAATACAGAAGAAGAGGTAATGACACAGATAATGGAGGACAGATTGAAGCTACCATAGTGGTGAGAGGTTAAAAGGTAAAGCAATGATTTATGGGTGGTAAAAGCAGAGTTAGGTCATGAGAAAGGTGAGGGACTTGGACGGTGAGAACTGGCAGAAATGCGCCTGCCATATGTTTTCCAGATTCGATTTGCCAACATGACATTTAGTTATGACGAGCACACAGTTCTATGATCATCCGTAATTTGTGTCTTTATCCCCCACAAGTAAAAGAAAGAGACAAGGGGGAAAGAAGGGGATGAAAAATAGGAGAGATGCTGACAGCGGGTGAAACACTTGAGCTGTAGAGAAGGCCGAGTGTACCGAACGCAGCACAGCCGGGGAGTGATTGAATGATCCCATTCTGGGCTCTTTGTTAGACACTAGGCAGCGATGTATGAAGATTGATACACAAGTGCTCGACTCGGTTTGCTGGATCATCAAACGGATTGATATTATACTCCAGCCAAGGATGAAGACAAAGTAAGTGTTATCATACTCAATACTGGGGCTTGTCAGAGGCGGGAAATCATCCAGTGTCACTGGTTATGGGAGCATTTCGCAGACTGTCATGAGAATTTATCTGGGAGATGTGGCGCTCTATGGCAGTCTGCAGCTGACGGCGGATGCCCTACCGTAAAGATCTGAGCTAAAGATTGAATTACAGCATCGTGCTTTGGACTGCATTTATTTCACTACTATCATGTTTGTCCCTGCAGACGCTGTAAATCCCCCGGTGTTCTTATCAAGCGGCCATTTATTGTCGTTCAAATAACATTATTCATGGTGATATCATTATTTAGATAGCATTACAGCCAATGATTTGTTTATCTGCTGTACAACAAGGGCTTCCTACATTCCCCCTGAGGTTTACCCCATGCTCCTCATTACTCTTCAGTCCTGGGATCAGTCAGTACAAAGTGAAGGTAACAAAAGAAGGTACTGTGCTGAATTCTATACGAGGCAATTTGGATTTTAGGGGTCACCCTGAAAAGGTGACTATTTGTAATATTTTTCTTAAGAGCCTGATTTGACCGCCAATCTCACAGTCTAATCGTTGTAGTGGCGGGAAAATGATCTGGTTCAAATGTCATGATCAATCCATTAAGGCTCTAAAGGGATGACGTTTATCTTATTATGTAATAAATATTAGCCTATTTATACTATTGTTAATACAATATGGAAAATTATTCATATTATTTCAATAAGTCTCCTTCCTCATTGTAAAATAAGTTACACCATCCAAGTTTGTGGGAACATTGGATTAGCATATTGGCATTAGCCTCACAAAGGCTAAAACACAGAAGCAGGGGTGCACTACACTTTTCTTGCTCTGCTTCTCAAAGGACACCCTGGAGATGTTTTGCTTGGTGCGCATCCTTAAAATTAAATAATCGTACCTTTTGTCTAGGGGGTCTGGCTTTATGAACGGGGGGGAGTGCGCTAATGAGCACTCTCATGAACTGTTTTCGCCGGATCGCGCGGGGTTTACTGTTCACCGATTCTTACCTATCTCTCTCTCTCTCTCACGCCTCTCCTCTCCATCCTTCTCGTCTCCTCTCGAGGTGGGACTCTCCTCCATCTCCTTCTCTCTCCTCTCTCTCTTTCTCTCTCTCTTCCATCTCTCTCTCTCCTCTGCCTCTCTCATCTCGTCTGCTCCTCATGCCTGCTATCCCTCGTCGGCTCCATCCTCCATCGTATCAGTCTCTTACTCTCTTCTCACTCTCGTGAGAAGCCTATCTCACGTCCTCTCTCAGTCATCTCTCTCTCTCTCCGCGTTGTGGGTGCGGCAAATGCGCTTTTTCCCAGCCCTGAACATAAGGCTACTTTTTTTGTCTTTCTCTATCTCTCTTTCTTGAAGCTACAATCTAGGTTATTTTTACAACCATGAAAATCAAGCAGGCTAAAATATGTTGCTATGGACAGTGTCCTACAACAAACAGCTTAAATCAATGAGCAAAACAATTAAAAAGAAACATGATCAGATGGCTAATCAGTTTCATCTTTGTTAATTCTTGGTTGGTGACATCCCGATTGGCTGAATTTGTTCTGGCACAAAACAAGAACAGAGCATTTTACCTCCAGAGAAACTCTTCTAGCTTGTAATTACAGGTTTTGGTTTTAGTGACACACGTTTGAAGTGAAAAATAACTTCAAACATGTTCCTTTTTCCAGTAAACCAAAGAGAAGACATTGAACAGAAGAGCGTTGCAAGAGGAAGCAAATGTGGTTTCAATTTTATAAAACGAGTCCATTGAGGTCCCATGGCTATCATTTCATGTCCATTTTCTAACAATTATACCATCCTTCAAGGGTGACATTAGCTCTGTAACTATTTAGATAGGCACTTTAATCCTATTTTAGTTTGTCGCTAAACACATACATTTATAGCCTACACATGTTTCTTGTAGGTAGACCTGCTCCTTACAAATGGGAGTCACACATTCAAAATCATACTAGATAAAGTCAAAGTAAATAGTTATTATTAGTTATTATACATAATCTACTGGAATGGGCAGCATATTAATGGTGTACTTGGTGAAGATGCAACATTTTCCATTTCGCTGGGTGGTTTAATTTGAAACAATGCATCCTTTTTTTATTTAAATGAAGGCTGTATTTAAAATATGAAAAAAAAAACTACTGTCAGGACAACAGGTAAATTACTAATCCCAGTCTGCCCATGCTAAAACCACCAGGAGATTCCTGATTCTGTTTTCTTAAGAGTTGGAGACACTGTGCAATATAAGTACTTGCTTCTCTCTATGGAGTGGTTTTATGCACACTGTAAAGCTGTCACTTACGTCTGCGCATACAGTGCCCTCGCCATGTCACCAGGCTCTGTAAAAAGCCATGTATGGGAAACAGCGGGCCATGGCACTTATGGATATTTCTCTTTACATTCATCATTTTTACATGTACTCACTGGAAGCCGAGAGGCTGTCAAAAAGACTTACTGCTTTTCATCTTCATATTGAAATTCCACAGGAGGCAGTCGTCCTGCTACTTGTGTTATATCATTTATATTGTTGTGGTATAAAGTTACATTACATATATCCCTCTCATGCCCGAAAGCAGACACACATAGTCCAAGTGGGATGCTTGAGCCAAGAGGTGCTTGCTATGATTTGGCCTTGTTAAGCTGTTGACCCTGAAGAGAGAGAATTGCATCTGTTGGGAAGCAGGCGGTGCACGAATGTGAGTGTTTGTGTGTGTGCCATATACGAATGTCTACTGGTGACGGGAGCAAGAGGGGGGTGTACTACCTTTGAGTTAAGGGCTCTATCAAGGGACAAACTTCTCCGGCACCACAAAGCCACATGATCCATCTCCCTTTTTAGCTGGTGTCAGGACCGTTTTATGTGATGATGATTTGATGCTTGGGCACCGGGCCTCTTTCTCCCTCTCTCTCAGATTGAGCTATGATAGTCGGAGCTGAGATCTCTGGGATCTCTGGGATCTCTGAGCTGCTGGGCTCCGGCCATCACCAAAACAGTAATGTGTCCACCCTCAACTGTGGGAGCACAAGGACCAACCCCTTCCTATTGGATTCACAAACCCTTCTTGGATTCGCAACTTCACACCCAGAGATTTTTATCTTTAAAAGCTTTAATCTGCGGCTCAAATGAACACCTTTTTAAAGGCCCAGCATACAGTAGGAGTTTTCAGTTTCGCTGATTAGACCCGAGGTCAGACTCAAGTTGGGCGGAGAAAGGCTGGGAAATATGCGTCGTAACCAAAATCTATGGGTGCGTCCATACACAGTTTCGACTACACCTTGGTCAAAAAAGAAAAAAAAAATCTAACTTCTGTAGAAATGGTTGGCTAATTTAAAGTGAATACAGTACAGTAGGTTTAGCTTATTCAAATCCAATGTACTTTTCTTTCTATTCTTTACAATATTGCACTCTTTTGTCCCCCCTCCGTTTTGGACATTTTTCTATAGTGCGCTGAAAGATAGAACAGAAAAAGTAGAGTCAATGCAATATACAATCCTTTCTGCATACAGTTGTGTCACATCTTATAGATGTTTCAGTTTTGTATTGCCCTCTAGGGTCATATGTTAGAAAAATAAAACCGTAATGGATCATTCTGTGTACAAGGATTTAGTAAACCTACCGTCTGCTTCACAAAAAACCCTCGGTTTAAAAAAGTGGGATGTTGTCCTTAACTTTCACCATCACAGTGAATTAAGCCAGGTTTTTTTTATTTATTTAATGCATACCAGTGATGGTATGAGGAGGAATAACATACGTTTTTTGGAATGCACAATACCACAAGGAAAGTACACAATAATGGATTAAAATATATTTAAACAGCCACAATTATGTCAGAATAATATCAGTTTAAATTTGGGTAGACCCTACTTGACAGTTAGGGTTAGAGTTAGTGTACAAACGGATAAATCATATTGCCACCTTGACCGCTAGTGTTAAGTGACTGTAGTTGTACATTAGCTTTTCAGTCGTATACATAACACTTTTTTCTGGGTTTCTGATAAAAGTGTCCCCATTGCTCACAAATGACGATGTTCTATAGAACTACTTTTACCAAGGAGGTGGTGGAACTTATTTAATGCAACTTAAAACCTGGGTATTAAAACTAAACTTTGAGCTGGGTAGCTACAACTCCAGGTTAATGATAATAAAATGAGTAATAATACACCTTTTGTCATTTGGGTTAACTGACCATTTAAGTACTTTTGTGTTCTGCTAATATACATCTCTTGCAGTACAACCAATGGTTTTTAGTGCTGGTGATAAACAAAATCCTTTAACACATTGCTATTATGATCATAAACGTTGTAAATCTACAGTATTGTCCAATTACACGCAGCTTTTAAACAGCGTTGGTGTGTTGTGTTTGCGATAGGCTGTGTAATAGTGTAATAACTCTGTCCCCTGTAAGGCGGCCAGGGAGCCTGTGTTTAAATGAGCCGGTTCTGCTACATTAGCTTCATAACACCATAATCCTTTCTCCATAAACCATTACATGCGCCGCAACATTTCTGATTTATGGGGGGTAGAGAATCAATGGAAAAAAATTAATGCTCGCAAAACGTCCCAGGGACAATATTGAGCAGATTTTAATTGTGATTTCGTTCAAGTGGCTGTTAGCCAGATGATGAATGGGAGCTAACCTTCCCCTTCTGCCGAGCACTGGAGAGAGTCTTTAATATGACAATTAAGTGTCTGTCCTTTAGATTTTATTGTATCCTTCTCTCTCTATCTCGGGGGCTGCACTGTCCTCCCTCCTCCACCTTTTTGTTTTACCTCCCACCCACTCCCCTTTTCCTCTTTCTATCTCCCTCTTCACATCACTTCATCTGTACAGTGCAGCTTTTGCGCAGATTAAATTGAGACTCCAGTTTTCTCCATCTCCGAGCACTTACTTATGTTTTATGACACGCACTAAGTCAATTTTATGTTGTTATTGATTTCCCTCCCTCCCCTCCTCTTATCTTGCTTAAATCGACACAAACCATTTTGCCTTTTGCTCCTGGATTTTTCCCACTCTTGTCTTGTGGTGACCTTAAGTGTATCACCAAGACAGATAAAAGCATCTATGAGTGGGGGGTTGTGTGAAAGCCTAAAATTGTGTAATCCTCAGAAAAAAAATCATACAGACTGGTCGCAGATAAACTGTTACGTGCAAAATTCCCCTTGATTTTAAGGATTCAAACACAGACATTCTTAAATATTTGTCACATTAAAGGACATACAGTTATCCTCATTCTACATCTGACAGGATAGAAGTTTTAAACTTTTTATTTCTCAGAACTAAAAAACATCACTTTTGGTTGGATTTCAAAAATGTTTTTACATTCGGCTCTTCTGTGCAATAACCTATACTAAACAAACATTGAAATCCGAACAAAAGTGGTGTTTTTCTGGTTCTGAGAAGGAAGATTGAATTATAAGATATCCAGATAGAAAGACAAATCATTTTCTTGCCAAATTCTGCCTTTTTTCTCAGAATTCTGACTTTTATCTAGAAACTCAAACAAAATTAACTTTTGGTCAGATCTAAAAAAAAATCCTGTGTGGCTCTAATCATCTTCCGTAGAAATGACATTATCTACAAGGACCGAGCTTTGTAAACATTTACCCTCACTCGTAAAAGCACATTGTCTGCTCCCAATACTTATACATTAATAGATCGTTGTTTTCACAAGTGCCTTTGGCACGATGCAAGTGTCCCTGTAAACTGAGCCAACAAGACTGAAGGCCAGAATTTCCAATGATTGTGTCAAACATAACAGGATTTAAACTGAATAGAAATAGGAGAGAATATAAACAAACATCAATAATGACAGAAAATTAAGTATAAAAGTTCGTATTTGATTGGAGGAAACTTGTTTTAACAGCTCCTCTATGTACACTTCCGTTCCAGTTTACTCACGTGTGGTTTTAAGCAGAACTAACTGGTAAGTGCGGGGGGTTAAATGCAATAAGAGCTGGCTTGCTCTCAATCAATTTGTCCCTGTCTGTTGGCAGGTGCCCAGGCTTTGCTGTGTCCCAGTCCCCCCAAGTGTTGGCTCCATCAGGACTCGCAGCAAAGAGCTAAGCAGCGGCATCAATGTGACCATTTAGAGTGGGATCTGTGCAGATGCAGTAGGAAGGTCGGGCCATTGTGCGGCCCTCCTCCCTCTCGCCTTTCACTTCACCCTCTAGGACGCCGTCCACATCAAAGTTGTTATTGAGGCCCCCTCAATCGGAAATCCCGGTTTGGCAGGGAAGCGAGGCCTTTAGGAAAAGAATGAAGGCCTTGACCCAACATGGGCGACTAAATCAGCCCGCCGACAGCCCAGAGGAAGATTCATACTCATAGTGCCCTTTTACACCTGGCGTTAACAAGCATTTCTAGTAGAATCTTGTTTTTCACAAATCACAAACTGCCACAACTATCTCATACTCTTTTAAGTCTTTTAAGTATCTTCAAAAATCCATAAATTCAAATTTGGCTAATATGTTGTTATTGATTTCCCTGTAACTCTCTATTGTGTGTTTCATGATGGGAACTTTGAGTAATTTATGATTTGCTATAACAATGTATTTCTACATAATCCCTTTTTGTTAACCCTAACCCTGTGCCCTCTCCAACAGCAAACAGGGAAACAAATACACCTTTTCAACAAGTGTTTTTTAAAGACTTAACAACTTTTTCAGATCTTATGAATGTAATTCAGTGTACTTCAGTCCTATTACTTTCACTGCTGACAGTTTGCTGTCCTCTAACTGAGAAGCACTTGATTCATACTGCTAGAATATATAAGGGGAACCTGGTTCAAACAAAAAATCTATATATATTTTTTCATAAACAACTTATACTAAACAATTAAAACCTTAAATATTGTCTTTATTGGTGTTAACATAATAGTTATTTCTGTTTGGTCAACCTTGTTGTAGTGGAAAAAAATATCATTGGCATTTTGATCCATAACACAGCTGTCAGGACCTCGACACAAACTGATGAACCCAAATGCACGACCCAGAGACAAAGTCTTGAATGTAATAAAAAAGTGTATTTATTATAACAGATCAGGTAATCCCTCTTAACAGAGTAGGTAGTGGAAATAACAAAAAGCGCTCACAAGGAGGAAAAAACTAGCGTAACAAAAAGAGGACTTAATAAAAACTTAAGCCTAACAAAATAAATTAAGCAGCAGCAATAAACAAGTAAGCAGATGACATGTTGATGACATAAAGGCATACAATCAAACTTACAAGTTATTTTATCAAATCTAAGTTTTTTTTAAAGACATTTCCCAGAACACTTATATCAGTTCATATGGGAACATAATGTGACAGGTGGTTTTGGAATTGACATTTGTGGCTTGATTTAAAGTATTTATCTGAATACAGTCACATCAGCAAAGACAAGTTCAAAGAAGCCATCTTTTTATAGTTCCTTGTTTTCCGGAAGGATCAGAAAACTACATAATCTCTAACCTCAACAGGAAGGAAGAAAGCTCAAGGAGGAAAAAGTCAGGAGGGAGGGAAGGAGATGGAGGCAGATTAGCAGAAGGTGGCAAAAAGGGGAGATGTATGAGTTATTTTCTCTTTCTCTCCCTCTGTTTCCAGCTCATGTGGAAAAGCTTTTCAAATTATGATGTGGATTGACGTGCAGCAGCTGTCCCCTCTCCTGGGTCCTGTCCGTCACCTCACCGGTCACCGCTGACAGCACTATGATGGATTAGGAATTGTCATCCAGGACGCTTGTCACTTGTTTACAAGTCGACCATCCCTCATCTCTCACCACAGGCCTTATAATCTGGCCGACACTCCTCCAAGCCCACCCCCCCTGCTGCCAGACACGCTATACAAGACAACACCATACATTACAACAGCTTTTTTTCCCCTTCTTCTTCTTCCCCCTAACCTTTCTCCCTCTCCCTTCTACATCCCTGGGCTGAACACAGTCAACACATTTAATGCATTAATATATGTGTTGTGTTCGCCAATCTCCCAGGGACTGGGGCGATGTCTTCTGCTGTCAACCTCTACCCCTGAGAACTGACTGGGTTTTATACAAACATCCCAGTGGGAGAGGGAGGGAGGGAGGGAGGCTCAGATCTAACCTGCATTCTCTTATTTGAAGAATGGAGCTTTTAAATGTCTTGCCCAAAACTATGGAAGATATCTACTAGAAACACTTCTTTAAGGCTGTGATGGTTAAATATAAATCTGTGTAACTGTTAACCCCTGTTGGAAATAATTCCGTAATAATGTATGGAGAATAGCCCTTAAAATACTATTCTAAGGTTGATTTACATGTTTTAATTAGTGTTCACACATTATAAGTAATTCATTGATTTATTAATTATTGTATTTATTGCATTTTTTGAAGTAATTTATCAATGTAAAGTGAAAGAAAAGGCTGTTTCCTATGTAAAGATTAGCCCTTTATTTAAATATCATTGCATTTTGGACACGATTTGTTTTACTAATGTCACATTATGATAGGCATTTAAAAATATATAATTGAGAACAATCAATACAAAAATGTGTGTGTATTCTGATCCCTCTCTACAACATCTCTCAGTCTGTGGCCTGCTGTGGCGATGTGTGAGTTTATACTCCCTCTGCAGGCATAGTCCAAACTGGAAGACGAGCTAACGGGCCTGCCGCTCTTGCTCGGACGCAGCCCTGCCAGCTGTGATCCTGCGGAGAGGATGAGTGGATACCATCTACCCAGCACTGCTGAGACCCTCCCTGCGCCCCCAGTGTGGCCCTTGAGAGAGGCCATAATCTTCTCCTATCTGCCTTAATGGTTCCCTCTGTAGATGCTGAGATGGCAGGCCTGGGAGTGGGGGCTGCACGCTGAATCTTACCACGAGCATATTGTCATTAAATTAAAAATGTCTGAACACTCCCTAGCTCGTGGCATAACTGCCGCCGTGAGAGCGATCATAATTGGCTCTGAAAACATGCATAATTGCCTTCAGCTGGCGTTCTTTTACAGTTGACATTGTTGAGGCGACTGCGGGGCGATTGGCGAATTGAATATGCAGCTTGTTTCACAATGGCAGTCGTAATTGAAATATGGTACGTGTGAGTGGAAGATTACATTAAAGCTCCTAGATAATCACCTGACAGGGGAGTCATTGAATCGACAATCTGCCGCGGAGTTTCGGGGAGCGGGCCAGGGCGAACAGGCCGAGGGAGGAAGGGTGGGAGGAGGGCGAATGGGGCGGGGGTAAAGGAAGGCATCAGGCAGAATTAGGAGAAGAAGAAAAAAAAGGCTGGCTTACTTATTCAGAGCAGTCCTGGATTGCCAGCCTGGCATTCCTGGGCTCTTTCTATCACCACATTTATCCCGCTCCCTCCCACCCTCCCTATTCTCTCTTAGATGCTCACCCCTCCACTACTTTGAGTACACCACTTCCCCTTTAAGAGCTAACAGATGGCGATGGCTATCCATTGCCGTTGCATTTAAGGGTTTTGCATTCATATTTTTATCGCTTTTTTTAATTGTGGCAAAACAGAACCTTTCGAGGCCATGCTGGCAGACAAGACTCCCTACAATCAGCTGAAATAGAGGTTAAATTAACAACAGTTCTGAATTGCAGAAGTGCCTCAAACTTACATTATTTCCAATAGCCAGGAGGGGTCGATTCTACTGTTTCCAAAAAGGAGTCCAATTGAATAGAAGTCCATGAGAAAATGACTCACTTGTCACTTGGTAAATTGCCTTGGTACATTTTTTCAAACTAATTAATAATCTCTATTTATAGTTTTAAGTCTTTTTCAAAACAACAGGGTTTTCATTTAATAAATTAGGGTCCCATTTAGAGTAAAATACATGATAAAACAATGAATATAAGGGTGTTGCTACCTTGTGATTGACACGTTGTACGATCTTGATGCTTTACATGTTTAGTGTTAGAACTTTAACCCTTTCACAGTGTGATTTCAGTTCAGTTCAATATTCAACATTCAGTTGTCTTGACACCACCACTTTGTGTCACTGCTGGTTCAAAATAACCAAGATGGGGATGGCTTAATTCAAGGCACCAAAACATAGTACCTTAAGCACTTGGTGATGATGCTGTGCGGGGAATTGTGTTGGTACTGATTGATGATTTTTGGATTTGGTGCTGCTGATAATATTTGGTTCACCTGTGTGGAATCCTTTTGAATAAAGAATGTATTCAATTCTACCATCCTATGACTCAAACTAGCATATCAATGTTTTAATTTCTCTGAAACTCTCTCACACCATTTTTCGTGACAGTCCTTTCACTTCCTCAGCCTAATAGACAGCAGGAAGGGAAGTGTTTATTTCACAACACACACAAACAGACACACACACACACACACACACACATTAGGCACATTACTGGAAAATTGATGCACAAAAGAAAAGAAAAGATGCTCATCCTCTCCTCTCTAATGCTCACCGTAGACTATCAGTGCCGCTGTTGTTGCTGAGGTAAAAAACCTTGCAGGTGCCTCCTCTCTTTAATCTACTTCTCCCTTCACCATTATCTTATATTTGGGTATAAACACACAGACTGTGCAACCCGATAATATGCAATTAAAAACAAAGATCATTAAAAAGTTATTGGTGTCTGCCTAATTACTATAACTTTACCCCCCTTATAATGAGCGTGCATGGGTATTGATTCGAAGCAAATCTCCCTTTCCTCCTGGAAAAAAGCAGGTAGTTACTTTGTGTTAAATCATTAATATAGTAATGATTTTTCCAGAACACTCTCAATTAAGACCAGAACAGAAAATGACCCAGGAGACTCGAAGCTCACGCTCTTAAAAGTGTGATGTTCCAAATATATCCTGGCTTTCTCTCACCAGAGAATATGGATAGGGCCGAGCCGTGTCTCTGAATCATTTAAAATGGAGCTTGTTGATTAGGATGTGTGTAGATGTGTTTCTGTGTTAAAGGTCTGCAACTTTAATGTAATACAGTTTGTAGAAATACACTGCACTGCATGAACAAGCAATAGAAAGTGATGCAGTTGTCCAGTTTGACCTCCAGTAGGTGGTGATACACAAAAAGTGCCAGGATGAAAAATGAATGGAAAACATTCATATTTAAAAAAAAGAAAGGAAAACATTTCAATGCAACTGTTGTAAATATAATTGCACACTATTTATTCAAAAGGTAAAACAATCCTCAATGTATCCATACATCTAAATTAAAAGCATAGGCTTATACTGTTATGATGAACCCTGAATCCTATAACTTTACATTAGCTTGCTGATGATGAATATTACCTACATACTTAACCCTTGTGTTGTGTTCGAAAGCTGTTACCGTTCATGGTGTTCGCGGGTCAATTTTGAACCATGATTTATTTCAGTCTAAAGTCAAAGATGAATTTTGATTGGGCAAAATTGGACCCAGAGTGACCCACAACAATTCTGCTGGGTCTTCCCAGACCCGAACACCAAATTGTACACTTTTTTTTTTGGAGACCTTCAGACTTGGCTAAGATTGTCAAAATCAGTTTTGTAGTGTTTATATAGCTGTTGTGGAGGATATCATGAAGCCTTGTTCCGATAAAAAAGACTAGAGCGTAGTTATTATATAATTTTTACTTGAAACACAACATAAGGGTTAAATAAATGTATATAATATAGATTGATATGAACCAAAAAAGGATGGTTGCATCTTTTCATAAATCACAAGGCTTATAAAAGGTGTGTAAAGATGAAAAGATAAGCAAATTGTTTCCTTGCATTATACATTGAAATTGACCAGTGGACCGTTTGTAAATCCCAAAACAGACAATATACCAACTGTATAATAGCTGTTAGACATTGGTGGATGTTTTTTAGATATTTTACTCAAGTAAAATTTGAAATACTAGTGTTAACATACTCTATTAAATTAAATGTCCTGAAATCAAAGTCTAAAAGCATTAGCATGAAAATATTATTGAAGTACCATTACATTAAGAATAGCCCATTTCAGAAATATATAATATAATTGGATTATAATTAGAGATGCATTGCGGCTGATTGATTACACTTTACTTTTGAAACTGGTAAAGGTGAAGCTGATTTTAATTACATTTTGTATTAGTCATCTGCATCTGCAAAGTAAATAAAGCTGTCAAATAAGATATTTTCCAAGAAAAGCGAATGGAGTATAACTATGAAATAATGTACAAGTAACTCCAAAGTGCACCTAATCAAAAATATTAAAGTAAATGTAATTACGTTGAGTTGCATTCCACAACTTGTGTTAGCTAGGTAGCATCAATTAGCTTCACCCAATAATTATATTAACTTAACTTTGTAGCCTACTCTACTCTTCAACTTATTATTTGTTTCCCTTGCCTACTCTCCGTCTTACCACACAGTAATGGCGCATTTCCACTACACGGCCTCGCTCGGCCTCGCTCGGTATGGCTAGGCCTCGTTAGGACTGGCTCACTTTATCGCGCATTCCCATTACAGTTTAGGAACTGGGGTAGTATCTATAGTAACGCAGTGTAGGCGGAGCCGTGACGTCATCTTCAATGAGAACCCCAGAAAAACAACACAGCCGTTAGCTGTTAGCACTCAGAGCTCACAGCTCCTCATATCTGTTCAGAAACTAGACAAAAGTTAAAAGAGTACAAACCACAGACTGCCTGTGTCATGGTGAATACAGTCGCTGGTTTATTTATGTCTGTATAGGCCGTTGTTGTGAGTGTGGACGGTCGGAGCATATATTGCGTTAGCTTAGCCAATCTCCAATTAGAAAACACGCATTTTAAAAGGTTTTTCGCCTGCCGTCTGTCTGCAGACTTGTCAAAGCATTAATTCATGGTTTTTACTAACCGGTATCAGTATGTTGTTACTTCGGCATCATTTTGAAACGTGTATTACAATTAAATCACGGTCAAATATGTTCATCTTGTTGTAGTTGTAGCCCCCTTGCCAGCGATTCTCTCTCCAGTTTAGCATACTCAGCCCGACTCAGCCTGGTTGTTCCTGGCCCTAGAACCACGATTTTATGGGGCCAGAAAAACTGTGAATTAGGACCCGCTAGCCGGTACTAGGCCAAGTGGAAACGCAACCAAAGACGGGCCGCTGACGTCACAGCTCTCTTAAACGGGGCTCCGCGCTGCAGTGGAAACACGCCATAAGAGTCAACAGCCATTTTAGCACCTCTGTAAGGCAGTACTTATGTTTTAGCCAAATGCTAATGTGCTCAAATAGGCAAAGCTAACATGCTAAGTTTTAGTAGCTAATGTCTATAGTGATTATAATCCTTATTTCAGAGTGTTAGAATGCTAACATTTGCTTATTAGTACAGAAGGGCTGAAATATATGTATTTTTTTAATGATGATCTTATGATGGCAATTACCAAAGGCTTTACAATTCATTTGAATGAGGACCTCATTGTGGTATTTCAAGAAATGACAGGTGATCTCCAAAGTAAAGAAACATATTCTTAAAATGCTCAAGGTCTGTAAAAAAGTGTTGTGCCGGTTCACAAAGTGTGTGATTTTATTGGATAAGGACCTGCTGGTGGTGCTAGAGGAAAAGACAGGGAACAAAACAACTCAGCTTATTCCCAGGTGTCAGGGTAAATCTCCAGGACATAATCGCCCTCTTCAAATAGTGGATGATAAGGTGAGAGCATATGAAAGACTTCCTGTGTCTGTCATGGTTTTCAGGTTTGCATACATCAACTTGCTCGCCTTTGTAATTCAAATCTTGCTACCCTGTGATCTCTGAACCTCCACCCCAACCCATCTGAGCCCCCCTCCCCCCTCCCCTCCCCAAAACGCTCCAACAATTAGATCATTTGTCCGTCTATTATCTCAACACCTGCAAGAAAATCTGTCTCAATTTTCCCCTCTGCTTCTGATCTGGTCTCCCTCCCGTCTTCTTCTATGGTCCCACTGAGAGTCTGGTTTGGCCCCAAGCAGCTTCTGTCTCCGTCAGGAGGCTCCTGGGCGCTGCCATCCCACCATGCATTGTGCCAATGCCAAGAGTCTGTGCCAGTTCACACCCCTTTAGCACGGAATGCTTGTCGTGACCCTGCCTTTTCTTTTCTTTGCGCTCTGTTGAGGCCTTAGTGCCAAACACACACAGAGCTCAAGTAGGGATACACAAAAAACATCTCTTTCTCCTTCCTTTCACTCAGACCCAATAATATTCACTTAGTGAGGACCAGGAGGGGTTGGAACAAAGAGACCTTCAGGGCTGGGCAGTGATTCGTTGTCGTCACCATAACCACATTTTACAGCAGCTTTCTTTTAAAATGCTTGACATTTTACTTCCTATTCCCTTGATTTGGTCGGCCGTTACAGTGCGTCATCTTTGTTTGACTCTATCCCGCATTAAGAGCCGTTTCCCTCGATTTAATGTCATCGCCTAGGTAACCAGCAGGTTTTGGCAAAAATGCAGAAACAGCAAATTTGTCAATGGAATGTTTGAAGTGTCAATATAAATCTACCCAAACCCTACTGGGCCCATTCAGGAGACAATGTTCATAAGCATATGAGAATTTTTTATGTATTACTTATTATTACTCACACTTTGCTTCTACAGCCAGTGACGGATTAGACAGAAGCTCTAGTTCAGGAGTGCTGAGTTTCCTCTTGTGGTCTTTGCTTCAGGAGTATTTTAAATGTGTCTCCAGCAAAGAAATACATACTGTTTCAACAACTCATAATTCTTAAGATTCAGTCAGGGCAAAGCATTCTTTTTTAATGCACTTGACACGTAAGAATGGAAGTAAGAGACGGCCTCAACGACCATATTTTTTCACAGGCAGCTTGTTTACACTCAAATAGTTTATTTTTCAGCTAATAAAAAGCTAAATTGTAGCAAGATGTTAGCCGATGAGATTAAGACCATCATATTATGGCCGATCCATTTCACATATTGTGCACTTAACACAGAAAGCCAAAATGATCCTAAGTGCCAACAGATTCTGCAATGATATGAAGATTACCATTTATAGACAATGGGTTAGGTAAACACCATAGTTTGTCCCTTAACCAACAACAAGATGGATCTTCACACTGCTGTTGCCACGGGATAAAGTCAAATGTGGGTCCATGACCTGTAATGATTTTTTCTTGAGGATTCGTGACATGAAAATGTTTGAGATCCCCTGCTGTACATACTTATGATAGCTGAAGAACAGTGTGTCAAAGCATGGCATTTATGTTCATGTGACATTATCAAAATGTTCATATGACAGCACACCAATTATGATTCCTGATGAGGCGACACCGGAATATATGTTGCACTTCCACTCTCACTGACATGACCTTTATCTATGATCCCACCCTTTTTTCTTTCTATTCTTAGCTCAGTCCCTTCTGCTTCCATCGCAAGGTAAATCCCATTGGCTGGATGCTTTGCCGTTGAAGCTTGTGAATGTTTTCGCCCGTGCTGCTGTTATTTATTGGCCGTTGACAGGGCCATGAATTCCTGGGCCAAAGTGAAACTCATATTGTTATCAAAAGCATAAAATTCCTATCACTTTAGGTGTCAGAGTAGAGACAAGAAAATGAAACAGGTACTCATAAAGGCAGCGGGTGTCGTAAATCAGCTGGAGGGGCCCGGGCAAAGGAGACGCTTGATTAAATAAGGGGAATTAGGTATTTTTGCAAAAGCGGGAAATAACATTGATCTATGCCCCTGTCAGTGGCAAGGTTTGACGCCATTGTGCATTGTTTATTTTTTCTTGTGTATTTATAGTATATCAACCTACCTCTGACAGAATGATATGAGTGAGAGCAAACACAGCCTCTGTTGGCTGCCATGTGCTCTGATCCTAGAAGACTAGGGACATACTTATCCAGCATTTGAGTTTCCTGTCTCTGGTTACCTCAGCACTTCAAACTCCCAACCTTATCCTATAGCTTTGTTTACCAGGAAATATGTGAAATGAGCCAATAGGACTGCGGTTTTTCCTACAGTGCCATAGGCATCAAGAGGCAATTTAAGGTCAGTCAGGGGTGAGACACTGCACTAGTTTATATCAGGGTGCAATCAAATTTCATTGCGTTTTACGGGAAATCACTTTCAGGAAATCATTTCTATTTTTCTACAGAGTGTAGGGTATCTATTTAATAAGAGGAAGTCTTGTTGTTAGGAAATTGCAGTAAATCTCCACACTCCACACTGCTAGAGAATTCAACAAACAATCCTTTACTTTTGCAGCATGGTGCATTGTCACTTTGTGTACCCTCTGCAGAATCTAGAAGATAGAATCTTCCTTCATGGAACAAGGTAAACAAATGTAAAGCCAAAAACAAAAAAGGATTTAGAATGAACTTAGAAGTATTACTGCATACCTCAATACTTTTTTAGTTCTAGATGGAGCTAAATTAAGCATGATTTACTGTCTAAAAAGTGATGGGTAGGGACTTCACTTGAGTCAGTATCCGTTGGTCTGGACAAACATTGAACTTTGAGGACATGGCTGGAATATCACACCTGAATCTCTGACTATAAGCAGCCAAATTGTATTGTTGTTATAAAAGTGGCAAGAACAACACTGCATGAAAAAAAAAACTATTTAAGAGACAATCCTTCCCGTTGATGAGTCCAATTCATAATCTGCCAAGTATTCTTTTCACCATGCAAACTTCAAAATGTCCTTCCTGCCTGGCTTCCTTGAAAAACAGTGTCAGAAATGCTTGACAGCTGTAGTATGACTTAATGTCGATGACACATCTATCTAAAAGCAAATTTTGCAAAGAACCAGATCCTTTGGTCAAGGTTGCTCTCCTTAAATGTATGATTTCATCTAAGTCCCCCACTATGATTCGTAGGTGTCTGCATGGCTGATAGGATCTGTGAACTCTGGAGAGTGGGGTGACGACCTTCCACCTCATCCATCACCCGCTGATGGACATGGGAAGCCGGTCCCTGACAGGTTGGGGGGGGGGATAGGCGGGGGCGGAGGGTAGAAATTGGGTTAAGGATAGGGCCGGAGAGGGATCTCGCAGCATGGTTACCGCAGCGTGGTGGCTGGAAGAAAAAGGGGGGGAGGTGAAGAAAAAAGTGTGGCCAGGATTGAGGTCAGGGATATATGATTGGGGTATTAGATGGACCAAAGCTTGCCTGGTTAAATGTTTGCGTGGGGGGATGAAGATGGATTATCCCAATGTTTTTGCATGTGACGAAAGCGCATTACGTCATTTTTTGCGAGAATTCTTTAGCATTTCTTACAGTACAGGTCATGACTAATTCTGGTACAGTTCTCTAGCTGACAGTTGTGAAAGATCCACCCAGACCAATTCAAATGATGAATCTAGTAATCAGGAGCAGTGTCACTCCATTGTCCGAATCTTGCCGAGTCGTAATGAGTCTCTGAGGGCCACTTGTTTCCCATAGCCACTGAGACGAGGGCCAACGTCATCAATCTTCGGAGTGGCTGAAGTGAAGTTGACTTGTGTCTGAAGTTGCTCCACTCCTCTGTTGATTTCGTCTCCGGGAGCTCAGTGGAAAGCCCACGTTCCCATCACACGGCGAGAGAGCGCGTACGCCAGAGAGAGCGGGGTGTGGCTGTCACGCTGTGCGGACAATGAACACCAAACCTCCAACTGACACGGCCAGTATTGAGTGAAACCACGCTGTGAAGCAGGGATGCAACACACACACACAGACACACACACAAATGTCAATGTGGAATGGGTTCAGTGACTTTTGACCCGGTGATCCAGACGCCTGTCAACACCATATACTACCATAGTTTTGTGCATGACTGTGTGATCATATGTTTTCCTGCGTCTGACCTAAATGCAGCCTTGTCTAGACACTTCTTTCTTTTTATGCTGCTGCATTGGTATATATTGTGCACCTCATGTCAAAAGTTTGCTTTTTTTAGGAAGTTCAACAAGACTCCTTCCCCTCTCCTGTCAGACAGTAGCCTCATGCTTGGCATAGTGAAACCAGGAACATGTCAGGGGTGGGCTGCCCACTTTACTCTCACTTACAAATCTGCGGTTTCACTGTTTATTTCTACTACGCTGGTTTTGATTTCTTTTTTACATGCTTTGTTTTGTTGTTTTTCTATATGTGTTTACGTCTTTGCATACCTTGAAGGAGGCTATCATGTCCTAATGCCTAGATCAGCCTAAATCTCATTCTGTAAATAAGGATAAACTGTGGTTATAACCTGAAAAACAACAGGGATTAACACAGATACTGTATAATATAATCTTCTGGAAGATTTACTCTCATTGATCCTGTTGTTTATGACTTTCTTTATCAAAATATTGACTATGCCTTAATAATGTATGGTTGTGTGTGATGTGTTGTGGTGTGGATTGGGAGAAAACACAAGCTGACCTTGCTTGTCTTCTGCTTGCCGGAGCCTCAGTGGGATGGGCAGTTTGTGAAAATGACAGGACATGCCAACAAATTGCATCACTTCTGCCTCTGTGGCCGAGGACAATGGGCCACCATATGCCGAAGTGGGGAAATGAATGGAGCTCATTTGCGCTGGCACCCTGAGCCACCGCCCCCCCCCCGACCCTGCAGGGGCCTCCGTGGCACTGGGGCCGACACAGACAGACGAGCCCACCCTCTGCCACTGCTGTCCACCACACAACCCCAAAAAGACATCGATAAAAAGTGCATTGGTAGATTTTTTACCTGGTTTATGGAAATTGATAAAGAAAAATACAATAATTCAGTTATGTTGGTTCTCCGTAGGGCTACGATTGTATTTTTAAATGCACTTTAAATGGAAGTTTAAAGCTCCTGTAAGTTTTTTCGGATTCATTCAGGAGAAAAATCCATAGAAAATGTGTATCACTTAAACAAAATGAAACATTGAATGTCAATTTCTTTGCATAGATTATTATAAAATATGTTTCTATTTTTAAAAGTAGCCCATGGCCAAGTTTGTGTTTATCTGTGTCTTTATTTGTGTCTGTGTGCATATGTGTGTGTGTGTGTAGGCCTGGGATGATAGCAGATGATTAAGGAGTGGCTGCTCTGTTGACATGAGATACTAATGAGGATGAAATGAGAAGGTCAGGGCTCGTCTCCAGGAGGGGGACACCCCCCCCCCCCCCAACCCCACCCTCATAACATCACCACCTCCACTACCACATCCCTCCCCCTCTTCTCCCCTTGTACCCCCCTGGTCGCCTCCCTCCTTTCGAATGGACTGCTAATCCTCCACTTAATAGGCAGAGACCAGTACACAGACACATACACACGTGTACACCCAGACACAAACACACGTATACACGGAGGCGCCTCTGATCAGACACTCTGCATCTTCATAATGGAGGTAATTAGCAGCTCAACGAGGCTACCTCAGCATTATGATTAGCACCTATTTTGGAGCACACTTTAAATCGGACTAACCTGGCAACCTGCTGTCAACCCATTACGCTCTACACTTCTAATAAAGCAGACATTATAACATATACTTATTATAGTGAATAATTAACTCAATACAGTTGTCCCTTTATATTCTTATTTAGAAGATGTTTTAGTCATTACAAGTTGTTTTTCTTTTAAAAGATCAAAGGTCTTAAAGTCCCATTAGCGGCCACTGGAGGCTGTGATGCCTTTTTGAACCCAGATAGACTTAAGTGGTGTGACCCAAGTGAGGAAGTGAGCAACTGATGAAGACAGCCTGAAAAACAAACAATATCCCCACTTGAAATACTTGTTAATGCAATAATGTAAAATGCAACGATGAGTAGGGTTGGGAACCGAAACTCGGTTCCAGATGAGAACCGATAAGAAAATGCCGGGTACCGGGTACCCATACAAATACACAATTTCAGTTCTGCTTAACGGTTCCTAAACGCGGTAGACCCTGTATTCCACCGGGTCCATCTGCGCCGCGGTGACCCGGTGACCCGTATTCCAATACAGGGTAAGGGCGGACTGGCCATCTGTGTGTTCTGGAGAATCACAGAACGGCCGGTCGTCAGGGGCCGTGACGGCCGGCTCGGTTTGCTGACGGCCGGCACCGCCCTTAATTTTTTTTAACGGCATCATGTAAGTTGCGCTGACAGGCGACAGAGGTCCACAGTTGCCCCGCAGCGAGGCTCCCCCCGCCCTCCCGTAGACGGTTCACGAGCTCAGTCACTTCACAACACCAAAGATGGATCGCGGTAAACGCTCTAAAGTGAGGCTCCACTACACTAAAAAAGAAAAAGACAAGGCACAGTGTAATGCCTGTTAATCGCTTGCCACAGGCATAGCTCAGTTAAAATAAAGCACAGCTATTGTGCAATACATTTGTATTGCATGTATATTTTTTATTTGTAAAAATGTCAGTTAAAGCTTAAAAGAATAAAGATATTTTTGTTATCTAAACGTTTGACCTCTTTCTTTTACAATTTTGGAATCGAAACGGGGAATCGATAAGAACCGGAATCGATAAGCAGAACCGGAATGGGAATCGATACATTTCAAACGATACCCATCCCTAACGATGAGTAATGTTCACATTTTATTAAAGTCATGATGATGTTCAAAATGTTTGGTTTCTTGTAGACAGTCCTAAACTTTTTTTTATGTATAGGGAACTTATCGTAGATCACTGTTCAGATGGCCCATTCTTCTTAAACACCAATTGTGAAGACATGGATACCTCCTCTGTTGTACTTAGGCTTCTTTCATTTTGGGAAGTAATACAAAAAGCCCATATTTCCGACAGCCCGTTTTCCCAATATCAAGTCCATTGTTACGAGGTTCCATTGCTTCAGAAATACAATCCCACTGGAACCAACACACTTTTGTCCGTCATTGATAGGTTTAGGCATAAGTTATGAGATTGGTTGTTTTATCCTGATATTTTTACCCTAAACCTAACCAGATGCAGAGTTTGGCTGTTCATGACTTGGCCATGGAAGTATAAAACGATTGCGGCTAAGGATGTTCGATGACATCTTTGTATAAGAATTTGACATGTACTTGTATTTGTTAAATGGAGAGCGTGTATTTTTTGGAGCCATGGGCCTTCGAAACAATAGGTGATTTGGGACAACTGGATTTTTTTCAAAACATTTCGGTTTTTGAGTAATGGCATGGCAGGATATGTAGATATAATAAATGACTTATGCAGCGATGAGGAATGTAATGATAAGAAATCCAGACTAAGGTAGGAGTGATGGCCATCCAGCGATGCAGCAAAGCGACCTGTGTGAGTGCAGGGGAGCTCTTATTAATGAAGGTGTGAGGGTCTCCATCAGCATTGTGAACTGTTGACCCTGACAAGGGGAAGGAAGTACTTGGCCAGCTGCATGCCATTTTTCATCTCTCTTATAGACCTCAGAAGAGAGGCATGGACAGAGGGGGAGAAAGAGGGGGGACAGAGTAGACAGAAAGGGGCAGGTCCGATATTAAAGAGAATTTGGCCCTGTGAAGTGTGGCGAAGTGCTGTATGGAGGCCTCCTAAGCCATGACCCCTACAATTTTAAAGAGTGTCTCGCTCACCTCGTTAATCAAAGGCTGATGCGTATCACAGTGACTTCCCTCCCCTCCCCCAACACCACGCAAAATCCCACCTTAGCCAGTTCCTCATTGTCATTTTTCACAGGAGGTTCATGGGAAGATAAGGATCCTCAGGTTGCCACCCAGTACATGGAAGGGAATGTTGGAGAAGGTGTCAGATGTGTGTCTTTGTGCTGCTTGTGCACATGATCATGTCAATGAGAGGGGTCAACATTGTGTGTCCGTTTAAAGATAGTGTTTTGCAACACTTGTATGTGTATTACACATTTGCTTAATGATGCATTATATTAGCACTCATTAAAGAGGATTTCAGACATCAACGTATGACATAGGTCTTGCGTAGTAATACTGCATATGTGAGAACAAACCTGTATAAAGCATTTTGTGGTTCCAAAGGGAGAATAAAAACTTGGGGTGTGGAGTTGGAAAGGAAAAGACAACTGTTGGTAATTATCAATTTTGTGAATTTGGCATGTTTGTCATTTGCAATGTAAAAATTCCCATGTAAATTAACTATTTTCTAATAACAGAACTCACGTGCAAATTGGACTTCAGGAGTAATGTGTTTTTGGCATGTGATTTCCTGTTCTCCCGGGCATCAGATTTTCCTCTTCCTCCTGCAACGAGACAGTGGTGCAATTTATAGACAAAGGTTACGGAAGTATTTTCAGCAAGATTTGCTTCAGTTCTACGGGACAAATTGTTGGAGAAAAAAATAGGTTGGGAAATACCAATTTTTATAACTTACACTGATATAATATAAATACAAAATCAAGTTTGTATGCCCTTCAATTGAAATCAAACAAAAGTATGTTGTAACTTCATAAATGTGCTGTATATTAAGTCCTGCTTCAGTCCAGTGTCATTGCTTTAGCTTGCTCTGTTTGATCAAGAGCGAGTAAGAGAGAAAGAGAGGGAGAGGAAAAATGAGCCTGCCAGTGGTTAATTGAGCATACAGATTCCTAATGTGTCAGGCGGTGGCCTCGCAGATGAGGGATGGCACTTTTTTTACGATGCATCTTCCTTTGTTTCCTCTTTAAGGCTAATGAAGTCGGCCTTCCAGTCACCACCTGGGCCAGACACCAGAGACACTCTCACATCCCATTCACAAAGTCTAACAGCGAGTCATCATCTCCACCCTCCAGCCTGCCCAAAGACAAACACACACACACGAGCAATGACACACACGTGTTTGCATGTACACATACTGTACATGCAAACACGTACACACCAATGGCGTTATGAGCTTTGTGATGTACTCACACTCAGGGCTGATGTTTACAGCATATTCATTATAAAAGCCGCAGACCTGTTTATTTTTACTGTCTCAAAACAGCAAGCATCCATTATCCAAAGATTTTTTTTTTTCTACATGCCTTTAGGTCACCCACTAATGAGCATAACACGGAGGAAACATGGAAGCGATTACACGAGGCTCGGCTGTTTGAACAACGGGGTGATGATATTTGTACCTTATGATTACATGCATTTATATCTACAGAAACAAGAGGAGAGGATGCATTTTTTATCTAGTTGGGGGACTTCGGATGTTTTTTTTTTCGAGCAAGCAGTGAATGATTGTCAGCCTCCCTTCCTTATCCTTGTTCTATAGCAAGGTGAGCCTAAAACCTCCTTCGGCGCCTCTTTCTCTTTGGCTGTGGCGGATCAGGCCAAGTAGTTCTGGTCACCCAAACATGTTCAAGGTGCTCCATGACCATATGTTTGCTCATTGGGGAGCGGAGCAGGGGAAGGGCTGGACTCCATGACCTTCACCCAGGTTGAGCAATGAATACTCCAGGCTCCGCTCGCTTGGGTTCATGCCAGGTGAACACAGTAGTCGGGCATCCCAGACATGCAACCGGAGAACAGCTAGCATTTATGCAGACACACAGAAGGTGGAGAATGTGAAGGTGGGAGATTGTCAAGTTACTTTTGGAGAAACTTAACTAGTTCTCAAGTTTTAACAAATTAGGTTTGTAAATTGGTATAATTTTCTAAACGCTTAGAAAGTTATCAGACACCCCTTGTATTGATGTTAAAGTATGAAAAAGTATGAATATGTTGCAAAGATTTGTTGGTTAGCTAGGTCAATTATAACACACAATGTTCTTAATTAAAATATTTCAGGCTAAGCACGACCTTGGTGCCATAAGTACATGTTTTAACATCTATTTTAAAGCTAAACTGTTTCTCAGTAGTGATAGGAAATGTGGTGCAAGGGCATTGCACACAAGTTGCCATTGTACATACAGTAGACCAACTTCCATATCGCCTTGTTTCATTATATGATTTCAATTCCCTGTTCTGTTATAATAACCTATGGTAAAATTCTGACAACATCACAGTTCCCTGTTTTAGTTCTCTTGGGTTAAAGGCATGAGCTGTGGATTTATAATGCCAGGACTATAATAATTATCAGTGACTTTTAGTCTAGTTTTCAAGGGGAAGTGGGGTACAAAAGGAATATTTCAATATATATTTCATGTTTTTATTTTATGTATCAAACATATAATAACTACTGTTATTACAATTACTATAATTAATAATTATTTTATATTTTTAAAGGGATAGGACATGAGGGATAAGGTTGTTTGATATTTCTCTTTTTATTAAAAAAGATGTAGGATTACAATTTTAGTATAAAAAATACAATAATTAATCTTATATTATTCAAATGACATTATATATTTCTAAATAGAAACATCAGGACAATATTAGTCATTTAAAACCCAACACATTTGTATTAATACAGCGTTCTAAAGTTAGGTCTCTCTATGCATTTAAAACATAGAATCACAGTTTTTATACTTGATATTAATTATTTTATATTATTGACATACTTCTTTAAAAAATGTATTTCATAAAAAAACTTCAGTTATCTGACAATGGTCCTAAAAGGAGTCCCCTCACATTATTTTAATTAGTTGTTTAGTTTAAACGTCTTTTAACACATACTTCCTCTTGAATTATACCATCTGCATGGGTGCAAAATAAGCAACAGATTAAACATGCGCTGATAACTCAAAATGTCTGCCTAGTGGAGTCAACATGGAGATAGTTATGGGGAGGGAAACGCCATTACTCCTCAGATAATTTAAACATGTGTTGGCATTTATCTTGGTGGTCCATGTCCGAACACTAATGACAAACTCTTGTTATTAGTGGACTGAATCAATGCCAAGGACAAAGCCCACCCAAAACCATAATCCGTTAATGTTCCACGCTCTCTAACTTCGTATTACGGGGGGGGAGTACAGTAGTACTTAAAAAGTAGAATAATAGAGTAAAAAAACACTCAATTTCTTACCGTCTTTGTAACAGTCAAACTTTATTTTCGTGGGAAGATTAAATATTTCTGCTTGAGAACACCCTTTAAACTATGAAATGACTGCTGTCACACACACACACACACACACACACACACACACACACACACACACACACACACACACACACACACACACACACACACACACACACACACACACACACACACACACACACACACACACACACACACACACACACACACACACACACACACACACACACACACACACACTCCCCTGATTTTGGATAGATAGATGGTTGGGAAGAGGAGGAAGGGAAAGAAGTAGGAGGAAGGGAGGGGGGGGGGGCTGAAATATATAATCTCCTGAAAAGAATGAGGCCCTCTGAGATTGTTTCTCAAAGTGGCCCCTCTTTGCACTGGGGCTAGTGGGAGAGTCGGTGAGCGCTGGTGGTGGTGGTTGGGGGGGGGGCAAAAACATAGTCACTCTACACTGTAACCTGAGCCAGAAGGGGGCCAATCTGTCAAATAATTAGCTGTTGCCCAGCACAAAGGTTTTATTTGCAGGAATTTCATCGCGGCAGGGTTGAATAATATGTCTGTGTATTGTGCGGGGTCATGGGAACATCATCTCTTACTGGTGGGCCATAAAAGACGGCTAAATGATAATGAGAAAAGGCTCTGGTAATTCAATTCCTCAAGCGTTGGTTTCCATCTTTTCTCCCCCCCTCCACCCCCACCTCATCTCCTCTCCCCCCTTCCCCCCTCCCCCTTTCTCTCAGTCTTTCTGTCCTTTTCTTTCTGTTCGGCTAATTGCAAGGAACTTCATGTTGATGTTGGAGTGGCTTCATTCAGTGTGCGAAAATAAAAAGAAGTATGATTTAAACTGCGCAATAGACAGTTTGAAACTTATTTATGGTTATTTGCATAGAATTATTTTCCTATGTTTCTTATGTTCTTTATGTCATCCCCTCAATTCCCCCCCCCATTTAAACTCAGCACCTCCAAAAAAGGCTCGTTCTGGCCCAAAAAAAAAAAGATATATATTTTTGTTGGTGCAAACAAGCAATACAAATTTAAGAAAATAATAAAAAGATCAAAGTTAATAAATGTATAAGCATGCACAGAAATAATACTTTTAAGCAGATCATATTAAAAAAATATCATACAAAACAAATATATAAAAAAGGGGTGCATGTTTAGTTCGCAAACAAGTAATAAATAAATAACAAAATAATAAATAAATATACAGTAAATGAATGCATAAGAATGGGCAGATAAAAAATACTTTTTTATATATCAAATAATTTGAATACCCTCATATTTTGTTGGTGTATTGATTCCTAAAACATAAATGAATAGATAATCAGTACGATATGCTTCCCTCTCGGCTCAGTTGTCTTTTTGCACATTGACCTCTGACCTAGGAGAGCAGCCAACCAGGAAGTGGATAGTGTTAAAAGGGATTGATTGGTTTGTGGTCTATAGATGATTGTTTATATCATTCTATACTGGAGGTTTGACCTTCGGTGACCCCTTCTGCGGACCAATCCGCTGAGAGCTGTGACCTGCATCCATTTGCAACAGCGCTAATTACCTTTGACGGGCCCTCACTTTTCTTTGCGTCCCGGGTTGTAAAACAGAGCCCCGCAGTGCCCTGATTGAAGAAAGACGCGGCGCGGCTCCTCCACTTCATATACCTCCACCATATCCTGCCGCCCGAATGTCAAACACATTAAACTTAATGTACCAGCAAATCTTACTCAATTATTTGTATGTTGTTGAGGTGTGTGCACGCGTGTGTTTATGTGGTGGCCCCCTAAATGGTGTTCATATGTCAGTGTATGTTCAGCTGTCTGAGCACACTCAAGCATGCTGGTGTTTACATGTTAGAGGGGGAGAGAGGGTTTTTCGCCGTGGCACCAGCGAGTCCACGCGGGATGAGGTTACACATCCTGCAACACACCACGGAGGGATGAGGAAACTTGCTTTTAAGTAAAATAATTGGATTATTGCATCCTGCGATCACGCTAATTATAATGAAAGCAAGCTTACAATTTTCCAATTATTATTCTATGCCGATTCTGTTCCTCTCTAATAAAGAGGAGCACTGATGCAAAACAAAATGCCAGGACTCCATTTCCTGCCTGTGCCTTAGAGCTATTCAGAGATGAGGGACATACACACACACCCACTAAATATCAGCCCCACATAAAACATGTGACTACAGAACATACACAGCTCCCAACATTACACTTAATGGTATGCAAATTGTTGCCATGTACAGTCCTCTTTCTCTGAATTGACGCATTTAAGAGAAGACACTACAGGCAAAGACAGTTTGCATGTACCGCTCAATTTAAAGAGTTGGGGTTATTTTTGCTTCCATAACATGTCTTTCAGACTAGTGGAAAAATCATTTCACTTCACCACAAGTTAGAATAGTTAACGCCTCATTTGCATATTTAAATATAGAATTTCTGAAAACCTGCGATCAAGGGTGGGAAGTAAGTACATTTACTCAAGTACTGTACTTAATTACCATTTTGAAATACTTGTACTTTACTTGAATATTTCCATTTCATGCTACTTTGTGCTTCTACTCCACTACAATTCAGAGGTAAATCGTGTACTTTTATTCCACTACATTTATTTTGTGCCTTTAGTTACCCTACAGATTTGGATTAATGGTGTGAAATATAATCAACACTTAAATTAGACTTTAGTTACACCTGCTGTTTATCACAGCAGTATACACATTATTATTATCAAAACTAGCTGCACCTTAAGACTTTAATGCATCAATAATTATAATCAAAACTGGACCAATTTGCATAATGAGTACTTTTGATGATAATACTTTTGTACTATAACTTGAGTAACATTTTAAATGCAGGATTTTTACTTGTAACAGAGTATCCCTTCACTCTGGAACTTCTACTACTTCTACTTAAGTACAAGATCTGAGTACTTCTTCACCTGTGCCTGTAATACGAAAAAGTGTGTGTGCGGGGGAGAAACTCCCTCGAGGGAACTTTGGGATTTTAGCTTTTGCAGACCATTGATATGCAGGAAAACCTATATAACACTCAGGGTCGGCCCTGATAACACTCTACAGGAAGGTGAACACCCAAAAAGCACAATAGGGTATCTTTAATGTAAATAATCAAGTTCATGATGGTGTCTTAAGATGTGTACCTTATTCAACTGCAGTGTTTTATTTTAAGTAAACTCCTTATATTTATATGTTTGAAAGTAAACTAACTGTGAAATAAAAATGACATAGGGCTGCAGCGTGTGGTTTATTCTCAACTGTGTCCTTGGTTACCAGGCATCAAACCGACATGAGTCACTCACTCTGCCTCTGACAAATCATTGTATTAAATCTCCTCCCTTCACAGTATCTCCCACTCTCCGCCTCCTCCTCCACCTCCTCCTCCTCCTCCTCCACCGCATGCACGAGCACACACACTCTCAGTCACTCATACGTCTCTCTGCCCTGCCTGTCAGTCTCCCACCAAATTCCCTGGATCACACTACATCTGACAGTATTTCATCTCGGATTTGAGGATAAGTGAGAGGATTTCGGTTCAATCTCTGAGCTTAGCATGAAAACGGCGCTCAGTGTGAAAAGCTAAGGGTTTACACGATGTGGGCTCCCCACCACCCCCGCTTCCTCCCTCACCCCAACCTATGTCGCTCCCTCGTTGTTTCTCTCCCTCCCTCCTTCCCTCTTTGCAGGGTTTTGTTGATTTAGCTGTGAGTGGCTGCCTGACACAACATTGGCTAACTCCTCAAGGAGCCAACCCCATTGCATAGTTATTCTATCACTGGACTCCGAGGGGAACAAAAAAGGATGTATTTTAATTAAGCAAAACCCAGGGGCTAGAGTATTACTATAACCACATAAAGGTGGAGACGGGGAGATGAGGATGAAGAGAAATTGTAATGTCTGATGTTAAACTGCATTATGCACGTCATTTATGTGAGGTTATTGGAAGAATAATGTATATCTCATATTCGCTGCTATGCTTTCACACTTATAGCATTTTGTTTTTCACTGAGAGGGGATATTTTTTGCATATTTAAATAAATGATGCTTGAAAAAATCCCAAAGTTCATGCCAGAGGGAGTTTCTCTCCCACAAACTCCCCCCCTGCCTGAGATGCCTCGATTGGACTCCTTGTTTACATCTGTAAGAGGTGACATCACTATGTAACATTCACAGTTTCATTGGCTGACTGCTTCAACATATTGTACGTGATTTGCTAACAGGCGGGACATCGCTAAGTTAGTTATTAGCTCATTAACATATCATTACAGTAATCATACGAATGCCTTCACATTTCTGTGGTATGATTTACTTTGAGTTGGAGTACTGAGGACAGTGAATTAACTTGCTTGTCTACTTTTGTGTGTAGCTTAGCTCGCTTTCTGTCAGACAGACTCTAATATCAGGTGAAGGGGGTAAAAGTGGACCCCCCAACCCCAACACAAATATCTGCAGCATAGGTTAACCCTGGAAATAAAGAAATAAGGGCATTGCATGGAGAACCTGAGGAGAATCTTGAATGCCAGTTGCCGGTAGGAAAGATGGATTGCTTGAATTCTCCACCAATCACCAAACAACACATTGGCTGCAGCATTGATTGATGAAGTATTTAAGTCGTCAATCTCACATCACCTTCTTTTCTTCCCCCCCCCACAATCCTCCCCCCCCCCCCCCCCCCCCCCCCCCCCCCCTGAAAATGGCTGCAGAAAAGCTTTGCTGTGTCTGCAGATCGGATGAACCCTGATCGAAGGAGAACTTTTCAGATTTTTGGCTTTGGGGATCATTATAGGTTAGTGATCAGGCAGAATATGGTAACATATATTAGATTGAAAAGTTAGAGGTGTTCATGTCTTGTGGTCAAATGGTACTGTATGTATATTTGACGTTTAGGAATTGAGGGGAAGGCCTTTCTAGGAACATGAATCTTGGTTCAAACAGAGGTCTTGCATTAAGTCTCTGCATGTGTGTGTTTCCACCTTCCTTAAAAAAACAGTCATTTCTCAAACTACGCATTACGCCTCCACCTTTACCCTCGCATTACCTTGTAATAGCCCTTAGTATGTATAACTCAGCCCAATATTATTGACTACAAATCATGATTAACAATACTCTTATCGATAAAAATGGAACATTAGCCCTCACCTTTGACCTTGTTTGCAGACCTCTTTGTACCTCTATGATGTATTCAATATCATAATCATGCTTGAGTACACTTGGTTTGAAAAAAAGGTGGGGGGGGGGGGGTTGGAAATCAATGGGGACTGCGCTCATAAGCAGAGAGAAAACATCACACCTGCAGATATATTGTGTTGACAGTGCATCGGAGAGCAAACACAGAGCCGCTGACGTCTCCGAGTTATGCTGAAGAGGCCATTGATCCACCGGTTAACCTATTCTCCTTCATCAGTACAGCAGCAAACCCTCAGAGGAAAGCGACCCCCCCCCCCTCTCCCCCACCCTGGCCATTGTTTCCCTCCACTAATATGATACCCCCTGAAGGTTCTCCACAGACCTCCTTTCTAATCAATGCATGTGGTTGGTGGGATCATCCTGTCTTTGCAAATTAATGACTTCACTTTTTTCTGTGGTTTCATTCTATCGATTTGTTTTATTAGCCCATTGATCTCCATGCACCCATCCCCTCAACCCACCCTCTTCCTCACCCAGCCCCAACCCCTTTGCTTCCTCTTTGCTTATCAATATGATGGCTGAAGGCATCCATTCTGACCAAAAATGTGCTTCCTTCATCAACCGATGACTTTGGGAAAAAAACAAAACATGAGTAGGTATGCATCCTCATGGAAAGAGATGTCGCTCGTTATCGTTATACGTGTTATTGTGCTATTTGTGCTATTCGGCTGTCATCAGGATTAATGAAAACTGACTGGTTACATTTTCAGGAAACTTGGTGTATTAATGTAGCATGGACAAAGGTTAAATCCATTGAATTTTGGAGCGGGTCTGAACAATGGATATTTGGAAACACAAATTAAGTTTCATTTTCACTAACATTTCTTGTGGCGTTGGAATAATCGGAAAAGTTAGGTCCCGACTGGCGAAATCCATGTGAATGTCGCCGCAAGACAGTAAACAACTAAAACAGAGCAGATATCCATGTGTTATTTAAATGCTTTGACCAATATAATGCAACCTCTACGTATAGCGTCTATGTTGTTTGCTTCAGTACGTCTCGTGAACAAATGAAAGGCCGAAGAATGACCAACCCGAGAAATGGGAACTTCAAAAGAGCACATGAATGCACCATTGGTCCCATTCTAGTTTTATTGGAAATTAGCTCCAATAGTTGAAGTCAAAATACATTTTCTCATATAACTAAATATTCTACTTCTAAGTAGGAAATACATTTCATGTTGTCTATAGGTCCAACATATGAATATCAGGGCTAGGGTTAGAGGTAATCTGCTTTTATGAGTTTAATACAACTGTCATGGTTTAAATCACTTTGACGTCTGGTCAGGGCTCGGTGGTCTTATTAACAGCCATATCTAACTCTCTCCCCTATAATTCCCTTTGAGATCCGAACAAAAGGATAGGAAGTGCTTTACTCCGACAAGTCAGACTTCACTTCACAGGAGGAATTACAGCTTTTCATTTTCTGTCACTGGAGCGCTTTAGTGAGGTGCCCGACTAGCATAACGATGTTCTTTCTCTCTTGTTTTATGGCTTGAACCATGCACAAAGAGTTGATTCACAGTAATTATATGTGAAAACACAAATACCGACGTGCATATGTGAACTCGCTGAGAGACAGACGCAAAAGAACACACATTAGATATTGTAATGTTGAAAGAAATATATACGTGGTTGGAGCAGTCAGTGGCAGGCACAAAGACCATGCAGTGAAACGAAAACACACAGAAAATCCCTTAAGGAAACTAAATTCAAATGTGTGGTTGTTCAGGTTAGCCCAATGTCCATCAATTCTGTCTGAATCCATTAGGATAAACAAACTTTGCATTCTCTAGAAGGTTGCATTTATATTGTTCTCTCAAAGCCACTGCTGTATTATTTCTGCCTTTCCTGAGCCAATAGTGACACATGCCGTCTAGAAAACAAGCTGAAAGCCGTAAAATGTCTGGCACCACCCATCCTCCCTCCTTAAGGATTCTTTCGTCCTCCAGCCGTCTCTATAGTTATCCTGCTATCACAGATACATCACTTATTAGAATACACGCCATTAAGTTAGATCAAACAGACATAAAACTGGGGAATCAAAATGTGTTGTTGCATGTTTTCACCTTCAATTTGAAATAAAGCATACAAGAAAGTCCCAGTGATATCAAAGAGGCAACCAGTTTTAACCAAAACTACATGCTGCTTAACTACATGTTCAATAAAAGTTCAAATAGAACCAGCACATTTTTTTTTTTAAAGTGATTGATTAAATCTAATTATTCCTTTTTGCAACCTAAGTGACCTAAGATAACTTGAGTTCCCTCTTGGTATCGGGTTGGAGACTTGTATGTCTTGATGTGTTCAGGCGTTTGCGAAAGGAAACATCTGGTACAGTATGTGCTGCTTTTTTCAAGGTTAGAAAGCAGTAAAAAAGATTGCCATTTTTAGTCAGACTATACGGAGCCTTCCCTAACCCTAACCCTGTTTTGAAGTCTTAAACCCATAACCCTCAGGTACAATTCTATAGTTTACGTTTTGTGAGACACATTTCCTTGTTCCGAAAAAAAAAGTACAATTATTTTACGCAACTTAATATTATAACTTCTGTGATAGAACTCATGTTATTAACATCACTTTGAAAAAGAATACATTGCTAAAAGAAAACACCCCATTGTGTAAAGGCCTTACACAAAGCCTGCATCATCCAATCAGTTGAGTGTGTAACTGTTTGAGGGACAGTTCCTTTCAATGACCGAAGATATGACCAAGCCCTGACAATGTCCATGTTCAAAGATGAGAAGAGAAACTATCAAGCACCCCAATTCCCCCAACAAACTGCATGTTTATCCAGCTTGTGGGAATTCCTGTTCCTCAGGATGGATCTGGAGTCGTCACGACTGGCGATGTTCCCGTCCCACCCTTTCATGGAAAGCACATCCCACAAAGATAGACGATTACTCACTTTCCTTTCCTACTTAGACATTACACTGCTGACCGGAATATATCTATGAATAACATTTAGGTGACTCCTAACAAAACTATGCAAACAGAAACGTGCAAACACGTAGGCTGAATATATTTTAGCCATTTAGTGATCTGATAGAATGGATGGTAATGCTGACACATCATCTGTTATTTATTTTTGTATTTGAAGGGACACTAATGATTTTACACATGAATTATCGTTTATATTCCTACTAGTTCTACTCAGCCAACAAATACAGTGTCTTTTGTGGCTCTGGAAGGGTCGTTACAAAGTTAAAAAAAAAAACAGATGATGTCTTTATCTTGGCATGGGCTCAGGAATTTGAAAGGGAATTTTTGTTAAAAACTGGAGCTGTGGGATTCTAGGGATGCAATTAAATGGGGTGTGCAAAGAAAGACAAAATTGAGTTGCATTGTGGGAAATGTAGTATAAAAGGGACAAAACGTTTTCTCCAGAATAGCTCTAAACATGATTACAATTCCAGTAAACAACTTTTATAGATGGGAAGATATCTACTTCCTTTAGCAGCAAACAGACCTTTTGCCCTCTTGATACTATTATGTCTCATGCAAACATGGGATGCAGGTCATAAAGATTTATCTCTGAGATATAATGTGGGACACTATTCAGCACATAAACAGGTACATTTTGTTGGATTTAGCCAGCGCTTCTTCCTTACGTCTCTGTCCTGTCTTTACATAAATCCTTTCAGGGCTTCTGGCTGCAGTTTCCTGCTCTTTCATCTGGCTCCCTTGTGGTAGGACTATTAGCCCGGCCTGTATACCTGCAAATGTTTGGGAGGCAGCTGGCTCTGGACGCTCAGTGCCTACACGAGCCCAGGGGCTGCTGGGACCTGGGAACGCTGGCACCGAATACCGATGGGTAATTAGACCTTCATTCAAGAGCAAATGTGGCAAGCATTAGACACAAGGCTCTTTCCGGTTCAATTCATATCTCCATCCTGCCTTCCTTCCCCTACTAACAACTACACTACATCTTCAAGCCCCCCCCCCCCCCTTTCCTTGTTTTGTTTTTCCAGTCTTAGTTAATCCATAATCTGGCAAGATCTTGACCTATGATTGTTTTCTGTTTTTGTTCTATGTGTGGAATATGGGTTCTAACAGAGGGACACAAACCTGTCAGTCACTAAGGAAACAATATGTCCAATTTCCGTCATTTTCAAAATCAAAGCCTATTAGTATAAGTAGGAAACTGCATTTGGTAAACCAGGATGATTCATAACAGCAATTTGACGTCACTTGTCTTTTTAGTTTTTTTATTTGTTACTTGAAAATCAACACTGGCAACGAAATGCATAATATATAAATGGCAATAAAACCATCACAGCTGTTTTCATGATTTTCATGAAAGAGTATTTTGTTTTTCTAAATTTAAATTACAAGCCATCTTCTCATTTACTCATCAAAAAGCATGTCATCAAAAAATTCTCGAGTGCAGTATAACAGCCTATTTAAAAGCTTCATGATAAAAAATAATAAAACTGGTTTAAAACTGATAATTGGAGCTGGGGAGGATCCAAATGCAGGAGACTGCATACCTTTAACACAAAAACATGTATTTAAGGTATCCCAATTCAAGGGAAACAGAACAGAGCCAAACTGAAAGGAACCGGTCAAAACAGAACTTCAACAATGACTAAACAGACGGGCAGGATTTAAATACAAGTTGATCTAATGAGGAGATAAGGTGCAGGAGGACAGGTGGTTGCAGGTCTAATGAGAAACAGGTGAAACTAATTAGGCCAAAACAGACAATCAAGAAAGGCAGGAAAACACACAAAGAGAGGAAGTAAAAACAGTCATGACACAGATTGAGAAATGTTCAGAATAAAACAGGAAACTGATTTTAGAAAATAAAGCAAGATCACGATACATTTGCAGTTATAGTCATAAACTGAATATGTTGATACAGCTCTGTTGATGTCTCATAATGTGCCAGTCTGTTTTTCTCTGCTGTGAGAAACATGACAGCAGCTGTTTCTCATGTAAGAAGAAAACGATGAGAGGCCCCTTCTAGTTTTGTGGTGAAAGGTGACATAACCCATAATTCCACTCAAACCACAATGTTCTTTTATCAGATGTTGCTCTTTGATACTGCAAGAATGGTTCACATGATGCAAAGCTGTCTCAAAGACTCATTTGCTATAAATTTACATTATTATGGAAGCCTAAAGAGTTCACTGTTACATAAAAAAAGAGAAAAGTCTTAAGAAAAGTCTTAAACAGAGCATATGAATAATAATAATACTTACATTTGAACCACCTTATGGTGAAGTTAATTCATTCAGACATTATTCAACTCAACTTATATGTAACTAACTTATGTTGGATAGCAAAAATGCTAACAACCAAAGCAACAAATGGCTTGTTAGCTTGTGTTTTTGTTCGATTATTAGAGTAAACAGTTTGTGATAACTGCAGCCTTTGGTTAATGGTAATTAAGTTTCCTATTTTGTGATTTCAAACAGAGAAAGAGAGACAATGTCTTTTCTCTGTGTTTTCTAGCTAACAAGAGCTAGCAGCTTAGCTAACATGCTGTCGGTGATCCTGCTTGGCAACAGATTGGCAGCAGGTGATTGGCTAAATAGAATAGAATAGAATAGAATCGGAGGGATGAAACCCCTCTTTAATGGTCACACATGCAGAGCACACAGCACACACAGTGAAATTTGGCCTCTGCATTTAACGTTGAGGGGGCGAAGATTGAAAAGTCATAAAAAGAGATTCTCTCCCATAAAATGAAAATAACATTAGAGGAAGATAACACAAATGTTTTTAAATCAAATTAAGGAAATACCATTCATTATTTTTTATTATTTCACATAATTTTTTTTACTTTATTCATCCATCTGATTATTTATTTATGATGTCCTACTTATTAATGCAATATTAAACACTTTGAAGCTCCTATGTACAATAACTAAGGCAAAAACTCATCGATATTAAATTGCTAAATTCTACTTTACATAATATTTAAATATTAAATGATAATTATAACGCAGCAACACGAGTATTAAATATTGTGTCACAGGTACGGTTGAATAGGCTGGCGAGCTGCTCCTTGAAGTGCAGTGAATGGAACTAGAAGCTGCTTTTAGCGGTCAGAGAAAAACACTGGATCCAAATTAGCATAAACAGGAACACAAAAGAAAGAGGGGAGAGGAACGAAACAGAAAATAGTGTTGTCAACAGGACCCCCTGGTGAGGAATTTCAATTTCATATATCTAATTATCCCTGTCAGACGGAAAGAAGTGACAAAAAGCTGTCTTTGTTCTCCCTCTTTATCTCCCGCATCTCTCTCAATTAATTTCCACATACGAATATGACTAATTGTCTCTCTGCAGCTCTGCAGCCACATACATAATAATTTTCGGCCCATGTTGGAAGGGGGTGGGATGTTCACGCATCAATTTATAATATTTGAACACAATGGATTTTGCATAATTCAGGTGATCACGTTAGCAGGCCGATGCAACCTCTTTGTAGGCATCGCCCTCTGCCACACAGTCTTGTAGCCCGCATAATACCTCTATACTTTTCCTCTTTTGTAAACGAGAGTGTTATGTCTTTCATTTCTGTCATTGGGATTGTTTCTTTGTTTAGAGTGATGATATTAGCATCATAATCAGACAGGGAGAGAAAGAGGCAGCCGTGATGACTGATTTATGCATGGTTTGTGTGGAGAGACCAACAAAACCAGTCACTGATCTACGGTGCATTTCCATCACATATGCGCATGTTAAAGTTGATTATTTCAGTCATTCATGTGCTAACTAACTGGAAAACTGAAAAAAAAGTTGTATCCCCTGACATAACTTTCTCAATAGATTTTCAAAGTTAGCATTGAAAGTTTGCCTAGCATGATGTTCAAATGAAAGCTAGAAAAAAAGTGCTGTGTATAGGATTTATAGTACATAACATTATAACATTATAACATTATGTCCTTATGCAAAACTAAACCACACAATAAATGAAATGCAAAGGTTTGTCACATTTTGTGTTATTAATGTAAATAACTCTGGTTTAGCCCGATGCCATCTTAATCATGTGGTTTTCCAAGACTTTCTAAATGTTATTGATACAAATTGGATAATGAGATGAAATATCTTGCTGGGGTTGGACACTCAAAACAACTTATCCAAGACTTCCTCATATGTCATATGACCAGTACATTACTGCATGTTAGCTAGTTAACTTTCTAAAGTCTTTGTAAGACTTTAATGTGGCACATAAGGGTAAGTACTGGTCAGGTAATCATGAAGTCATTCTGTTCTACTTTCTGACTACTCAGTATAATGTAGCTCATTACTTAGGGGTGCATCAATAGAGTAATGATGAATAAAGAATAGTTAGGTGGCTGTGGCTCAGTGGGTAGTGTGATGGACTTCGAATCAGGGGATAGCAAGTTTGAGTCCCACTGCAGTCAGCATGTCGTTGTGTCCCTGGGCAAGACACTTCACCCCAAATTGCTCCTGTGGGGATTGTCCACAGTATTCAATGTATGTAAGTCGCTTTGGATAAAAGCGTCTAACAAATAACATGTAATGTAGACATGTAATAGGTTGTTCATTCTGGGTTGTAACTTCTGTATAGTCCTCAATCAGAAAAAAATCAGGAACTTTTTTAACAATTAATACAAATGATCAGTGTCCCTGATTTGTTTCCTGTTACATACTGTAGTAGTTACTCACAAGTATATCTTTTTACTATTTATATTTAAATGTCATAGCCAAAGAAACATTCAGAATACTCTTAATCAAAACAGACTGATTTACCTTTTACAAATTGATTTACCATAAGAGTATTGCACTCTGGTTTACATTTAACTCACATCACAAGGTTTGTGACTCTGACAGTGATTGAATAATTAATTGGTATGCTATTCAATCCGAGAGACCTTGTCTTTATCTGTGTCTCCAAAAATAAAAATAAATAAAAAAATCAAGTGAGGGGGAAGGCCAAAAATATGCACTCTTGTTGAAAAGATGTTCTTCACTTATAGACACGGGCATAAAAGCCCTTGAAAGGATAGTACTCAAGTGATTACTTTTTTTTGATTCCATCAAACCCTTCTAAAAACAATCAGAGAAACTGAAAAATAATGAGCCAAACATCCAAAACTCGTCCACACAAAGCTGCAGTTGAACTGCGCTACTCCAACCATAAAACATACACACTCATTCACTCACGGAGAGGAGAGGGGGGGGGGGGGGGGGGGTATTGTTACATTTCATTAGACACATTCCTTCTCTGTGGACTCTTTACCAGTTACCATGTCATTTTAGCTGACCACATTCTTTCTTTCTCTGTCATGTTGGCTTTAATAACATTCTTCTTAGTAAGGTATAAGAACAGGAGAGGAAAACATTTTTCCCACTGTTTATGCTCTGAAGTACTTTTGAGTCATTTATTGTATAGTTATTATTTATATATAATTTAGTGTGCATGCGCCAACCATGTATGCAGCCTGTTGCAGTTTCTCTTGCTAGAATTGTAATGTTTTCTACTTTTGACTTTCTTGTTGGATCATACTTGTTATTTTTCTATAAGTAACTTCTTTCAGTAATGTATTAAGCTTTGCCCTCGCTTCACATTTTTGTAGAGAGAGATTTTGGTAGTTTTTTTTGCTGTTGATTTGCTGCTGTTGCACGGCATGGCTGCCTTGTTTACACCGGGGTCAGCTGATCGCGCTAAAGCTGGCTAGCATGGTGGTCGGAGCAACGACTATACCCACGGAAATCTGGAGAAGGACACAGAGGATGCAGGGTAAACCGAAGAGACCAAGGAGGAGAGCTAGGACAATTTATGGAGAAAATTATAAGCTGTGTCCCCATTAAAAGCTCGGTAAGATTGCTGGCTAATGGGAATGGACAAGCTAACGGTGTTAGCTAGGAGTCAGACGGACCAAAAACATTATTTACTGAAACTTCGAGCCAATGTCTCACAACATGTTTAGGCAACAAAACAACTTGTTTAAGTTTATGAAAAGATCACGATATAGGCAGTGGCGCTGCAAGAAAATCTGGGGGCCCCAGGCAGTAGAGACATGCCCCCCAACTCCCCCTCCCGGCGGAGCGGAGATTACGAAACAGAAATTCTGAATCAGCATTGACGGCGCGCTATGCAAGGGGCCCTTAAGGGGGTTTCCCGACATGTCATGCAGTAAATTAAAGGGGTTTTCATGCTGTCGTTGCTGTGGACCAATTTAATCAACCTTCTTTGGGGGGCCCCCTTCTGGTCCAGAGCCCCGAGCAGTTGCCTGCCTTGCCTGCCGGCAAACGGCGCCCCTGGATATAGGCTATTATAAGTCAGATTGCTAGGTGACGTATTTAGCTCGAGTAAGATTAGTATGAAAATGACTTACAAGCGTTATAGTTGAAAGTGTTTGCAGACTCTGTGTACCATGTCTGACTTCCATCGAGGCAGCCCTGTAAATTCCAGCTAAAAGTAAAGTTACACTAATAAGAGTGCATTACTCTTTGTAGGTAAAAGTGCTAACACTTGCATAGCCAAATGACAGATTGGTTTGCAATACCAGCAATTTAGCATTGGCTGGAATTGAATACTGTCATATTTATTATATTACTTTTACCTTAAGTGTAACTGGGAGGAATATGTGTTAAATGTATATCCGGCATGCAAAAAACCCTGCTAGGTAGAGGTTGTTACTGTAGTTGACACCTGTTGTAGTCAAAGCAGAAGATGGCATTCAGTTGCCCTTGGTGGAACAGGCTCCATCAACTAAATTCAACCTGTCGCTCACATCCAGCTGTATAATTTGGTCACAAAACTTTCCATGCACACATTAATTTGCATTTTTCCATCAACAGTCAAGTGTCTTCAAAACAGACGATAACAAAAGGAGAAAAAAAGGATTTGCATTCGGTGTAGAAATAGTTCCAGGACAAGGGCTGTTAAGTTTGAAATTAACATGTAAACAGTTGGAAAGTCTGCCCTCCTACACCCCCCCAATCCCCTTCTCCTTAACCCCCACCCCTGGTTCCCTTTTAGCGCCTTGATAAATATACATAAAGCCCCCCTCACAAAGACCACCTTGTTCTTCTAAATGGGCTACTTTTTAATGGAGACATATATTTCCAGGATTATATCAGCATTCAGTTGCAAATTTTGAGTTGTAATACTCCGATTGGAGCAGTCTATGAATAAGAGTATCATTTGAATGCAAGGAACACCTGGTGCTGAGGGCTGGGGCTGTGAGGGGGCTTGGAGCTGACCCGGTGTCAGTGCCAAGGCTTCACTTGTTCCCAGCCTTCCCATTCAGAATCTCCCTGCCTCAGCCTTCACTATGATACTGTAGACTGCCATACTCTCGGGAATGCCAGAGAAGTAGGTAAAGAATATTGGAGACTTATAGATTTTTAAATCATTTAAGGGTCTGGAATTCTATTGAAACAGCTTAAAATGTAAAAAAACTAAGATGTGCATGTTTTGAATATTATACTTTTAACTGTAAACACACACACAGAGGGACAAATTACCTTGTCCTTTTATAGAATAACTTTAGCAAAATTAGCTGCATTTAGTTCGTAGAGGTTAAAACGAAGACCTCAAAATACACTACTGTTACCATGAAAAACACGAAAACTAGAGTTTTTTGTTTCCCTCCACATTGCTTACTTGGCCGCATGACAACAGAGCGGGGTCGGGGGAGGTGGGGGAATGAGTCGTACTATTTGGAGGAGGAAGGGGTACGGGGTCTATTCGTATGCACCCCGCATCCACTCAACACACAATCAGGCCTGTATTGCATTTTGCAAATTTATACCCAGGATGTTGGTTTAGAGTGTTTCCCTGAAAAAAAAAAAGAAAGAGAAGGATTTTTTTTCAAGTAAGTGTCTGCTTTCATGAGCAAGAGTGATTGAGGCACACAAACAAACCTTTGTTTCCTTGCTCACAGATGCAAGGCCCGAGCTCTGATTTACGCACCACCCTAAGACACATTTCTTTGAGACTAACACTGTATGAACAAAATGAAGGAAAAAAAGAAAAACATTTACTTCGAAATTTAGCAAAAGTGTGATTAAAATATAATTAATTTTGCTGTTACAGCTACACAAATGGTAGAAATAAATCACCACACTGAATGATAAACATTCTACACTACACATCCACTAGCCAGTCAAACCAGCCTCTGTTCTTTCTCAAAATATTTGCACAGCCTTATGTTTGCAGTGGCTCGAGAGCTGTACTCATGACAAGCCAATCTATAGTCAGACACAAAGAGTCAAAGTCAAAGGCAAGAAACACTGAAGCTGAGGGACATCGACGTGCCTTTGCCCTGTTTGAGAGGCTAGACATTGGCTGGACGGGAACATTTATGTTTTCATCGTTGACCCTTAAACACATTCTTCTAACACAGTGTGCGTTTTACCGATTTTGTTTCAGTTGACATTGTATTGATGGCAGATGTTAGGCTGTGTGGGTTTTTTATTTCATCAGTTTGTCTGGTTGCCTTTTCACTATTCATTCGTGTTGTTCTTTTTGTACCCTTTTGGTACAGTTACAATAACAGACTGTGTACACTTCCCCTACACTTGTACTTTCAGCAGAATTCTTTGCCAACATTAAATAAATTAAGAGATACATTTGGCAGATTTCTTTATTTTTTTATAGAGAACTCAATAATATCGTTCTCGTCAAATGGTTTAAGTCAGGATAGTCATGTAGCAAGAATCTGATATTTTTCCAGCCCTAGCCAAAATATGATTTTTTAGTAAAGTAAAATATTATTTTTTGTACGCTTTTGTATAGTTATGGTTACAGACTCTGTCTACACCTCCCTACACTTGCACTTTGAGTATAATTATTTGCGATTTTTGGTATTCTTTGCAATAATAGAGTAATAATGTATTTCTGTTTGGGTACTATTATCATGTGGAAAACAACTGATATTGTGACAGTCCTACTTCAAATAGTGTTTTTTACTCATTTTGGGTGAAAGAAAATCATTATATTAGGGATCTGGAGTTTGTTAATAGTGTATCTTTCTTCATGATATGCAGGTAATATTTTGCTTTACTTATTGGTTTCATTCTGTGTCACTGTTCATGGAAATGAATACAGAGAGAAGTTTATTCATGTTAGTTTACTGTTACAGTAACATGAGGCTACAGTGCTTGCGTATCAAGTTCACAATATGATATTGGAGGGTTTCGATGACAGTTATTCTGAAAATGAAGATGAGCCAAGTTAGATGATTAGGATAAAAAAATGTGTGCAAAGTAATAAATCGCATCATTTAAAACAATTGACACATGGACCTAGACGAGTATGCCATTTAGTTGGTGTGATTTAAAAGTGGCAGTCATTGAGAAAGTCTGAAATTTGGATGTCCAAATTATAGATTTTGTAATATGTGCACTACATCGGGTCATTGAGTTATATTTCCTGAGCTGAGACCACAGTCAAGTCGGCAGTCTGCTGACAACTTGTTTACGTCAGTCCCAATTAATAATTAGTTTAGTGATTTGATCGCTTGACATGTGCCCCGGACAAATGCGGGCAGGAAAATGCACACGCAGTGCTGTTTGCATAAATCTGCCATTTCAGCTCGGGTTGAGGGGGAACAGAGGGATGGAGGTGGGGGAATTATAGGACTCAGATGTGTGTGATTGGCGGTTCCCTTGGCTCCCAGGGTTAGAGAGTTCAGAGAAAATCCGATTACTGCTCTCCCTCAGGTCAAGCCTTCATAAATAAACAAGGGGAGAGCCTGAGGCACCGTGTTTTAGTATGATTAGCATATCATACAGCCTATCGACAAGGCACTTATCATATTACAGCACGGCCGTCCTCTGAGCACACGGAGGTTACATGTACACGGCTGCTGAGCATACATCTCTGTTCATTAGAGGGGTCCTCGGGGGAGAGAATAAATCATATCAGCACGTGGTTATGGCAGCCCAGGCGTTTGATTCAGTCGTACGGTGGATGTTAACCAGGGCCTTTAATAAGCCGGAGAAGAGCTGACAGTTAGCCTCACACTGAGGAGCAAGACGAGTGGAAATTGTGGGGGGGCTTGATAGTGGGAGGGGAGTATTGTAAGAGGCAAAGCTGAGGTACTTGAGACTAAACTCTGGTCCACTTTTCTGATACCTGTCTTGGCCTCCGGTGTTTTCTAAACTTGCCGTGGTTTTAGACACTTTTGGATTTTGACAAAGCCAGCTAAATGTCTACCTGGATTTTCAATCCACAGCATAAAAAAATATCCTAGAAGAGACCTTTAAATTCTATGATTAAGTGCCATTTTAGGTTCTAGTCATTACCAAGATGCCTTTGAGAAAAGCGCTGAACCATCAATTGTTGACCCCCAGTTCCCGATTGTACAATTGTGTCCTCAAACAAAAGTTAGTAGCAAGTACTATAAAAAGTTAGTATTTCTGCACAAAATGAGCAATCAGTGTCCTTGGGAAACAACCTGCAGTGCAGAACTCAACATTTAGTTTAGGCAACACAACTACTAGGTACGTTTTAGGAAAGGCCATGGTATGGGATAACTTTGGAAGTCTAGGATCTTTATGTACTTACTTGGAGTTTGTCACATACATACAATGCCGATCGGTTTCACAAAAGACACAACAGGGGCCTCTTGGGTGAAAGTCCTGTTTAAAAGTCCCATGTCATGCTTTTCCGGTTATTACCTGTCCCCTTGTGTGTTATGAAGGTTTTTATGCATGTAAACGGTCTGCAGAGTCACAAACCCTCAAAGTACAGTAAAACTCTAACACAGAAAAGACCTGTCTATGCTGCCCCAGAACGCCTCGTTGGAGATTTCTCTTTTTCCATTGTGTTCTTCCGGGGTACAGTGACGTGCCCATACCCAAATAATTCCATCCGTGGAGCTCCTCACACACACACACACTCTCTCAGCGGTGAAACTGTGACACGCTGGGGGGGTGGGGGGTGCTAGTGGAGCCTCGCAGATGGGGGTGCTGCAGCCCCCTCAGCATCCCCCCCTTCCCGCGTCCATTCGCGATGTCTCGCTGTCTCGCTGACCCCACGCAGCAAGCAGGAAATGAACCCAGCTCACACTGTCCGCTCCTCGCAGCAGCGAGCCGCGCAACGTCCCGCCAACACGGCACCCAGACCCCACGCAGCATTCTCATCTGTTTGTCCTTACTGGTGTCATGTTCTGGTTGCTAACGCCATTGTAACACATAATCACTGATGTTCCGCTGTAACGGTGGTGGACTCATCAAAACAGAGTGGACGAGCTGACCAATCAGAGCACAGTGGGCTCACAGATAGGTGGGGGGCAGGAGCTCCAACAAGCCGTTTAGGACAGAGAGTGAATACACATACTATCCAGAGATGCTGTATGAGAAACCCATGTGAGTTTGGAAAATTGCACAATATAAATCTATTCTAGTATACCTCAACAATGGAATTTTGATCAGTAGAAATGGCCATGACATGGGACCTTTAAAGGTTAGGGGTTAGACTCATTCTGGAGACAGACACATAGAGCAGAGTTGTAGTAGGTGAGTGCACTTTGATTTTCTCATTTCGACTTTGGACGAAACATAGTTTATTTGATCTTGGCCTTGACTTTTAGTTCTACTCTTGGACTTGAACATTTCCTGACTACCTACAAGGACCAATCCATCCAAACTAACCACCCCTCTACTAGGACTTTTTGTTCTCTTTATATCGTGTCACCTGACTTACTTACAGGCAGCCATGCACCTTTTGACTCCCTATTATGTGTTGAGAATATATTACAGTTCATTATTGTTTAGAGTTACAGGACGAGAACGAACATTGAATATGAGCTGGTCGATGCATATTTGTATGTTGGGCCTGTGTGAAAGTATTCCCTCGCTTACAGGGATTGATTAAGTATCTCTTCTTTCTTTTTTTTCTTCTTGTTATTTAGGGTTAGGTTTAAAGGTCTGCCCATGCTTGACTGAAAAACAGAGCAGATATGTTAAGTTCACTCTGAATTGCTTATTATGACCTAAGTTTATTTGAAAAGTCCAAGACACCTTGAGTTTTAGTTTCACTCTTTTCGATCGTGGTCCTGGCTGCCTGCAAGGATGATCCAATGAACAGTGAAATGAAATAAAATGAAGAAAGGATGATAGAGTTTGGTACAGCGAACAGACAAAATAATGTTTCTTTGGATGATGAAAATAGCCCAGAAGAAATTATGACTGTGTCCTAAAACTGCATCCTTGATAAAGTGGAAGTCACCCCAACTCTCAGACACGCTGCTCAGATTTCAATTTGGGCAAGCCTTTTCTCCTCAGCTACACAAGCTCAACTCACAGACCAGGGGCCACAATTAGCAGCTAGCCACTCTGACCAGGGAGAAAGAGCAAATGACATCCGCACCTAAGCCCTCCTAAGCCTGGGGAGCCGGGGCACGGAGCAGCCTCAGTGCTCTCTTCCCTCCAGTCAAGCATGGCCTCTTTAGGTGGTCCACACACTGGAGAGGGATGGTCTATTTTAACTGTTATTAGCACTGTTTAGCCTCCCTCCAGGGGGCGGGAGTGCCGGGGATGACCAACTGGCTGGATATACAGTACGCTATAAGAAGTCACAATGCGAAAACTGGAATATTGGATGGGTGTTTTTCATGTCTTGGCTTCATGGTGGTGGCACAAAGCTGGGATCAGTCTAGGTGCCATGTCACCTGGATAATCACATCCACCACTGGCATGGATCTTATGCCGAAGAGAAGGACATCAGGAGCATTATGTTTCAAACTTAATGTTTGAAAAATGTCCTTAATACCTATAGTTTGGAGTTTTCTTTAAAAAAGTGATAGAATCCTTTAGGGCTGCTCTGGAATTCCAATTTGTACTTTTCTGTGTGTATCATCCCACTAGATTTCTTGCATATGAGTGTGTTTTCATGTTTCTAAGTGATGCCATCCCCATCGTGCCCACCCCCCAAATTCCCCCCCCACCACCACCACCCATGCAAATTAGAACTTCACACACGTTGCGGCAAGCTGCCGGGTGCTCTGTGATTTCACACGACCAATTAAGGCCCTCTTGGCAGTTGTGTGAACAGTTTCATTAGAGGAGATAATATTGCAAAGTGAAATGATAAGCAATCATTATGATTAATGCCCAGACATTACATTGCTCGTTAATGAGGTGTAAATGATCTCATTATTTTTTGAAAGAGTACAGATTAGATTAAAGTGGAGTGGACAGCGCTCCTCGGTGTTCAGACAAGTTAGTGTTAATTAGGCCCAATCTCCAGGAGCAAATGAGCCGCAACCCTTTGGTAAACAATTAGGCTTCCATAGCCTGGGGCTGGATGGACAAGGATAGGCAAGTGAATGGATAGATCGCTGGAGAGATGGATCTTAAGGGAGTGTTCAAATCTGAATCCAAATCATTGTTTTATAGCCATGTGGAATTATCCTTTTTCTTGTGCTGAACTATGCAAGGTTGATATTTGGCTTTTATTTGTTTCCTTTTTGTCTACAGCTACATAATAATACACAACAAAAGGGAGAATATGACAGTAACACGTTCCTTCTGGAAATAAAATTAAAATAGGAAAGTATATTAGTACTGTACAAGAAAGGTTCATCCTTAAAGAGTTTACCATGAAGGTATGAATGAACAATAAACGGTCACACTAATATCAAGGATATTAAATTAAAAACAGTTTGATAACACGCTGCATTGTTTCTTGTTACTCCCTCATGCATAAGTAGGCAATTTGATTTTAGCGCGGCAATGGCGGTCTCCGCCACTTACAATAAAAACAAATATATAGTGAGTACAGAATTCAAATACATTTTGTAAAAAATAGGTTTGGCTCTATAATCAAGTCTTGCTTATACATTGTTAGTGCATATATTTTATGTTCGCACAACCATTGAAACACCATTTTAAGTAGGGTTAGGGTTAAGGTCATTGAAACATTTGGCAATATAATGACAATGTCAGACTGTTGCACAATGAGTGATTCAGTGCCACATGTCTCAAATGTTCAGACATTTTTCAGGCCTTGCAGCTACTCTCAAGGTAACAGAACACACACTTCAGGAGCACTGAATGACATTTGAGGAAATACAATTAAAAATGCGGGACAACAACGTGTTTTTCATCTGTATATCATGCAGAGTTTAGGCTATTGATGTCGAAGGCATTCATTGTGTGTCTTTATGGATTAAAACAATGGCTTTTTATTTTAATTAAATTACAATGAAATTCATTCATTCAACATACAATAATGTTGGTACACGGCAAATAGTTTTCTTTAAAAAATTGAGACATTTTTTAAACTTTCCTTAATCAACACATTCTCCTTGAAACAGGAACAGAAGCACTTTCACAAAGACACATCTTGATGTCTTCAAAGTAAGAACAGTGTTCCTGTATCTCATCTAAAGGCAGCCACAGTGGGAAATGTCTGCCTCTGACAACATTGATTTTACCATCCTCTCCCTTTGTCAGAAAAGATATGCTTAGATTATGACAAGAAAAGCGACGCTGTAATCCCTCTGCCATAGGAGTTATGTTTTAGAGACATCAAGCCCTTATCGGTGATTGATAACGCTTAACTCAAAAACATATAGAAGCATTAGGAACATCAATATTTTGCCAGCGACTGAAGGTGACCCCTGGTTCCTGTGTTTGCAGTGTGTGCGCGGAGGGCTTTGATGGTAAATTTGTAAGGGGTGGTTATGTGGGGAGGCTATTATGGATTTGCTATCTTGGCCTGAAGTGTTTGCGGCTGATTATGTGATTAAATCAATAATAATTTCTATTTGGACTCCTTTGCTCCTCTGCTTCATCTTCTTTTTCCTGTGTAGTTGAGCGGAACGGTGGGTGGGGACTAGTGTACACAAATACAAATGCGGGCACAAACACACTCTACATATAATACACACATAGTGGAACAACTGTGAAGCAGATGGCATTAAGGGCACATTCTAGGGTCCAAAAACTTTACATTTAGGAATGCATCCATCAGAAAAGGACATATGGAATGGAACGCTAAAAATGGAAAATCTCTCAACAGCTAGGGTTAGGGTTAGGGTTAGACGTTTTTTTGTTAAAGTAAGAACATAAGGGCATTTTAACACTACAAGACACGTTTAGACACCGAGGACCAACTATTTCAACAAAACGATACACTTACCAAAGTTTGGCCTAAGATTTGACGTTCCTCCTTGATCACCAGATTAAAGAAGATGCCCAGCCTCTCGTCTTCTTGAACGCCCCTTCTCCATACCTCCGGCCCTGGTTTGGTGCCGAGTTGTGCCAGCCACTCCTTGGCAACCGCAGTGTCTCCCCTCTCTGGTTCTGCCAGGTTTGTTGTTATGTCTAGACTGCAGGAAATGCAAGATTACATTTGTTTACAACCAACAGGAACTAGAACCAGAAGCTGTTACGTGATTAAAGAGTGCTACCCAGAGAGAGTATGTGTGTGGCTCAACCCCCTGGGTTTGGCAACGATCGACTAGATATAGGCGAACCAAAATGGAGAACGAGTGCAGAAGTGCTGTCCGTATCAGTTAGATGAATAGATTGCATTGAACAAAGACTCCAGGTGCTGAAAGTAAGTTAGAAGAAGTTTGTGTGTGTTTTGTACTGTATTCCTGCTGGTGTTTATTTGAGCATGTGACTATGTATAATATGCATTTATAGTGTGTGTCTGTGGCTGCTTGTGTGCGTGTGTGTATGATTGTGTGTGGCTGAGTTAACTCACAATCCCTCAGCACCCTCTTAAATCTATACCCAATAAAAATCAGCGCCGTCTCGAAAAACAAAACCCAAGGAAACATCTGTAAAACATTGATTTTGCAGATTGCAAACCAACTGCATGGCTAATGAGAAAAGAAATCATTTTTGATTAATTAACCTAAAAATTGGAGAATCCAAGCTGCCACCAGGGAGATGACAAGTGCTGCAGGCCTGATCACACGGGGGGAGGAGGAGGACATACTGTAGGGCTGCTTCCAGACGCCCGTGTTAGAGTATGGCGACCATGAGCCAAAATAACCAAGACTCTTTGTGCCCGTGTTTAAAAGGGTAAACATGTTGGTTTGCTATAATTGGAATGTATTGCTTTTACAGTAATGGGTCTGTTAGATTTGTTGTTTTGTTGTTTTCTGCAAACATCCCAAATGCAATAGTCATTTTGCATAGGTAGAGGGTGTATTGCTTGTACACTACGTGCACTACGTTTATGGATTGTTTTTGGCTCTGTGAAGTGTCACCACTCATACTCTATATTTATAATACACTGATCATTTGTACATCTGTTTATCCTACATTTCCACATATGTACGTATTATTACAGTATCTTATTCTAGATTGTTCTTTAGCAACTTTATTTTAAATTGTACATACTGTTTATCTCTTGCTATCCTATAGTTATATGTTTTTATCATTCCTGCAAATAACTTGCACCATTTTTTCGCCTGCATTATTTCTGACAACATTTTATGTCATGTTACATTTATTTTTGCATTGTTGGAGAAGCTTGGACTCAAGATTGCCAAAACTATGCTGTTGCCATTGTGCATTATGACAAAAATAAAGCCTTTATTTGAGCATATAAACTGTATGATTATAGCACTAATTTTCCTTTCACTTAAAATGCCCAATGACCACTTGGGGATACATTTGTATCGCATTATAATGCATTTTAATACTTTAAATGCATTTTGATTACGGAGCCTTATGAAATGATCATAGTGTACGAGACATTTTGAAAACACTGTGATCCATGCAAATAAGTCAGTGAAACACTGCAAAAAAGGAAAACATATTTATAAGAATTAAAAATGCTGTACATACAATTATTTTACTGTTACATTAAATGATTTGCAAATACTGAACAGATACTCTTGATGTATGTATATCAACCCAATTTTGTATGTTTTTTACCATACTGTATCCAAAGTTTTTTTATATCTTAAAGTTAATTATTTAAACCATGCCACCAAAATGTATATTTATCAGTACAGTAGATTTTGATATTTGTCTAGCCCCATGAGAGAACAGCTATAACACGTTTGACCTCTCAGGCTTGAATCCCCAGACTACAAATGGCCAGCTGGGAAATATGGGAATTATCAATAAATCTGAAGTATGTTTTTAACCAATCAAATGACACGGCTGCATCCATTCAAAGACACACACAAATGAATGCAGTTGGAACAAAAACACACACTTTATTCAAGAGCTCTATTCTATTCCTCACACACACATCAAACACACACTCTCAGCAGAATTAGGGGGGGTGCTGCAGCCAAGTTTTCTGCACTCACAACACAGCTGGTTCTCCAAGGTCAATAAGAAACTTGGAGTGTTTATTTTTTCGTGTGTTTTATTTGCTTTCTAATACAGCCCAGGCTCTGATTTGACAGATCTACTTGAAAAGAATCATAATGTCTAAAAGAGCGTGGGAAATGTCCACTCACCAAAGACACTTTTCTCTCTCTTTTCCTCCCTTCTTCTTCTTGTTTATCCCATTAGTTTTTCATAATTCATTACCATCCTGACGATGTCTTAATTTCACCCCCCCCACCCAATGAAAGCATAATGGTTGCATCCTAGCAGCTCACTAGGGTGATGCAGTAACAACCCTCCTACCCTCTGATGGCGAGACAGTAGGCCATTGTAAAGCTGAATCGCCATGGATTTATAGCCATAGTGCTCTGTTCCCAGAATGCAATGTCACTCTGTCACGCCGTCATCAATCTGCTCTGACCAAAGACGACGAGGGGGGAAAAATTGTGAAAAAGTAGCACAGAGTGATACTTCTTTATGCATGATCTCATTTTTATCAGCTGCCTGTCTGTCATAGGTAAGATGTGTGGACACAAAGGAGTCCATTTACTGCAGGACAGTCTGGTGCAGCCACCATCATCTACTAGTTCCAGATTGCACAATTAACAAGGGGCTGGTCCAGTGCCAAATACAGCCATTGTTGCAAATGAATAACACCTTTTCATGCCAAAGCTTTTGCAAAACATTTAATCTTCATTAAGCTATAAAACATGCAGCCATAGACCCTTTCACACATTAACATTCACTCAGAGCATAATCCTCTAAGAGGGGAAACTACAGGTGGACAGGGCAAACATATTAGGTAATGGATACCAACATTAACTTTGGCAATTTCTTTGTTTTTGTATTACAAGTTTTTTTCTGAAATGTGGTGATAAATATGCAAATGATGCAATATATTATTACATGGGCTAATTTGCCTTACATATACATAAGAAAGATAAGATAATAATTGTTGCCATATTTTTAGAGAATAACACGTTTTTTAAATGAAGCTATGGATTATATGAACATAGCCCACTTAAAAAAAAGCAAGAAAAAAACCTAAAAAACCTAAATAACTTGAAAGATTGTGTAGGTGCTGCTGCAGAATGAGAAAACTAATATTTTTGATAAAACAGCATTCAAGGATCTTTAAAATATTGAGTAGTAAAACTCCATACCTTTTGCAAGACACTACAGGTGAATAAGTCAAATGTTTTACCTTTTTTTTAAGGAGAACTCTAAGGATGCAAAAGTTAGTTAAATAAATATAAATGTGTATTTTGGATGTTTTTCCTTCCACTAGTCTGAAAAAGTTTTACTTTTATGGAGGCAAAATCTTTAATTTGATGTTTGAGTTCTTGAAAAGACTGTGTTTTCCCAGGGTTGTCTGTTCTTAAGCTAATATGAAGAAATCTAGACATAATTAAATGAAAAGTAATCTAAATACTGTGAGATCTGACATTTAGATTACATACGTTTACACTTAAATTGTGTACATCTCTGTTTCTCTGCTGTTGATAAAATCCTTCTTTACATAACACAGCTTACTTTGCTCTTTTCTACCTAGACTACACACAGCTATCTGTCCCAGCTCATAAACTGTTACCTTCCAGCGTCCCATGATCTACACTCACAGATATTAAATGTCATAAATCAGCTTTATAAAGGGTGTCTGAGAGATCCTGTCTTTAAAAAAGGAGAAAATAAAAGAGAAAGAAACCTAAATCCTCGTGATTAATGTGCTCTCAAACCCCCACATAGCCATGGTAACCAGGGCACTTTGCCATGGCAGTTAGAGGATCCCGGCGCTGACATTAAAGCAGCATTTTTTTCCAAAGTCTCTCACTGATGCATCTCCTTAGCTCATAAGTCTTAAACAATTTCAAGTCCCCATTCTTGTTTCAAGCAGGGAACAAAACTTTATTCAACTGTTGCATAATAATTTAATAAACAGCAACCACCTTTATTTAACTTTCAGAGCTAAAATGGGAATGAAAGGCCTTGTGTCTTACTGGAGTCACAACATATGAATCTTTTGAAAGAGGAGAACATTACTGTATTGAGTAAGAGTATTGGATTTGACGTTGGTAATTCTTAATAATCGCATACAGACTAAAACAGATGGCAGACCTGAGACATTTTGGGGGGAATTTGATCAAATTGAAAAGACTAAAAAGCTTTCACTACAGGGAAATGCTGTTGTAAGAAACAGTCAGGTAAAATATTGACATACAGAACAGAAAAATATATTTTTTAACCTGAATTTACAAAAAAGTCTTGCAAATATCTTTGTATAATAAAAACACGTTTGAGAGAAAAAAGGGCAAAAAATGCCAATAAAAATCTATAGATACTGTTTACTGGTAATATATGACCCTACATACTATATACAGGTTTACCAAAATAAAAGCATTTATGAATAAATTGAATAGTTTTTGTTAAATTCATAAAATTAAGAGCAGTTGTATTGTTTCTTTTTCTACACCCAATAAAACTGAATATTTATGCCCACTAAATGCATGCTTTTGAGGTAAAAGAGGTGACATATACGCCTCATAAAGTAGGACATTCTTGAATGGAGAAGGGAATCACAGAGTGTAGAGGCACAAAAGAGAGCAATCGACATCAAAAGAAATAAAACAGAGGAACTCGACTGCTGCGATTATAAGTTGGAGTTGATGCCTGTGATCTGTCAGCCACCGAATGTGAGTCTCTTTTAATTTACTATGTCAATAACCTCACTATGGAAACCCAGCCAGCATGATAAATGGAGACGTTTTACACAGACTTCGATCCAAAGTGCCAATTGTTGAAAGTAGCAAAAGTTAATAAAAAAAGTACCATTTCTACATCACCGTTCATGCCGGTGTTCAATTTGAGCTCTTTCCATTTAGGAGACAGCAACATTCTCTTGCAGTAATTAGTAACCACACTCAAGGGTGGATTTAATGCTGTTTGTTTTGGGCTGTACCTGAATAATTCTGTAGTTTAGGCTGTCGAATTGAAGATCAATCTTTAAACTTGAGCGTTTACGTTATCTGCCGGTTTCTTTGCTAATGATACATAAGGCAAGTAAGGTAAAAACAGGAAAAGTCATTCATTCATTTGTGGGAAAATGAAATTGTTTAGATGCCGACATTACTAGCCACATTAGGTTGACTGAACATCGCCATGGCAGATAGCAGTTTGAAAAGTTTGATTTACCTCCATTACGGCTAAGGATTGGCTGTTTTTCTTAGACAAAAGGTCTTGACAGGCCACAAAGTTCAATTAAAGAGTGGACAGGTGTGCATTGATTTAAAAGACTGTATTTCAAACTGCACCCCAGAGTATAGGGCAGGACCCTCACACTGATGACACTAATTCTTCAGGGAAATTCATGTAAGTTGGTGTCTAGACGTTTTATTACTTGGCCAAAGCACCAAACAATGGCTATCCCCCTATTTCAAAGATGTTGCAGCCTACAGAGGCATTCAAGTTCTGGAATAATTGACATCTTTAAGCCTTCATTCTGTGCAATTTAGATTTCTACAGTAGCTATTTGAGAATCAGAGGTATCCATCAACTTGTATACAGATAACATTAAGTCCTCTGAAGATTGTATGCTACTGTTAAACCACCAGAACTGCAGTGAGATTATGTCCAATCATTGTGTTATAAATACATAGTCAACACTTCTGCAGGTAGACATCTCACTTTCCCCATTTGAATTTTAGTCTTGACTGCACACATTTAATCAAATATTGGAGGTAAAACTCAGGAAAGCATGCTAAAGGACCGCCAACAAACGATGTATGATCATCACGTCAATGATGCAACAAACTTCATACAAAAAAATGGTTGGCACTAGTCAGGTTTCGATTTGAATTGTACATTTAAATAAATAAATTAATTTAACATAGATAACATACTAGAAACTCAAAGTATGACCAAACCAAACCAGGTAGTTTTGTTAACCATGTGTCTAAAACTGAGACTATTCCGGGAGAAGAAGTCAGTCAAACAATACAGTATGAAAAACAAAGCAGTAAACACAAAACACTATTTTTGATCTATGTCAATCATACGTTTGCGTAACACGGAAGTTACATGCTTATGTACCCTATGATCTATGCCGCATAATGTTTTTGCGATACACCAACTTTTCCCCCCTATCTGAAGCTAACAACTTTGCAATAGCTCCCTACTGTTTTTGCCTGTGCAAATGTTTGTAGTACAAAGCTCATTTCTAATTGTGACCCCTTGTGTCTATGAGTGGTGACCATTTCAAACAAAGTGAGGAAAGTGAGGCCTTAAAAGGTAAATATGGACATTGTGTATAAAGAAATTGTAAAGATTAAAGACAATTTAGAAAAGAAGCCATTTACTCTTCCTTCATTCTAGCATCAATCACAATGTAAACATCTCTTGTATACTTTTTATAAACAACTAATGTACTGGATGCCAATGGAAGTCTCTTTCCAGACTGTTTGCTTAGGCACTTCAAATGAACATTTTTCGGAAAGAAGTCTTTGGAAATATAAAACACTTAGGGACAATAGGATTTTTTTTAAACTACTATCAACAATTACAACAACAAAGTACTCAGACATGCTATTGGTTGCATCAGAGTTGTATTGCAACTAAGAGATTGAAAAACACACAGTCATTTAGGAAAAAAGTTGAAATTTGGCTTTAAATAGAGATACCATTTCACTAAAGGCTTTCATTTATTTTGTTCATAGAGAGACACAGACTTCAAAACACACACACACACACACACACACACACATACACACACACTCAAGTTGATTAGCCGGGCTCCTGTGAGAGTGTGTCCCGTTTTAGTGGAAAATTACAGCTCTTTTAACAATTCCTCAGTCGGAATCCCATTCTAAAGTGGATTTTATCTGCAAATCACAATTATTTTGTTCATGCTCTGTTTTAATGGGCCCACCCGCTGGGCTGAAGAAGACACTTCTCTATTCATAAATGTATTACTGCTGGGGAATCATTAACTTATTGTTAGCGGTGCGACTGATGGCTTATTGACATGACTACATTCAAGCAACACTTTTGTTTTTGAGCCGTGCATCCATATCAGTGAAAACAATGTCATCTACCCCATTTTCAACCCTCCCCTTGTGTGTTTGAGCTTAGTGGAAGGCTTTTCAGTGACCGGGGGGGGAGAAAAAAACCAGCAAGAGATAAGTGTAGGCTGCGTTTCTGGAAAGACTTGGAGAGGTTTTTTCTTTATTACGAGGAATAAGAAAAACAAAAGCACCAGACGCCACAGTAAATAGAACGGAAGGGTGTGAGATGATGGTAGACAGGAATCACCGTTTGGAGAAAATGACAGACTACTTCTGTTTGCCTCGATTTAAGAGAACAGCGATAAAAGCCTAAATAGTGGCAAAACAGAGTAGAGGGCGATAAATTCCCATGTGTGTATTATCTGAGAAGTGAAGCGCCGTCTGATATTTATGGCTGGAGATGCAGGAGAGTCATAGAAAGCAGACAGTTTGCACAGATGGTGGCCATCCTCGGTCAACATTCAAATAAAAAACGGAATGAGCGTCTCCCTCTGTGTGCAGCTATTCCTCTTGCTCTGAGAATGCAGACGCAGATAAAAGGAGGGGGTGTAAAAGTGTTTAAGTAGTCAGAAGTTGTAAAGGAGAAAAAAGCAGAATCGCTATTCACTGCTTGTGCAATCCTTTCTGCCTTGTTGAACTTTATTAAATTCTGTCGTTCTCTTCTTCCCGTCTGGCTCCCTTTGTCAGCTTCTTCTCATGCGTAACTCTGATTCTTTCTCTTCACAGAGGTGTTGTGGAGGGCATTCAGGCTGAAAGAATGTGTTGGTGATAATCATACCACAGTGTACCAATACGAATCCCACTGAGATGAATCATCGTCAAAAGGTCTGGAGTGGGGAGTTTGAATGTTGACTGCTTATTGTTAAAGAAATGTCTGACTTACTGAGGGTTTCTTTATCTTAAAATATACCAGGGTCTGGGTCCTACATGCTGGAGCTTTTTAAGAATAGAATAGAATCGGAGGGATGTAACATTCTTTAATGGCCACACATGCAGAGCAGCACACACAGTGAAATGTGGCATCTGCATTTAACCCATCCCAGAACCAGGACTAGGAGCAGTGGGCAGCTATTGTACAGCGCCCAGGGAGCAATGGGGTTGTCCGGTGCCTTGCTCAAGGGCACCACGGCAGGCCCAGGAGGTGAACTGGGACCTCTCCAAGTAGCAGTCCACACTATACCATATTTAGGTCTGGTTGGGGACTTGAACCGGCGACCCTACGGCTCACAGTCCAAGCCCCTACCGACTGAGCTACTGCCGGGTAATATTGTACCTTATGTCAATATATTTCACGACAATTTTCCACAGATTTGAACCCCACTTCTCAGTATCTGATCTCACCGCCTCTTTGTGTATCACATATTGTGTTCCTTGCAAAAAATGTAACTTTTCAATGTAAAAACATTGCCACTAAACATTATACGTAAAACGATTATTTTCCTGTCAACACATATTTGAAAAGACAAAGTAGTCTGTGATTTTTAGGATATGGGTTTACATTTCAAGTATTTTATATTATCGCCCCAAAATAGACATATTTAACCACAGATCTCTGAGTTTTTGTGTAAGTCTGCAAGAGAAAAGAGGAATTCTTTTTTAAATGACATTGCTGTTTAGGATACCAGTGTAAATAGCTCCTACTTGGCCATCTTTCTTTTTTTATTTTTCCGTCTAAGAGACAAGTTGAGTCTGGAAGTATGTCTGTAGTCTGGCCATTGATTACAGCAGCTATGAAAGCCCGGCTAATGGATATGAAAGTCCAATCAATTGTCCAGGAAAGGGAGATTAGGGAGGGATGAGTCACCATATTCCTCCTTCTTGACAACCATGTCATTCCTTGCAGCCTCTCCAGAGACGCGCTGATTGATGCCTATCTTTCATCAGTCCGCCTTTAATCTGACGTTCCACGCGCTTTATAATCATATCAGCAAAAACAAAGAGAATCCATACCCCATCTTCCTCTCCTTCTCCATTCCACCTGTGGAGCACAATATACTTTTGATCATATAGAGAAGTGGCAAAGCTGACAGTAGCAATATGCACTTCTTTGTCTATTGATCACAAACTTAAAATAAAATAAAAAAAGAGGAGATGGAGACGGAGGGGTAAAAAAAAGTCTGTTCCGTAAAACAAACAGTGATTGTGAAGTGACATTCGGGGAAGAAGTGGCAGGCTCTGGTGGCGTCCAAACAAACAAACAGAGGAGCGAGACAAAGTGCAATCACTGACCTTTGTTCAAAGAAGCCATCTAATCTGTTTCCACTTTACTTAATTAGAAAAAACAGAGGGATTTTTAATGTGCGTGGTGTTAATGGGAAACAGCTCACAGGTGCTAATTAAAAAGGAAAAGAAAAACTGATCTCCTTGGTAACTTTGAGTCCATTAATCTATATATTCATTCCTCAGGAACTTATCTTTTGTTAAAGCCAAACATTAACCAAAATATTATACATTGTTGCCAGTTTTTAAGGTAATAAATAAATGTTAGACATTTGTGAATAGCAGGGTCTGGCCTTTAAATCCAAGAGCTTGCTGGTAATGTAAGCTCTTTCTCTCCATGGCTGATGGCTTTCCCCCACTGAAGGCTACAGCTTTATGCAGACAGTGATTAACCACTGCTTTACAGGTTCCACTGAGGTACCTACCATGTGTGCCCTTGAGGTGGCAAATACATTCATTTCCTCTTTCACTTTGACTGTTAAAAGGAGCCGGCACTGAGCTGCCAAAACACTGTTTCATGTCGTGTAATCCAGGAAGCGTTTGATGGAAGGCAGGAGGTGGACGGCTTTCATATCAACTACAATTTATTAAAATGGCTCAAATAATGTTATACCAAAATGATGAGCTTGGAATTAGTAATAATATTTATTCTAAAACTGCTTTCGAAACAAAAAAGTTTGAATGTTTGTGTACACACACACACATTCATATACACACACTCACCCAAACGTCTAAAGTACCTCAATATAATCTCCTAAATCTGTTAAGTAATTTTTTTCTAACTATACATTTATAAAAGAGGTAAACAAATTCTCCTAATCATTTTAATTTTTTTTAATTTACACAACTTTACATTAGTCCTACTTTTACATTCACCTCAAATATCCAATACATATTAACAGTATTTTTGCTTTGCAATGTAATTACAAGAATATCTTTCGAAATAATGTTTGACAGTTGTGTTTTTGAACAGTAACAACTTTTAAATTCTGCTACATATAAATGGATTACTGATACTAATATAATGTGCATTGATCTAACAATGACAAGTACTTTTGCCACTTTCTTCGGTAGATAATGAACAGGGTTTACTTAAACGCCCCAAATCAAATGTTCTCAAGCAGTACTATGAGTGATCTGAACACTATTTTCTGCCAATGGT